>NC_052318.1:12283120-12588111 GCF_016432855.1 Salvelinus namaycush | reverse complement strand
AGAACAGGAAGACTGTGTGTGAGAGGAGACGTGAGAACAGGAGAGACTGTGTGTAGAGAGAGGACAGTGATTACAGGAAAGACTGTGTGTGTCTATGAGAGAAACAGCGAGAACTGGAGAGACTGTGTTGTGTCTATGAGAGAAACAGTAGAAAAGAGAGACGTGTGGTGTCTTGAGAGAACGTGAGACAGGAGAGACTGTGTGTGAGAGAGAGACGTGAGAACAGAGAGACTGTGTGTGTGAGAGAAACAGTGAGAGCAGGAAAGACTGGTGTGAGAGAAGAGACCGTGAGAACAGAGAGACGGTGTGGTGTCTATGAGAGAAACAGTGAGAGCAGGAGAGACTGTGTGGTGAGAGAGAAAACAGTGAGAACAGGAGAGACTGTGTGTCGATGAGAGAAACAGTGAGAACAGGAGAGACTGTGGTTCTATGAGAGAAACAGTGAGAACAGGAAGACGTGTGTGTCTATGAGAGAAACAGAGAGAACAGAGAGACTGTGTGCTATGAGAGAAACAGTGAGAACAGGAGAGACTGTGTGTCTGAGAGAAACAGTGAGAACAGGAGAGACTGTGTGTATCTATGAGAGAAACAGTGAGAAACAGGAGAGACTGTGTGTGTATTTATCTATGAGAGAAACAGTGAGAACAGGAGAGACTGTGTGTGTCTATGAGAGAAAACAGCGAGAACGAGGAGAGACTGTGTGTGTCTATGAGAGAAACAGTGAGAACAGAGAGAGACTGTGTGTTATCTATGAGAGAAACAGTGAGAACAGGAGAGACTGTGTGTATCTATGAGAGAAACAGCGAGAACAGGAGAGACTGTGTGTCTATGAGAGAAACAGTGAGAACAGGAGAGATTGTGTGTGAGAGAGACAGTGAGAGAGGACAATGAGATGGAGTGAGAGAAACAGTGAGAGCAGGAGAGACTGTGTGTATCTATGAGAGAAACAGTGAGAAACAGGAGAGACTGTGTGTGAGAGAGAGACAGTGAGAACAGGAGAGACTGTGTTGTGAGAGAGAAAACAGTGAGAACAGGAGAGACTGTGGTGAGAGAGACAGTGATTACAGAAAGACTGTGTGTGTCTATGAGAGAAACAGCGAGAAGGAGAGACTGTGTGTGTGTCTATGAGAGAAAACAGTGAGAACAGGAGAGACTGTGGTGTCTATGAGAGAAACAGTGAGAACAGGAGAGAGTGTGTCTACTGAGAGAAACAGTGAGAACAGGAGAGACTGTGTTGTCTATGAGAGAAACAGTGAGAACAGGAGAGACTGTGTGTCTATGAGAGAAACAGTGAGAACAGAGAGAGTCTGTGTATATGAGAGAAACAGTGAGAACAGGAGAGACTGTGTGTGTGCTATGAGAGAAACAGCGAGAACAGGAGGAGACTGTGTGTGTCTATGAGAGAAACAGTGAGAACAGGAGAGTTGTGTGTGAGAGAGACAGTAGAGAGAGACAATGGAAGAGGAGAGAAACAGTGAGAGCAGGATAGACTGTGTCGTGAGAGACAGTGAGAGCAGGAGAGACTGTGTGTGAGAGAGAAAGTGAGAGCAGGAGAGAATGGTGTGAGAGAAGACAGTGAGAGCAGGAGAGACTGTGTGTGTAGAGACAGTGAGAGACAATGAGAGAGAGTGAGCGAAACAGTGAGAGCAGGAGAGACTGTGTGTGAGAGAGACAGTGAGAGAGACAATGAGAGAGAGTGAGAGAAACAGTGAGAGCAGGAGAGACTGTGTGTGAGAGAGACAGTGAGTGAGATCGAGGACAATGAGAGAGATGAGAGAAACAGTGAGAGCAGGAGAGACTGTGTGTGAGAGACAGTAGATGGTGAGTTCGAGACAGTGAGAGAGAGACAATGAGAGAGTGAGAGAAACAGTGAGACAGGAGAGACTGTGTGTGAGAGAGACAGTGAGAGAGAGACAATAAGAGAGAGTGAGAGAAACAGTGAGAGCAGGAGAGACTGTGTGTGAGAGAGTAACAGTGAGTAAGAGCGAGACAGTGAGAGAGGACAATGACAGAGTGAGAGAAACAGTGAGATCAGGAAAGACTGTGTGTGTGAGAGAGACTGTGAGAGAGAGTGAGAGAAACAGTGAGAGCAGAAGAGAACTGTGTGTGAGAGAAAGACAGTGAGAGAGAGAGAGACACATGAGAGAAGTGAGAAAACAGTGAGAGCTGGAGACCAGTGAGTGAGAGTGAGAGAAACAGTGAGAGCAGAGAGACTGTGTGTGAGAGAGACAGTGAGAGATAGACAATGAGAGAGAGTGAGAGAAACAGTGAGAGCAGGAGAGACTGTGTGTGAGAGAGACAGTGAGTACAGGAAAGACTGGTGTGTCTATGAGAGAAACAGTGAGAACAGGAGAGACTGTGTGTGAGAGAGAGACAGTGAGAACAGGAGAGATGTGGTGTGAGAGAAAACAGTGAGAGCAGGAAAGACTGCTGTGAGAGAGACAGTGAGTACAGGAGAGACGTGTGTGTCTATGAGAGAAACATTGAGAGCAGGAGAGACTGTGTGTGTGTCTATGAGAGAAACAGTGAGAGCAGGAGACTGTGTGTGTGAGAGAGACAGTGAGAACAGGAGAGACTGTGTGTGTGAGAGAAACAGTGAGAGCAGAAAGACTGCGTGTGAGAGAGACCGTGAGAACAGGAGAGACGGTGTGTGTCTATGAGAGAAACAGTGAGAGCAGGAGAGACTTTGTGTGAGAGAGAAACAGTGAGAACGAGAGAGACTGTGTGTGAGAGAGACAGTGAGTACAGGAAAGACTGTGTGTGTCTATGAGAGAAACAGCGAGAACAGGAGAGACTGTGTGTGTCTATGAGAAACAGCGAGAACAGGAGAGACTGTGTGTATCTATGAGAGAAACAGTGAGAACAGGAGAGACTGTGGTGTGTCTATGAGAGAAACAGCGAGAACAGGAGAGACTGTGTGTTGTCTATGAGAGAGGGAACAGCGAGAACAGGATAGACTGTGTGTTATCTATGAGAGAAACAGTGAGAACAGGAGAGACTGTGTGTGTCTATGAGAGAAACAGCGAGAACAGGATAGACTGTGTGTGTCTATGAGAGAACAGTGAGAACAGGAGAGACTGTGGTGTGTCTATGAGAGAAACAGTGAGAACAGGAGAGACTGTGTGTGTCTATGAGAGAAACAGTGAGAACAGGAGAGACTGTGTGTGTCTATGAGAGAAACAGCGGAGAACAGGATAGACTGTGTGTTATCTATGAGAGAAACAGTGAGAACAGGAGAGACTGTGTGTGTCTATGAGAGAAACAGTGAGAACAGGAGAGACTGTGTGTATCTATGAGAGAAACAGTGAGAACAGGAGAGACTGTGTGTGTCTATGAGAGAAACAGTGAGAACAGGAGAGACTGAGTGTCTATGAGAGAAACAGTGAGAACAGGAGAGACTGTGTGTGTCTATGAGAGAAACAGTGAGAACAGGAGAGACTGTGTGTGTCTATGAGAGAAACAGTGAGAACAGGAGAGACTGTGTGTCTATGAGAGAAAAGTGAGACAGGAGGATTGTGTGTGAGAGAGACGGTGATAGAGAGACAATGAGAGAGAGTGAGAGAGACAGTGAAGAGCAGGAGACTGTGTGAGAGAGACAGTGAGAGCAGGAGAGACTGTGGTGAGAGAGAAAACAAGTGAGAGCAGGAGAGACTGTGTGTGAGAGAGACAGTGAGTGAGATCGAGACAGTGAGAGAGAGACAATGAGAGAGAGTGAGAGAAACAGTGAGAGCAGGAGAGACTGTGTGTGAGAGAGAGACAGTGAGTGAGATCGAGACAGTGAGAGAGAGACAATGAGAGAGAGTGAGAGAAACAGTGAGAGCAGAGAGACTGTGTGTGAGAGAGACAGTGAGTGAGAGTGAGAGAAACAGTGAGAGCAGGAGAGACTGTGTGTGGAGAGACAGTGAGTGAGTTCGAGACAGTGAGAGAGAGACATGAGAGAGTGATGAGAAACAGTGAGAGCAGGAGAGACTGTGTGTGAGAGAGACAGTGAGAAAAGGAGAGACTGCGTGTGTGTGTGAGAGAAACAGCGAGAACAGGAGAGACTGTGGTGTGTCTATGAGAGAACAGCGAGAACTGGAGAGACTGTGTGTGGTCTATGAGAGAAACAGTGAGAAAGAGAGACTGTGTGTGTCTATGAGAGAAACAGTGAGAACAGGAGAGACTGTGTGTGAGAGAGAAACAGCGAGAACAGGATAGACTGTGTGTGTCTATGAGAGAAACAGCAGAGAACAGGAGAGACGGTGTGATCTATGAGAGAAACAGTGAGAACAGGAGAGACTGTGTGTGTCTATGAGAGAAACAGCGAGAACAGGAGAGACTGTGTGTCTATGAGAGAAACAATGAGAACAGGAGAGACTGTGTGTATCTATGAGAGAAACAGTGAGAACAGGAGAGATGTGTGTGAGAGAAAGACAGTGAGAGAGAGAGGCAATGAGAGGAGAGGTGAGAGAAACAGTGAGAGCTGGAGAGCAGTGAGTGAGAGGTGAGAGAAACAGTGAGAGCAGGAGAGACTGTCGTGTGAGAGAGACAGTGAGAGATAGAATGAGAGAGAGTGAGAGAAACAGTGAGAGCAGGAGAGACTGTGTGTGTGAGAGAGACTGTGAGAGAGAGTGAGAGAAACAGTGAGAGCAGAAGAGACCGTGTGTGAGAGAAAGACAGTGAGAGAGAGAGGAATGAGAGGGAGTGAGAGAAACAGTGAGAGCTGGAGAGCAGTGAGTGAGAGTGAGAGAAACAGTGAGAGAGGAGAGATGTCTGTGTGAGAGAGACAGTGAGAGATAGACAATGAGAGAGAGTGAGAGAAACAGTGAGAGCAGGAGAGACTGTGTGTGAGAGAGACAGTGAGTACAGGAAAGACTGTGTGTATCTATGAGAGAAACAGTGAGAACAGAGAGACTGTGTGTGTCTAGAGAGAAAACAGTGAGAACAGAGAGAGACTGAGTGTCTATGAGAGAAACAGTGAGAACAGGAGAGACTGTGTGTCTATGAGAGAAACAGTGAGAACAGGAGAGACAGTGAGTGAGAGAGACAGTGAGTACAGGAAGACTGTGGTGTGTCTATGAGAGAAACAGCGAGAACAGGAGAGACTGTGTGTGTCTACGAGAGAAACAGCGAGAACAGGAGAGACTGTGTGTGTCTATGAGAGAAACAGCGAGAACAGGAGAGACTGTGGTGTCTATGAGAGAAACAGTGAGAACAGGAGAACTGTGTGTATCTATGAGAGAAACAGTGAGAACAGGAGAGACTGTGTGTGTCTATGAGAGAAACAGCGAGAACAGGAGAGACTGTGTGTCTATGCGAGAAACAATGAGAACAGGAGAGACTGTGTGTATCTATGAGAGAAACAGTGAGAACAGGAGAGACTGTGTGTCTATGAGAGAAACAGTGAGAACAGGAGAGATTGTGTGTGAGAGAGAAACAGTGAGAACAGGAGAGACTGTGTGTCTATGATAGAAACAGTGAGAACAGGAGAGACTGTGTGTCTATGAGAGAAACAGTGAGAACAGGAGAGACTGTGTGTCTATGAGAGAAACAGTAGAACAGGAGAGACTGTTGTGTCTATGAGAGAAACAGTGAGAACAGGAGAGACTGTGTGTCTATGAGAGAAACAGTGAGAACAGGAGAGACTGTGTGTCTATGAGAGAGACAATGAGAAACGGAGAGAGTGTGTGTCTATGAGAGAAACAGTGAGAACAGGATGAGACGTGTGTTATGGAGAATGAGAAAGGAGGATTGTGTGTGAGAGAGACGGCGAGAGAGAGACAATGCGAGAGAGTGAGAGAAA
The DNA here is from genome assembly GCF_016432855.1 of Salvelinus namaycush. NCBI lineage: Eukaryota > Metazoa > Chordata > Actinopteri > Salmoniformes > Salmonidae > Salvelinus > Salvelinus namaycush. The sequence continues at coordinate 12,582,329 of NC_052318.1, read as the reverse complement.
CAGTGAGAGCAGGAGAGACTGTGTGTGTGAGAGACAGTGATAGAGATAGACAATGAGAGAGAGTGGAGAGAAACAGTGAGAGCAGGAGAGACTGTGTGTGAGAGAGACAGTGAGAGCAGGAGAGACTGTGTGTGAGAGAGACAGTGAGAGCAGAGAGACTGGTGTGTGAGAGAGAAACAGTGAGAGCAGGAGAGACTTGTGTGAGAGAGACAGTGAGAGGGACAATGAGAGAGAGTGAGAGAAACAGTGACAGGAGAGACTGTGTGTGAGAGAGAGACAGTGAGTGAGATCGGACAGTGAGAGGAGACAATGAGAGAGAGTGAGAGAAACAGTGAGAGCAGGAGAGACTGTGTGTGAGAGTGAGAGAAACAGTGAGAGCAGGAGAGACTGTGTGTGAGAGACAGTGGTGAGATCGAGACAGTGAGAGAGAGACAATGAAGAGTGAGAGAAACAGTGAGAGCAGGAGAGACTGTGTGTGGAGAGAGACAGTGAGAGAGAGAAATGAAGAGAGTGAGAGAAACAGTGAGAGCAGGAGAGACTGTGTGTGAGAGAGTAACAGTGAGAAAGAGCGAGACAGTGAGAGAGAGACAATGACAGAGAGTGAGAGAAACAGTGAGATCAGGAAAGACTGTGTGTGTGAGAGAGACTGTGAGAGAGAGTGAGAGAAACAGTGAGAGCAGAAGAGACCGTGTGTGAGAGAAGACAGTGTGAGAGAAGAGAACAATGAGAAGAGAGTGAGAGAAACAGTGAGAGCTGGAGAGACAGTGAGTGAGAGTGAGAGAAACAGTGAGAGCAGGAGAGACTGTGTGGTGAGAGAGACAGTGAGAGATAGACAATGAGAGAGAGTGAGAGAAACAGTGAGAACAGGAGAGACTGTGTGTAGAGAGAGACAGTGAGAAACAGGAGAGACTGTGTGTGTGAGAGAAACAGAGATGAGACAGGAAGACTGCGTGTGAGAGAGACCGTAGAACAGAGAGACGGTGTGTGTCTATGAGAGAAACAGTGAGAGCAGGAGAGACTTTGTGTGAGAGAGAAACAGTGAGAACGGAGAGACTGTGTGTGAGAGAGAAACAGTGAGAACAGGAGAGACTGTGTGTGTCTATGAGAGAAACAGCGAGAACAGGATAGACTGTGTGTGTCTGAGAGAAACAGCGAGAACAGGATAGACTGTGTGTGTCTATGAGAGAAACAGCGAGAACAGGAGAGACTGTGTGTGTAGAGAGACTGTGAGAGAGAGTGAGAGAAAAAGTGAGAGCAGAAGAGACCGTGTGTGAGAGAAAGACAGTGAGAGAGAGAGACAATGAGAGAGAGTGAGAGAACAGTGAGAGCTGGAGAGCCATGATGAGAGAGAGAAACAGTGAGAGCAGGAGAGACTGTGTGTGTGAGAGAGACAGTGAGAGATAGACAATGAGAGAGAGTGAGAGAAACAGTGAGAGCAGGAGAGACTGTGTGTGAGAGAGACAGTGAGTACAGGAAAGACTGTGTGTGTCTATGAGAGAAACAGCGAGAACAGGATAGACTGTGTGTGTGTCTATGAGAGAAACAGCGAGAACAGGAGAGACTGTGTGTGTCTATGAGAAACAGCGGAGAACAGATAGACTGTGGTGTCTATGAGAGAAACAGTGAGAACAGGATAGACTGTGTGTATCTATGAGAGAAACAGTGAGAACAGGAGAGACTGTGTGTGTCTATGAGAGAAACAGTGAGAACAGGAGAGACTGTGTGTGTCTATGAGAACATGGAACAGATAGACTGTGTGTATCTAGAGAGAAACAGTGGCAGAGACAGGAGAGACTGTGTGTGTCTATGAGAGAAACAGTGAGAACAGAGAGACTGTGTAGATGAGAGAAACAGTGAGAACAGGAGAGACTGTGTGTGTCTATGAGAGAACAGTGAGAACAGAGAGAGACGTGTGTCTATGAGAGAAACAGTGAGAACAGGAGAGATTGTGTGTGAGAGAGACGGTGAGAGAGAGACAATGCGAGAGTGAGAGAAACAGTGAGAGCAGGAGAGACTGTGTGTGTGAGAGACAGTGATAGAGAGACAATGAGAGAGAGTGAGAGAAACAGTGAGAGCAGGAGAGACTGTGTGTGAGAGAGACAGTGAGAGCAGGAGAGGACTGTGTGTGAGAGAGACAGTGAGAGCAGGGAGACTGTGTGTGAGAGAGAAACAGTGAGAGCAGGAGAGACTGTGTGTGAGAGAGACAGTGAGAGAGAGACAATGAGAGAGAGTGAGAGAAACAGTGAGAGCAGGAGAGACTGTGTATGAGAGAGTAACAGTGAGAAAGAGCGAGACAGTGAGAGAGAGACAATGACAGAGAGTGAGAGAAACAGTGAGTACAGGATAGACTGTGTGTGTCTATGAGAGAAACAGCGAGAACAGGATAGACTGTGTGTGTCTATGAGAGAAACAGCGAGAACAGGAGAGACTGTGTGTGTCTATGAGAGAAACAGCGAGAACAGGAGAGACTGTGTGTATCTATGAGAGAAACAGTGAGAACAGGAGGAGAATGTGTGTTCTTGAGAGAAACAGTGAGAACAGGAGAGACTGTGTGTGTCTATGAGAGAAACAGCGAGAACAGGATAGACTGTGTGTATCTATGAGAGAAACAGTGAGAACAGAGAGACTGTGTGTGTCTATAGAGAGAAACAGCGAGAAAGGATAGACTGTGTGTGTCTATGAGAGAAACAGTGAGAACAGGAGAGACTGTGTGTGTCTATGAGAGAAACAGTGAGAACAGGAGAGACTGTGGTGTTCTATGAGGAAACAGTGAGAACAGGAGAGACTGTGTGTGTGTCTATGAGAGAAACAGCGAGAACAGATAGGACTGTGTGTATCTATGAGAGAAACGTGAGAACAGGAGAGACTGTGTGTGTCTATGAGAGAAACAGTAGAACAGGAGAGACTGTGTGGTGTCTATGAGAGAAACAGTGAGAACAGGAGAGACTGTGTGTTGTGTCTAGTGAGAAACAGCGAGAACAGGATAGACTGTGTGTATCATGAGAGAAACATGAGAACAGGAGAGACTGTGGGTCTATGAGAGAAACAGTGAGAACAGGAGAGACTGTGTGTATCTATGAGAGAAACAGTGAGAACAGGAGAGACTGTGTGTGTCTATGAGAGAAACAGTGAGAACAGGAGAGACTGGTGTCTATGAGAGAGAAAACAGTGAGAACAGAGAGACTGTGTGTCATGAGAGAAACAGTGAGAACAGGAGAGATGCTGTGTGTCTATGAGAGAAACAGTGAGAACAGGAGAGACTGTGGTGTCTATGAGAGAAACAGTGAGAACAGAGAGATTCGTGTGTGAGAGAGACGTGAGAGAGAGACAATGCGAGAGAGTGAGAGAAACAGTGGAGCAGGAGAGACTGTGTGTGTGAGAGACAGTGAATAGAGAGACATGGAGAGAGTGAGAGAAACAGTGAGACAGGAGACGGTGTGTGAGAGAGACAGTGAGAGCAGGAGAGACTGTGTGTGAGAGAGGACAGTGGAGACAGGAGAGACTGTGTGTGAGGAGAAACAGTGAGGAGCAGGAGAGACTGTGTGTGAGAGAGACAGTGAGAGAGAGACAGAGATGAGAGTGAGAGAAACAGTGAGAGCAGGAGAGACTGTGTGTGAGAGAGTAACAGTGAGAAAGAGCGAGGACAGATGAGAGAGAGACAATGACAGAGAGTGAGAGAAACAGTGAGATCAGGAAAGACTGTGTGTTTGAGAGAGACTGTGAGGAGAGAGTGATGGAGAAACAGTGAGAGCAGAGAGACGTGTGTGGAGAAAGACAGTGAGAGAGAGAGCAATGAGAGAGAGTGAGAGAAACAGTGAGAGCTGGAGACCCAGTGAGTGAGAGTGAGAGAAAACAGTGAGAGCAGGAGAGACTGTGTGTGTGAGAGGAGACAGTGAGGAAGACATGAGAGAGAGTGAGAGAAACAGTGAGAACAGGAGAGACTGTGTGTGAGAGAGACAGTGAGAACAGGAGAAGACTGTGTGTGTGAGAGAAACAGTGAGAGCAGGAAAGATGCGTGTGAGAGAGGACGTGAGAACAGGAGAGACGGGTGTCTATGAGAGAAACAGTGAGAGCAGGAGTGACTTTGTGTGAGAGAGAAACAGTGAGAGCAGGAGAGACTTTGTGTGAGAGAGAAACAGTGAGAACAGGAGAGACTTTGTGTGAGAGAGAAACAGTGAGAACAGGAGAGACTGTGTGTGAGAGAGAAACAGTGAGAACAGGAGAGACTGTGTGTGAGAGAAACAGTGAGAACAGGAGAGACTGTGTGTCTATGAGAGAAAGAAAGAAACAGCGAGAACAGGAGAGACTGTTGTCTATGAGAGAACAGTGAGAACAGGAGAGACTGTGTGTGTCTATGAGAGAAACAGGAGAACAGGAAGACTGTGTGTGTCTATGAGAGAAACAGTGAAACAGGAGAGACGTGTGTGTGAGAGAGACTGTGAGAGAGAGTGAGAGAAACAGTGAGACAGAAGAGACCGTGGTGAGAGAAAGACAGTGAGAGAGAGAGACAATGAGAGAGGTGAGAGAACAGTGAGAGCGGAGAGCCAGTGAGTGAGAGTGAGAAACAGTGAGAGCAGGAGAGACTGTGTGTGTGAGAGAGACAGTGAGGATAGACAAGAGAGAGATGTGAGAGAAACAGTGAGAGCAGGAGAGACTTGTGTCGTGAGAGAGACGAGAGAGTACAGGAAAGACTTGTGTGTCTATGAGAGAAACAGTGAGAACAGAGAGACGTGTTGTGTCTATGAGAGAACAGGAGAACAGGAGAGACTGTGTGTGTCTATGAGAGAACACGTGAGAACAGGAGAGACTGTGTGTGTCTATGAGAAAAACAGCGAGAACAGGAGAGACTGTGTGTATCTTGAGAGAAAACAGTGAGAACAGGAGAGACTGGGTGTCTATGAGAGAAACAGCGAGAACAGGAGAGACTGTGGTGTCTATGAGAGAAACAGCGAGAACAGGATAGACTGTGTGTATCTATGAGAGAAACAGTGAGAACAGAGAGACTGTGTGTGTCTATGAGAGAAACAGCGAGAACAGGATAGACTGTGTGTCTATGAGAGAAACAGTGAGAACAGGAGAGACTGTGTGTGTGTCTATGAGAGAAACAGTGAGAACAGGAGAGACTGTGTGTGTCTATGAGAGAAACAGTGAGAACAGGAGAGACTGTGTTATCTATGAGAGAAACAGTGAGAACAGGAGAGACTGTGTGGTCTATGAGAGAAACAGTGAGACAGGAGAGACTGTGTGTGTCTATGAGAGAACAGTGGAACAGGAGAGACTGTGGTGTGTCTATGAGAGAAACAGCGAGAACAGGATAGACTGGGTATCTATGAGGAAACAGAGAACAGGAGAGACTGTGTGTGTCTATGAGAGAAACAGTGAGAACAGGAGAGACTTGTGTATATATGAGGAGAAAACAGTGAGAACAGGAGCAGACTGTGTGTGTCTATGAGAGAAACAGTGAGAACAGGAGAGAGAGTGTCTATGAGAGAAACAGTGAGACAGGAGAGACTGTGTGTCTATGAGAGAAACAGTGAGAACAGGAGAGACTGTGTGTTATGAGAGAAACAGTGAGAACAGGAGAGATTGTGTGTGAGAGAGACGGTGAGAGAGAGACAATGCGAGAGAGTGAGAGAAACAGTGAGAGCAGGAGAGACTGGTGGTGTGAGAGACAGTGATAGAGAGACAATGAGAGAGAGTGAGAGAGACAGTGAGAGCAGGAGAGACTGTGTGTGAGAGAGGACAGTGAGAGCAGGGAGACTGTGTGTGAGAGAGAAACAGTGAGAGCAGGAGAGACTGGTGTGGAGAGAGAGCCAGTGAGTGAGATCGAGACAGTGAGAGAGAGACAATGATGAGAGAGTGAGAGAAACAGGAGAGCAGGAGAGACTGTGTGTGAGAGAGAGACAGTGAGTGAGATCGAGACAGTGAGAGAGAGACAAGAGAGGAGTGAGAGAAACAGTGAGAGCAGGAGAGACTGTGTGTGAGAGAGAAGTGAGTGAGAGTGAGAGAAACAGTGAGAGCAGGAAGACTGTGTGTGAGAGACAGTTGAGGAGTTCGAGAACAGTGAGAGAGAGACAATGAGAGAGTGAGAGAAACAGTGAGAGCAGGAGAGACTGGTGTGAGAGAGACAGTGAGAGAGAGACAATGAGAGGAGGAGTGAGAGAAACAGTGAGAGCAGGAGAGAACTGGTGTGAGAGAGTAACAGTGAGTAAAGAGCGAGACAGTGAGAGAAGGACAATGACAGAGAGTGAGAGAGAAACAGTGAGATCAGGAAAGACGTTTGTGTGAGAGAGACGTGAGAGAGAGTGAGAGAAACAGTGAGAGCAGGAGAGACTGTGTGTGTGAGGAGAGACAGTGGAGATAGACAATGAGAGAGAGTGAGAGAAACAGTGAGAGCAGGAGAGACTGTGTGTGAGAGAGAGACAGTGAGTGAGATCGAGACAGTGAGAGAGAGACAATGACAGAGAGTGAGAGAAACAGTGAGATCAGGAAAGACTGTGTGTGTGAGAGAGACTGTGAGAGAGAGTGAGAGAAACAGTGAGAGCAGAAGAGAAGTGTGTGAGAGAAAGACAGTGAGAGAGAGAGACAATGAGAGAGAGTGAGAGAAACAGTTGGCTGGAGAGCCAGTGAGTGAGAGTGAGAGAAACAATGAGAGCAGGAGAGACTGTGTGTGAGAGAGACAGTGAGTACAGGAAAGACTGTGTGTGTCTATGAGAGAAACAGTGAGAACAGGAGAGACTGTGGTGTGAGAGAGAGAAAACAGTGAGAACAGGACAGACTTGTGTGTGGAGAGAAACAGTGAGAGAGGAAAGACTGCGTGTGAGAGAGACCGTGAGAACAGGAGAGACGTGTGTGTCTATGAAGAAAACAGTAGAGAGCAGAGAGACTGTGTGTGAGAGAGACAGTGAGTACAGGAAAGACTGTGTGTGTCTACGAGAGAGACAGTGAGAACAGGAGAGACTGTGTGTGAGAGAGAAACAGTGAGAACAGGAGAGACTGTGTGTGTCTATGAGAGAGACAGTGGAACAGGAGAGAATGCTGTGTGAGAGAGAAACAGTGAGAACAGGAGAGACTGTGTGGAGAGAGAACAGTGGACGGAGGATGTGTATGAGAGAAACAGCGGAGAGAGAGACGTGTGTGTCTATGAGAGAAACAGTGAGAAACAGGAGAGACTGTGTGTGTGTCTATGAGAGAACAGCGGAGAAACAGGAATAGACTGTGTGTGTCTATGAGAGAAACAGCGAGAACAGGAGAGACTGTGTGTGTCTATGAGAGAAACAGTGAGAACAGGAGAGACTGTGTGTGTGTCATGAGAGAAACAGCGAGAACAGGATAGGACTGTGTGTGCTATGAGAGAAACAGAGAAACAGGAGAGACTGTGTGTGTCTATGAGAGAAACAGTGAGAACAGGAGAGACTGTGGTGTGTCTATGAGAGAAAACAGCTGAGAACAGGATAGACTGTGTGTATCTATGAGAGAAACAGTGAGAACAGGAGAGACTGTGTGTGTCTATGAGAGAAACAGCAGAGAACAGGATAGACTGTGTGTCTATGAGAGAAACAGTGAGAACAGAGAAGAGACTGTGTGGGTCTATGAGAGAAACAGATGAGAACAGGAGAGGACTGTTGTGTGCTATGAGAGAAACAGGAGAACAGGAGAGACTGGTGTATCTATGAGAGAAAAAACAGTGAGAAAAGGAGAGACTGTGGTGTCTATGAGAGAAACAGTGAGAAACAGAGAGACTGTGTGTGTCTATGAGAGAAACAGTGAGAACAGGAGAGACTGTGTGTGTGTCATGAGAGAAACAAAGCGAGAAAAGGATAGACTGTGTGTATCTATGAGAGAAGAACGTGAGAACAGGAGAGACTGTGTGTGTCTAGAGGAAAACAGTGAGAACAGGAGAGACTGTGGTGTACTATGAGAGAAAGCAAGTGAGAACAGGAGAGACTGTTGTGTCTATGAGAGAAACAGGAGAACAGGAGAGACTGTGTAGGTCTATGAGAGAAACAGTGAGAGACAGGAAGACTGGTGGTGTCTATGAGAGAAACAGGAGAACAGAGAGATGAGTGCTATGAGAGAAACAGGAGAACGGAGAGACTGTGTGTCTATGAGAGAAACAGTTGAGAACAGGGAGACTGTGTGTGCTATGAGAGAAAACAGTGAGAACAGGAGAGATGTGTGTGAGAGAGACAGGTGAGAGAGAGACAATGTGGAATGGAGAGAAACAGTGAGACAGAGAGACTGTGTGTGTGAGAGACAGTGATAGGAGAAAGAGAGAGTGAAGAACAGTGAGACAGGAGAGGACTGTGTGTGAGGAGAGACAGTGGAACAGGGAGGGGTGGGGAGGAGAGGAGGCAGGAGAGACTGTGTGTGCGAGAGACAGTGAGAGCAGAGAGCGGAGAATGTGTGTGAGAAGAGACACAGTGAGAGCAGGAGAGACGTGTGTGTGCGAGAGAAACAGTGAGAGCAGGAGAGACTGTGTGTGAGAGAGCAGTGAGTGAGATCGAGACAGTGAGAGAGAGACAATGAGAGAGAGTGAGAGAACAGTGAGAAGCAGGAGAGGACTGTGTGTGAGAGAGAGACAGATGAGTGAGATCGAGACAGTAGAGAGAGAGACAATGAGGGAGAGGAGAGAAACAGTGAGAGAAGGAGAGACTGTGTGTGAGAGAGACAGTGAGGAGAGTGAGAGAAACAGTGAGAGCAGGAGAGACTGTGTGGTGAGAGACAGTGAGTGATCGAGACAGTGAGGAGAGAGACAATGAGAGATGAGAGAAACAGTGAGAGCAGAGGAGACGAGTGTGAGAGAGACAGTGAGAGAGAGACAATGGGAGAGTGAGAGAAACAGTGAGAGCAGGAGAGACTGTGTGTGAGAGATACGTGAGTAAGAGCGAGACAGTGAGAGAAGGACAAGTACAGAGAGTGAGAGAAACAGTGAGATCAGGAAAGACGTGTGTGTGAGAGAGACTTGAGAGAGAGTGAGAGAAACAGTGAGAGCAGGAGAGACTGTGTGTGTGAGAGAGACATTGAGAGATAAGACAATGAGAGAGAGTGAGAGAAAACAGTGAGAAGCAGGAGAGACTGTGTGTGAGAGAGAGACAGTGAGTGAGATCGAGACAGTGAGAGATAGACAATGAGAGGAGAGAGTGAGAGAAACAGTGAGGCAGGCAGGAGGACTGTGTGGAGAGAGAGACAGTGAGTGAGATCGAGAAGTGAGAGATAGACAATGAGAGAGTAGAGGAAAACAGTGAGAGCAGAAGAGACCGTGTGTGTGGGAGAGAAAGACAGTGAGAGAGAGAGACAATGAGAGTGAGAGGAGAGAAACAGTGAGAGCTGGAGAGCCAGTGAGTGAGAGTGAGAGAAACAGTAGAGAGCAGGAGAGACTGTGTGTGAGAGAGACAGTGAGTACAGGAAAGACTGGTGTGTCTATGAGAGAAACAGTGAGAACAGGAGAGACTGTGTGTGAAGAGCAGACAGTGAGAACAGGAGAGACTGTGTGTGAGAGAGAAACAGTGAGAAACAGGACAGACTGTGTGTGTGGAGAACAGTGAGAGCGGAAGACTGCGTCTGTGAGAGAGACCGTGAGAACAGGAGAGACGGTGTGTGTCTATGAGAGAAACAGTGAGAGCAGGAGAGACTTGTGTGTGAGAGAGACAGTGAGATACAGGAAAGACTGTGTGTGTTACGGAGAGCAGTGAGAACAGGAGAGACTGTGTCGTGAGAGAGAAAGAGAAACCAGTGAGAACAGGAAGAGACTGTGTGTGGTCTATGAGAGAGACAGTGAAGAACAGGAGAGAATGTGTGTGAGAGAGAACAGTGAGAACAGGAGAGAGGGTGAGAGAGAAACAGTGAGAGAAGATCGGACTGTGTTTATGAGAAAACAGCGAGAACAGGAGAGACTGTGTGTGTCTATGAGAGAAACAGTGAGAACAGGAGAGACTGTGTGGTGTCTATTGAGAGAAACAGCGAGAACAGGAGAGACTGTGTGTGTCTATGAGAGAAACAGTGAGAACAGGAGAGACTGTGTGTGTCTATGAGAGAGAAACAGTGAGAACAGGAGAGACTGTGTGTGTCTATGCAGAGAGAAACAGCGAGAAAGAACAGAGAGACTTTGTGTCTATGAGAGAAACAGCGAGAACAGGAGAGACTGTGTGTGTCTATGAGGAAACAGTGAGGAACAGGAGAGACTGTGGTGTCTATGAGAGAAACAGTGAGAACAGGAGAGACTGTGTGTGTCTATGAGAGAAACAGTGAGAACAGGAGAGACTGTGTTGTCTATGAGGAAACAGTGAGAACTGAGTAGACTGTGTGGTCATATGAGAGAAACAGTGAGAACAGGAGAGACTGTGTGTGTCTATGAGAGAAACAGTGAGAACAGGAGAGACTGTGTGTGTCTATGAGAGAAACAGTGAGAACAGGAGAGATGGGTGTGTATCTATGAGAGAAACAGTTGAGAACAGGAGAGACTGTGTTTGTCTATGAGAGAAACAGAGAGAACAGGAGAGACTGTGTGTGTCTATGAGAGAAACAGGAGAGACTGTGTGTGAGAGAGACAGTAAGAACAGGAGAGACTGTGTGTATCTATGAGAGAAACAGTGAGAACAGGAGAGACTGTGTGTGTCTATGAGAGAAACAGAGAGAACAGGAGAGACTGTGTGTGTCTATGAGAGAAACAGCGAGAACAGGAGAGACTGTGTGTATCTATGAGAGAAACAGTGAGAACAGGAGAGACTGTGTGTGTCTATGAGAGAAACAGTGAGAACAGGAGAGACTGTGTGTATCTATGAGAGAAACAGTGAGAACAGGAGAGACTGTGTGTATCTATGAGAGAAACAGTGAGAACAGGAGAGACTGTGTGTCTATGAGAGAAACAGTGAGAACAGGAGAGATTGTGTGTGAGAGAGACAGTGAGAGCAGGAGAGTGTGTGTGAGAGAGACAGTGAGAGCAGGAGAGACTGTGTGTGAGAGAGACAGTGAGAGCAGGAGAGACTGTGTGTGAGAGAGAGACAGTGAGAGCAGGAGAGACTGTGTGTGAGAGAGACAATGAGAGAGAGAGAGACAATGAGAGAGAGTGAGAGAAACAGTGAGAGCAGGAGAGACTGTGTGTGAGAGAGAGACAATGAGAGAGAGTGAGAGAAACAGTGAGAGCAGGAGAGACTGTGTGTGAGAGAGACAGTGAGTGAGAGTGAGAGAAACAGTGAGAGCAGGAGAGACTGTGTGTGAGAGAGTGACAGTGAGTGAGATCGAGACAGTGAGAGATAGACAATGAGAGAGAGTGAGAGAAACAGTGAGAGCAGGAGAGACTGTGTGTGAGAGAGAGACAGTGAGTGAGATCGAGACAGTGAGAGATAGACAATGAGAGAGAGTGAGAGAAACAGTGAGAGCAGAAGAGACCGTGTGTGAGAGAAAGACAGTGAGAGAGAGAGACAATGAGAGAGAGTGAGAGAAACAGTGAGAGCTGGAGAGCCAGTGAGTGAGAGTGAGAGAAACAGTGAGAGCAGGAGAGACTGTGTGTGAGAGAGACAGTGAGTACAGGAAAGACTGTGTGTGTCTATGAGAGAAACAGTGAGAACAGGAGAGACTGTGTGTGAGAGAGACAGTGAGAACAGGAGAGACTGTGTGTGAGAGAGAAACAGTGAGAACAGGACAGACTGTGTGTGTGAGAGAAACAGTGAGAGCAGGAAAGACTGCGTGTGAGAGAGACCGTGAGAACAGGAGAGACGTGTGTGTCTATGAGAGAAACAGTGAGAGCAGGAGAGACTGTGTGTGAGAGAGACAGTGAGTACAGGAAAGACTGTGTGTGTCTACGAGAGAGACAGTGAGAACAGGAGAGACTGTGTGTGAGAGAGAAACAGTGAGAACAGGAGAGACTGTGTGTGTCTATGAGAGAGACAGTGAGAACAGGAGAGAATGTGTGTGAGAGAGAAACAGTGAGAACAGGAGAGACTGTGTGTGAGAGAGAAACAGTGAGAACAGGAGAGACTGTGTGTCTATGAGAGAAACAGCGAGAACAGGAGAGACTGTGTGTGTCTATGAGAGAAACAGTGAGAACAGGAGAGACTGTGTGTGTGTCTATGAGAGAAACAGCGAGAACAGGATAGACTGTGTGTGTCTATGAGAGAAACAGCGAGAACAGGAGAGACTGTGTGTGTCTATGAGAGAAACAGTGAGAACAGGAGAGACTGTGTGTGTGTCTATGAGAGAAACAGCGAGAACAGGAGAGACTGTGTGTGTCTATGAGAGAAACAGTGAGAACAGGAGAGACTGTGTGTGTGTCTATGAGAGAAACAGCGAGAACAGGATAGACTGTGTGTGTCTATGAGAGAAACAGCGAGAACAGGAGAGACTGTGTGTGTCTATGAGAGAAACAGCGAGAACAGGAGAGACTGTGTGTGTCTATGAGAGAAACAGCGAGAACAGGATAGACTGTGTGTATCTATGAGAGAAACAGTGAGAACAGGAGAGACTGTGTGTGTCTATGAGAGAAACAGCGAGAACAGGATAGACTGTGTGTCTATGAGAGAAACAGTGAGAACAGGAGAGACTGTGTGTGTGTCTATGAGAGAAACAGTGAGAACAGGAGAGACTGTGTGTGTCTATGAGAGAAACAGTGAGAACAGGAGAGACTGTGTGTATCTATGAGAGAAACAGTGAGAACAGGAGAGACTGTGTGTGTCTATGAGAGAAACAGTGAGAACAGGAGAGACTGTGTGTGTCTATGAGAGAAACAGTGAGAACAGGAGAGACTGTGTGTGTGTCTATGAGAGAAACAGCGAGAACAGGATAGACTGTGTGTATCTATGAGAGAAACAGTGAGAACAGGAGAGACTGTGTGTGTCTATGAGAGAAACAGTGAGAACAGGAGAGACTGTGTGTATCTATGAGAGAAACAGTGAGAACAGGAGAGACTGTGTGTGTCTATGAGAGAAACAGTGAGAACAGGAGAGACTGAGTGTCTATGAGAGAAACAGTGAGAACAGGAGAGACTGTGTATCTATGAGAGAAACAGTGAGAACAGGAGAGACTGTGTGTCTATGAGAGAAACAGTGAGAACAGGAGAGATTGTGTGTGAGAGAGACGGTGAGAGAGAGACAATGCGAGAGAGTGAGAGAAACAGTGAGAGCAGGAGAGACTGTGTGTGTGAGAGACAGTGATAGAGAGACAATGAGAGAGAGTGAGAGAAACAGTGAGAGCAGGAGAGACTGTGTGTGAGAGAGACAGTGAGAGCAGGAGAGACTGTGTGTGAGAGAGACAGTGAGAGCAGGAGAGACTGTGTGTGAGAGAGAAACAGTGAGAGCAGGAGAGACTGTGTGTGAGAGAGCCAGTGAGTGAGATCGAGACAGTGAGAGAGAGACAATGAGAGAGAGTGAGAGAAACAGTGAGAGCAGGAGAGACTGTGTGTGAGAGAGAGACAGTGAGTGAGATCGAGACAGTGAGAGAGAGACAATGAGAGAGAGTGAGAGAAACAGTGAGAGCAGGAGAGACTGTGTGTGAGAGAGACAGTGAGTGAGAGTGAGAGAAACAGTGAGAGCAGGAGAGACTGTGTGTGAGAGACAGTGAGTGAGTTCGAGACAGTGAGAGAGAGACAATGAGAGAGTGAGAGAAACAGTGAGAGCAGGAGAGACTGTGTGTGAGAGAGACAGTGAGAGAGAGACAATGAGAGAGAGTGAGAGAAACAGTGAGAGCAGGAGAGACTGTGTGTGAGAGAGTAACAGTGAGTAAGAGCGAGACAGTGAGAGAAGGACAATGACAGAGAGTGAGAGAAACAGTGAGATCAGGAAAGACTGTGTGTGTGAGAGAGACTGTGAGAGAGAGTGAGAGAAACAGTGAGAGCAGGAGAGACTGTGTGTGTGAGAGAGACAGTGAGAGATAGACAATGAGAGAGAGTGAGAGAAACAGTGAGAGCAGGAGAGACTGTGTGTGAGAGAGAGACAGTGAGTGAGATCGAGACAGTGAGAGATAGACAATGAGAGAGAGTGAGAGAAACAGTGAGAGCAGGAGAGACTGTGTGTGAGAGAGAGACAGTGAGTGAGATCGAGACAGTGAGAGATAGACAATGAGAGAGAGTGAGAGAAACAGTGAGAGCAGAAGAGACCGTGTGTGAGAGAAAGACAGTGAGAGAGAGAGACAATGAGAGAGAGTGAGAGAAACAGTGAGAGCTGGAGAGCCAGTGAGTGAGAGTGAGAGAAACAGTGAGAGCAGGAGAGACTGTGTGTGAGAGAGACAGTGAGTACAGGAAAGACTGTGTGTGTCTATGAGAGAAACAGTGAGAACAGGAGAGACTGTGTGTGAGAGAGACAGTGAGAACAGGAGAGACTGTGTGTGAGAGAGAAACAGTGAGAACAGGACAGACTGTGTGTGTGAGAGAAACAGTGAGAGCAGGAAAGACTGCGTGTGAGAGAGACCGTGAGAACAGGAGAGACGTGTGTGTCTATGAGAGAAACAGTGAGAGCAGGAGAGACTGTGTGTGAGAGAGACAGTGAGTACAGGAAAGACTGTGTGTGTCTACGAGAGAGACAGTGAGAACAGGAGAGACTGTGTGTGAGAGAGAAACAGTGAGAACAGGAGAGACTGTGTGTGTCTATGAGAGAGACAGTGAGAACAGGAGAGAATGTGTGTGTCTATGAGAGAAACAGTGAGAACAGGAGAGACTGTGTGTGTGTCTATGAGAGAAACAGCGAGAACAGGATAGACTGTGTGTGTCTATGAGAGAAACAGCGAGAACAGGAGAGACTGTGTGTGTCTATGAGAGAAACAGTGAGAACAGGAGAGACTGTGTGTGTGTCTATGAGAGAAACAGCGAGAACAGGATAGACTGTGTGTGTCTATGAGAGAAACAGCGAGAACAGGATAGACTGTGTGTGTCTATGAGAGAAACAGCGAGAACAGGAGAGACTGTGTGTGTCTATGAGAGAAACAGTGAGAACAGGAGAGACTGTGTGTGTCTATGAGAGAAACAGTGAGAACAGGAGAGACTGTGTGTGTATCTATGAGAGAAACAGTGAGAACAGGAGAGACTGTGTTTGTCTATGAGAGAAACAGAGAGAACAGGAGAGACTGTGTGTGTCTATGAGAGAAACAGGAGAGACTGTGTGTGAGAGAGACAGTAAGAACAGGAGAGACTGTGTGTATCTATGAGAGAAACAGTGAGAACAGGAGAGACTGTGTGTGTCTATGAGAGAAACAGAGAGAACAGGAGAGACTGTGTGTGTCTATGAGAGAAACAGCGAGAACAGGAGAGACTGTGTGTATCTATGAGAGAAACAGTGAGAACAGGAGAGACTGTGTGTGTCTATGAGAGAAACAGTGAGAACAGGAGAGACTGTGTGTATCTATGAGAGAAACAGTGAGAACAGGAGAGACTGTGTGTATCTATGAGAGAAACAGTGAGAACAGGAGAGACTGTGTGTCTATGAGAGAAACAGTGAGAACAGGAGAGATTGTGTGTGAGAGAGACAGTGAGAGCAGGAGAGACTGTGTGTGAGAGAGACAGTGAGAGCAGGAGAGACTGTGTGTGAGAGAGACAGTGAGAGCAGGAGAGACTGTGTGTGAGAGAGAGACAGTGAGAGCAGGAGAGACTGTGTGTGAGAGAGTCAATGAGAGAGAGAGAGACAATGAGAGAGAGTGAGAGAAACAGTGAGAGCAGGAGAGACTGTGTGTGAGAGAGAGACAATGAGAGAGAGTGAGAGAAACAGTGAGAGCAGGAGAGACTGTGTGTGAGAGAGACAGTGAGTGAGAGTGAGAGAAACAGTGAGAGCAGGAGAGACTGTGTGTGAGAGACAGTGAGTGAGGTCGAGACAGTGAGAGAGAGAGACAATGAGAGAGTGAGAGAAACAGTGAGAGCAGGAGAGACTGTGTGTGAGAGAGACAGTGAGAGAGAGACAATGAGAGAGAGTGAGAGAAACAGTGAGAGCAGGAGAGACTGTGTGTGAGAGAGTAGCAGTGAGTAAGAGCGAGACAGTGAGAGAGGGACAATGACAGAGAGTGAGAGAAACAGTGAGATCAGGAAAGACTGTGTGTGTGAGAGACTGTGAGAGAGAGTGAGAGAAACAGTGAGAGCAGGAGAGACTGTGTGTGTGAGAGAGACAGTGAGAGATAGACAATGAGAGAGAGTGAGAGAAACAGTGAGAGCAGGAGAGACTGTGTGTGAGAGAGACAGTGAGTACAGGAAAGACTGTGTGTCTATGAGAGAAACAGTGAGAACAGGAGAGACTGTGTGTGAGAGAGAGAAACAGTGAGAACAGGAGAGACTGTGTGTGTGAGAGAAACAGTGAGAGCAGGAAAGACTGCGTGTGAGAGAGACCGTGAGAACAGGAGAGACGGTGTGTGTCTATGAGAGAAACAGTGAGAGCAGGAGAGACTGTGTGTGAGAGAGACAGTGAGTACAGGAAAGACTGTGTGTGTCTATGAGAGAGACAGTGAGAACAGGAGAGACTGTGTGTGAGAGAGAAACAGTGAGAACAGGAGAGACTGTGTGTGTGTGAGAAACAGCGAGAACAGGAGAGACTGTGTGTGAGAGAGACAGTAAGAACAGGAGAGACTGTGTGTGAGAGAGACAGTAAGAACAGGAGAGACTGTGTGTGAGAGAGACAGTAAGAACAGGAGAGACTGCTGTGTGTGTGAGAGAAACAGTGAGAACAGGAGAGACTGTGTGTGTCTATGAGAGAAACAGCGAGAACAGGAGAGACTGTGTGTGTCTATGAGAGAAACAGTGAGAACAGCCGAGACTGTGTGTGTCTATGAGAGAAACAGTGAGAACAGGAGAGACTGTGTGTGTCTATGAGAGAAACAGTGAGAACAGGAGAGACTGTGTGTGTCTATGAGAGAAACAGTGAGAACAGGAGAGACTGTGTGTGTCTATAAGAGAAACAGTGAGAACAGGAGAGACTGTGTGTGTCTATGAGAGAAACAGTGAGAACAGGAGAGACTGTGTGTGTGTCTATGAGAGAAACAGCGAGAACAGGATAGACTGTGTGTGTCTATGAGAGAAACAGCGAGAACAGGATAGACTGTGTGTGTCTATGAGAGAAACAGTGAGAACAGGAGAGACTGTGTGTGTGTCTATGAGAGAAACAGCGAGAACAGGATAGACTGTGTGTGTCTATGAGAGAAACAGCGAGAACAGGAGAGACTGTGTGTGTCTATGAGAGAAACAGTGAGAACAGGAGTGACTGTGTGTGTCTATGAGAGAAACAGTGAGAACAGGAGAGACTGTGTTTGTCTATGAGAGAAACAGAGAGAACAGGAGAGACTGTGTGTGTCTATGAGAGAAACAGGAGAGACTGTGTGTGAGAGAGACAGTAAGAACAGGAGAGACTGTGTGTATCTATGAGAGAAACAGTGAGAACAGGAGAGACTGTGTGTGTCTATGAGAGAAACAGTGAGAACAGGAGAGACTGTGTGTGTCTATGAGAGAAACAGTGAGAACAGGAGAGACTGTGTGTATCTATGAGAGAAACAGTGAGAACAGGAGAGACTGTGTGTATCTATGAGAGAAACAGTGAGAACAGGAGAGACTGTGTGTCTATGAGAGAAACAGTGAGAACAGGAGAGATTGTGTGTGAGAGAGACAGTGAGAGAGAGACAATGCGAGAGAGTGAGAGAAACAGTGAGAGCAGGAGAGACTGTGTGTGTGTGAGAGAAACAGCGAGAACAGGAGAGACTGTGTGTGTCTATGAGAGAAACAGTGAGAACAGGAGAGACTGTGTGTGTGTCTATGAGAGAAACAGCGAGAACAGGATAGACTGTGTGTGTCTATGAGAGAAACAGTGAGAACAGGAGAGACTGTGTGTGTCTATGAGAGAAACAGTGAGAACAGGAGAGACTGTGTGTATCTATGAGAGAAACAGTGAGAACAGGAGAGACTGTGTGTCTATGAGAGAAACAGTGAGAACAGGAGAGACTGTGTGTATCTATGAGAGAAACAGTGAGAACAGGAGAGACTGTGTGTCTATGAGAGAAACAGTGAGAACAGGAGAGACTGTGTGTGAGAGAGAAACAGTGAGAACAGGAGAGACTGTGTGTGAGAGAGACAGTGAGAGCGAGACAATGAGAGAGAGTGAGAGAAACAGTGAGAGCAGGATAGACTGTGTGTGAGAGAGAAACAGTGAGAACAGGAGAGACTGTGTGTGTGTCTATGAGAGAAACAGTGAGAACAGGAGAGACTGTGTGTGTGTCTATGAGAGAAACAGTGAGAACAGGAGAGACTGTGTGTGTGTCTATGAGAGAAACAGTGAGAGCAGGAGAGACTGTGTGTGTCTATGAGAGAAACAGTGAGAACAGGAGAGACTGTGTGTGTCTATGAGAGAAACAGTGAGAACAGGAGAGACTGTGTGTGTCTATGATAGAAACAGTGAGTACAGGAGAGACTGTGTGTGTCTATGATAGAAACAGTGAGAACAGGAGAGACTGTGTGTGTCTATGAGAGAAACAGTGAGAACAGGAGAGACTGTGTGTGTCTATGAGAGAAACAGTGAGAACAGGAGAGACTGTGTCTATGAGAGGAACAGTGAGAACTGGAGAGACTGTGTGTGTCTATGAGAGAAACAATGAGAACTGGAGAGACTGTGTGTGTCTATTAGAGAAACAGTGAGAACAGGAGAGACTGTGTGTGTCTATGAGAGAAACAGTGAGAACAGGAGAGACTGTGTGTGTCTATGAGAGAAACAGTGAGAACAGGAGAGACTGTGTGTATCTATGAGAGAAACAGAGAGAACAGGAGAGACTGTGTCTATGAGAGGAACAGTGAGAACTGGAGAGACTGTGCGTGTCTATGAGAGAAACAATGAGAACAGGAGAGACTGTGTGTCTATGAGAGAAACAGTGAGAACTGGAGAGACTGTGTGTGTCTATGAGAGAAACAATGAGAACTGGAGAGACTGTGTGTGTCTATGAGAGAAACAATGAGAACAGGAGAGACTGTGTGTGTCTATGAGAGAAAAAATGAGAACTGGAGAGACTGTGTGTGTCTATGAGAGAAACAATGAGAACAGGAGAGACTGTGTGTGTCTATGAGAGAAACAATGAGAACAGGAGAGACTAAGCTTGATGATTAGTTGATTATTTGAATCAGCTGTGCTATGACAAAAAAAAAAAAAAAGTGCACCCCTTGGGGTCCCAAGGACTGAGTTCGGGAAACCCTGGTATACATACGTGTGTGTGTGTATACCTGAGGTGTGCCTGTGGCCTTGCTGAGCTGGCTCTGCAGCAGAGGAATGTGTTTCTTGGCCTCCTGGATGTCCTTCAGTAGTTTCGCTGTGGGGTTCCTGCTGTACACCTCCTTCATAGCCTGGACATGACATGACACACAGGACACATTTTAGGAGAGGACACAGGAGGGAGGCCGTGGAGGGAGGTGTGTGTGTGTGTGCACGTGTGTTTGTGTACGAGTCTGCGTGCATGTCTGTTTATGTGTCCAGTTGGCATGGTTCTAGTTCTATTTCATGGTCAGTCATAGGAGGAAGTGAAACTAAGAGGAGGGTGAGATGTAGTCAGTGTTTGAGTGGTTACCATGGTAGAGTATCTGTTTAGTGGTAAGAACGATTGGCTTTGATGGTACAGGGTCGTATTCATTAGGGCACATGGTAGCAAAACTGTTTTGTAACAGAAAACAAAAACAAGCATTTCTTAATGTTCTGGTTGCCTCTCCCTGTTCAGTTCATTTTCTTCCATTTAGTGCCTGATGAACACGACCCAGAGGAAGAGAAGAAATGGCTCACGAAAGACTTGAGGATTGTGGAAGAATTTGTTTATTTTTCCCATCCCTTCTTCCATTCCTCCCTCACCCACCCACCACTGCAACAGGGCCATGTTCATTCGTCGCAAAACAGAAGAAAACTGGTTGAGTTCTGGGGAGGTACTACCCAAAGTCGTCCAATAAGCAACTCTCATCTCACATTCTGTTGCAAAACGTCTTGTTACGGTGTGTCCTAATAAACACAACCCACAAGACTAGCTACATCACTAAAAGCTACTTTAAAGTTTTGACAGCTAACCTGTTTAGCATTGAAATGGGAGGCAGGCGCTCGCACTCCCCAGAGAGACAAAGCAGGCATCAATAGAGGCCCCACAGGGGACTTAAACACAAACACACTAATGAGAATTAATTAACTTTGCCTTCATTCAATGCTTTCTAGGAAACTCAGTGAGTATTCCACGCTAAACTGGAATGATGCCACTGCTATGAAATGTAGTTTACGAAAGTTCAGTCAGTAAGGCTGGTCTGAATGGATCGTCACTTTTCATTCATCTAGTAAACTCATATAATTCACATCGTTTCCTATCTCACTCATCAGCATAGCAGATATTTACAGAGTACAGCCAAAAGAGGACTGGCCACCCCTCAGAGCCTCTAGTTTTCTTCCTAGGTTCCTGCTTCTACATCTGCATTGCTTGCTGTTTGGGGTTTTAGGCTGGGTTTCTGTATAGCACTTTGTAACATCTGCTGATGTAAAAAGGGTTTTATACATACATTTGATTTGAATTGTTTTGAAAATGTTACCTCATTAGCTTAGCGTCACTTCTCTCCTCCTATACTATTAGCAAGCATTCCCCTATTAACTTCAGTCTATGAGCATTGAACACTAAGGTAATTCCACCACAGTTGCTGATTAACCTATGGGCTAACGTGTGCTATTATCTGTTTCCTTTTCAACCAATGGGAATGAATCTAGGAGAGTATTTACAGTGAGCTCCAAAGGTATTGGGACAGTGACACGTGATGTTGTTTTGGCTCTGCCCTCCAGCACTTTGGATTTGAAATGATACAATGACTGTGAGGTTAAAATGCATAATGTCAGCTTTAATTTGAGGGTATTTTCATCCATTTTGAGTGAACCGTTTAGAAATTACAGCACTGTTTGTACATAGTCCCCCCATTTTAGGGGACCAAAAGTATTGTGACAGATTCACTTATATGTGTATTAAAGTGGTAAATAGTTAGGTATTTGGTCCTATAATCATAGCACGCAATGACCACATCAAGCTTGTGACCTACAATTTTTTTGGATGCATTTGTTTGTTTTGGTTGAGTTTCCGATTATTCTCTGCCCAATATAAATTAATGGTAAATAATGTATTGTGTCATTTTGGAGTCACTTTTATTATATATAAGAATATAATATGTTTCTTAACACTTCTACATTAATATGGAGGCTACCATTATTACAGATAATCCTGAACGAATAGTGAATAATTATGAGTGAGCAAGTTACAGACGCACAAATACTATAGCCCCAAGACATGCTAACATATCACCATTACAATAATAGGGGAGGTTAGCTTTTTTGGGGGGAAATTATATTTGTGTGTCTAACTTTCTCACTCATCCTTATTCATGATTCATTCAGGCTTGACCTCATAGTCATTGTATCATTTCAAATCCAAAGTGCTGTAGTACAGAGCCAAAACAACAGAAAATGTGTCACTGTCCCAATACTTTTGGAGCTCACTGTATATGTCAACGCAAACCTTGTGTCTACACTTGCTGTTTTGCAGCAACAGTCTTCCAACGACCTTCTACCTCCCCACCACCACTAACTGAAGGTCCGTCATCAGATCCCCGTTCTCCCAGTGGGGTGGGTTCAATGCCAGCTGCCCAGCATAGGGAAACCTGTCCTCACCATCTGGCTCTGAGGACCATTCCTCTGAGACGAGGCCTACCTCAAACTATTCAATAAAATTCCATACTGTATTCTGTCTTTGTTGTTATTCAGTTAAGCCAGTACTCGATTGAACTGAAGCATGCTGCAAATTAACATAATTAATGTGCAGAAACGTGTAATGACATCATTAAGCTAAAGCATTTATGGGTGATCCACTTCAATGATGAGCATTTGATGACAATTTAATGTGTGAATGATTTTAATTTAATCTGGCCCCGTATTCATATAGCGTCTAAGAGTAGGAGTGCTGATCTAGGATCAGTTGTACATTTTGGTAATGAATAAGATCACATGTACAAAGACCTAATTCTAGATCAGCACTCCTACTTTGTCTGAGATGATTTATGAATGTAGCTGCATAGAAAAACCTGCATTCTCTTTCAAATCAAAGAAACAAACTTCGACTGAATGACTGTCTCATCTCCTCATGTAGAAACCTTCAGAGTAGGGTGACACTGTGTTTGTGTGTGTGTTTGTGTGTGTCTTGCCTGTAAATCCTCCTGCTCCTTGGTCAGCATCTTCTGTAAGATGTCCACCTTCTGGCTGTGAAGGGCGTTATTCTCCTCCTGAGGGACCAACCCCAAAAATGAATAATAAGAACTGTGTTCGCTTGGGGACTTCACTGACATGCAGCAGAGGGAGAATGGCAGCTTTAGCATAGGTTTAACTGGAAATAGAGGAAACTAGTGAGAAGAGTAAGAGAAAGTGAAAGAGGCAGAGTGAGTGTGGATACTGAGGTGGGAAGGAGAAGGGGGAGTGAAGAACGGAAGTGGAACTGTGGAGAGAGAGCGTGAGAGAGAGGAGAGCGAGGGCGACAGGAAAAACAGAAAGAGAGAGAGAAGACAGAGAGGGGCAGATAGACAGAGAGGGAGACAGAGGGACCAAGAGAAAAAGAGAGACATACAGTACCAGTCAAAAGTTTGTACACACATACTCATTCAAGGATTTTTCTTTATTTGACTATTTTCTACATTGTAGAATAATAGTGAAGACATCAAAACTATGAAATAACACATATGGAATCATGTAGTAACAAAAAAGTGTTAAACAAATCAAAATAGATTTTGTATTTGGGATACTTCAAAGTAGCCACCCTTGCCTTGATGATAGCTTTGCACACTCTTGGCACTCTCTCAACCAACAGTCTCGAAGGAGTTCCCACATATGCTGAGCACTTGTTGGCTGCTTTTCCTTCACTCTGAGGTCCAACTCGTCCCCCAAAATTTCAATTGAGTTCAGGTCTGGTGATTGTGGAGGCCAGGTCATCTGATGCAGCACTTCATCACTCTCCTTCTTGGTCAAATAGACCTTACACAGCCTGGAGGTGTGTTGGGTAATTTTCCTGTTGAAAAACAAATGATAGTCCCACTAAGCGCAAACCAGATGGGATGGCGTGTCGCTGCAGAATGCTGTGGTAGCCATGCTGGTTAAGTGTGCCTTGCCTTATAAATAAATCACAGACAGTGTCACCAGTAAAGCACCATCACCCTCCTCCTCCATGCTTCACGGTGGGAACCACACATGCAGAGATCATCCGTTCATCTACTCTGCGTCTCACAAAGACACAGCGGTTGGAACCAAAAATCTCAAATTTGGAATCATCAGATCAAAGGACAGATTTCCACTAATGTCCATTGCTTGTGTTTCTTGGCCCAAGCAAGTCTCTTCTTATTATTGGTGTCCTTTAGTAGTGGTTTCTTTGCAGCAATTCAACCATGAAGGCCTGATTCACACAGTCTCCTCTGAACAGTTGATGTTGAGATGTGTCTGTTACTTGAACTCAGTGAAGCATATATTTGGGCTGCAATTTCTGAGGCTGGTAACTCTAATGAACTTATCCTCTGCAGCAGAGGTAACTCTGGGTCTTCCTTTCTTGTGGCGGTCCTCATGAGAGCCATTTTCATCATAGCACTTGATGATTTTTGCGACTGCACTTGAAGAAACTTTCAAACTTCTTTACCTTTTCTGGATTGACTTAAAGTAATGATGGACTGTCATTTATCTTTTCTTATTGAGCTGTTCTTGCCATAAAATGGACTTGGTCTTTTACCAAATAGGGCAATCTTCTGTATACCACCCCATACCTTGTCACAACACAACTGATTGGCTCAAATGCAGTAGGGAAATAAATTCCACAAATTAACTTTTAACAAGGCACACCTGTTAAATGAAATGCATTCCAGGTGACTACCTCACGAAGCTGGTTGAGAGAATGGAACGAGTGTGCAAAGATGTCATCAAGACAAAGGGTGGCTACTTTGAAGAATGTCAAATATTAAATATATTTTGATTTGTTTAACACTTTTTTGGTTACTACATGATTCCATGTGTTATTTCATAGTTTTGATGTCTTCACTATTTTTCTGCAATGTAGATAATAGTAAAAATAAAGAAAAACCCTGGAATGAGTAGGTGTGTCCAAACTTTTGGCTGGTACTGTATATAAAATGAGAGAGAGAGTGTCTGAAATGGCACCCCACTCCCTATAGAGTACACTACTTATTCTATAGAGTACACTACTTATCCCATAGAGTACACTACTTATCCCATAGAGTACACTACTTATTCTATAGAGTGGTATACTATATAGTAAATATGCCATTTCAGTTGCAGACAGAGAACCAATTGGCCATCTGTCGTACCCAGAGCGGCAGCGGGGAGGTGATGTGGTCCTGGGAGCTGGTGGAGGAGGTGACGCAGCGCTCCCCTGTTCCCCCCGTTGGTCCAGGAGAGTGGGGCGAGGAGAGGAAAGAGGACAGGTCTCCCCCCTCGCCCTCCGACAGCGAGATCTGGGCCAGCCCCGGGGGCCTCCCCAGCACTGTGAGGGCCACATAGGAGCCCGCTGACACATAGAGACAATAGGGGTCACAGCTCTATTACTTGTATGAGTTTTAATTGTTATTATAAAAAATATATCTTCATGTAATGTCTCTCTATGTAGCCAACTTTCAACTTAAATTGACTGAAAACTTTTCACTCACAATGGCTAGCTTATTATACAGTATGGTCAGACTCATGAGATGATAATAAGGCGTATACATCCTTATGACAAGTCTTACAATGCATTATAAGTGCATATAGCCTACTACAGGTTGGCTTTAAGAAAGTAAGTCTCTTGAAGAGCCTGCGATTTTTCATGTCTACGAATAATTGGATATAAAACTGCCACTTGAACTTACATTTTATTAGCTTGACGACTTCTACATGGTTTGAATGTGTTACTAAGGTCCCGTTAACCTGCAACAAAAACATAAACTACACCTCAAATCAACGTCATTCAAATGAAATACAACACTTTCTATAAGAGGACTATGTGTTCTGTCTAAAACGTAGCAAAAAATGACAAAAACAATGCAAATGGGAAGCCCCATATTAGTTCATGTTCAACAGGAGCATGTGTACATAACTCTTTCCAAGCCAAGAAACACCTTATTTATTTCTAAATGTTAATTCAAATCAAATACATTTTTTGCCAAATGCTTTGTAGACAACAGGTGTAGACTAACAGCTTACTTACAGGTTCTTTTTCAACAATACAGAGTTAAAGATAAGATAAAAAATGTAATAAAAAATAGAAAGTGACAAAATTAATAAATATACAGAGAACAAATAAAAATATCAAGTAAAAATAACATAGCTATACATAGAGAGTAGAAAATAACATGGCTATATAGAGGGAATACAAGTACAGAGTCGATGTGCAGGGGTACGAGGTAATTGAGGTAGCTATGTACATATAGGTAGGGGTAAAGTGACTAGGCAGAAGGATAGATAATAGACAGTAGCAGCAGCGCATTTGGTGAGTTTGAAAGTGTGTGTGGAGTCAGTATAGTATGCATGTGTGTGCATGTTATGTGTGTTTGGGCGTATGTAATATGTGTGTGCGTGTGCGCGTGTGAGTCCAGTCTGTGTGCATAGGGTCAGTGCAAGAGAGTTAGTGCAAAAAACGGTTAGTGCAGGTAGTCCGGGTAGCCATTTGATTAGCTATTTAGCACTCTTGTTTAGAAGTCTTATGGCTTGGGTGTAGAAGCTTGTTGGTTCCAGACTTGGTGCATTGGTACCACATGCTGTGTGTTAGCAGAGAGAACAGTCGGTGGCTTGGGTGGCTGGAGCCTTTGACAATTTTTTCCTGCTTCCTCTGACACCGCCTTGTATAGAGGTCCTGGATAGCAGAGATCTCTTTCCTAGTGATGTACTGGGCCGTACGCACTACCCTCCGTAGCGCCTTGCGGTCGGACGCCAAGCAGTCGCCATATCGAGTGGTGATGCAGCCAGTCAAGATGCTCTCAATGGTGCAGCTGTAGAATTTATTGCGGATCTGCCAAATCTTTTCAGGCAACTGAGGGAGAGAGGCATTGTCCTGCCCTCTTCACCACTGTGTTGCTGTGTGTGGACCATGATAGAGAGTCTTAGTGATGTGGACATCGAGGAACTTGACGCTCTTGACCCGCTCCACTACAGACTTTTCGATGTGAATGGGGGCGTGCTCGACCCTCCGTTTCCTGTAGTCCACGATCAGCTCCTTTGTTTTATTGACGTTGAGGGAGAAGTTGTTGTTATTGACCTCCTCCCTATAGACTGTCTCATCGTCGTCGGTGATCAGGCCTACCAACGTTGTGTTGTCAACAAACTTAATGATAGTGTTGGGGTTGTGCGCATCCATGCCGTCATGGGTGAACAGGGAGTAAAGGAGGGCACTAAGCACGTAACCCCTGAGAAGCCCCCATGTTGAGGGTCAGCATTGAGGATGTGTTGTTGTCTACCCTCACCACCTGGGGGCAGCCCGTCAGGAAGTCCAGGATCCAGTTAAAGAGGGAGGTGTTCAGTCCCAGGGACCTTGGCTTAGTGATGAGCTTGGAGGCACTATAGGGTTGAACGCTGAACCGTAGTCAATGAATAGCATTCTCACATAGGTGTTCCTCTTGTCCAGGTAGGAAAGGGCAGTGTGGAGTGCAATAGAGATTGCGTCCTCTCTGGATCTGTTGGGGTGGTAGGCAAATTGGAGTGGCTCCAGGGTGTCTGGGATGATGGTGTTGATGTGAGCCATGGCCAGCCTTTCAAGGAATTTCATGGCTACAGATGTGAGTGATACGGGAAGGCAGTCATTTAGACAGGTTACTTTGGCTTCTTCGGCACAGGGACTATGGTGGTCTACTTGAAACATGTAGGTATTACGGACTGTGTCAGGGAGAGGTTGAAAATGTCAGTGAAGACTAATTGACTAATTGAAAATGTTACTGAAGTGAAAGTTTAGATTCACCCCCACAAACTAACAATTCATTTTCTTCACTGACACTATGCACAGCACTAAGCCATCCTGCCCTTTCCAATGACCCATTGGAATGCATTGCCATTATATGGTGTAGCTACTCAGCATCCCAGCAGAGGGCAGTGGTAAAGTATGGAGGGGGTCTAACCCATGACCCAATTCTCTCTTGTCTGAGAGAATTACGTTTTTCCTAAACACTGATCTTTGGTCAGTTTAGCATTTTCCCCACTAAGGGGCAATCAGCAGTTGCTACAGACACACATGATAACATACGCACTATACACACACGTACGCATGGATTTTGTGTTGTAGACATGTGGTAGTAGACTAGTGGCCTGAGGGCACACACTTAACGTGTTGTGAAATCTGATGTGAAATGTAATGCAATGTTTTTAATTGTATAGAACTGCCTTAATTTTACAGGACTCAGCTAATAGGGATCCATAACAAATACAAATATATACATTTTTGGACTTATAAAATAATTATCTGTACCCATGGATTCTTAAAGAATATAACTTATAAATGGCTCATTAGTTTAACAGTCGTACCTCCATCAGAATCCTAAATATAAGCATGTTTAACTCACATTTTTGTAAAAATAAATAAATAAATAATGTAAACAAACACTACATAGCTTCAAAACATGGTTAAAACTATATCTTGCATCCTAGCTCTGTATGAATTTGAGAGTGGTTACATTTCTCCAGCCCCATCCCTCAGATATTTTCCGAAACAGAGGCAGGGATTGGGGTTTGTTATTGTTTCAATTGCGGATTGCCCCTTTAAGGTAAGGATTGGGGAGGGGAGACTGATCCTAGAATGGTAACTTGGGAAAACTTCACCCGGAGAGGTCTCTGTTTTAGAGATAGCGGCAGGATGAAGTTGCCCCCTTCACACTGATCTAGTTTCAGTTTTACATTTTGGTTAAAATGCATGAGGTAAGATTTTTGGGAAGATGAACTGATCCTAGATCTGAGGCTAAGGGTAATCCCAGGAGATGTGGGGGGAGACGTGTTAAAAAAGGTAATACACGATTAGCAAAGTCTCCACCCCTCCAAATGAAAACTCTCAGCCAGTTTCGGGCAAATCTATGTGCCAAATGTCCCCTCCCCTTCCAAAATTAGAAAGATGCGAACACCATCAAAATCATGATTTGTCCAAATGATCAGAGATTAAAAATCTGAGTACTGAAACAAAGTTCCTCGTTAGTCGTCCCATCCCACAGTCTGTCGACAGATCAGACCATTTAATCAGAGTAAAAATTCCCTGTCTTAGGTCAGTTAGGATCACCACTTTATTTTAAGAATGTGAAATGTCAGAATAATAGTAGAGAGAATGATTTATTTCAGCTTTTATTTCTTTCATCACATTCCCAGTGGGTCAAAAATTTACATACACTATATTAGTATTTGGTAGCATTGCCTTTAAATTGTTTAACTTGGGTCAAACATTTCGGGAAGCCTTCCACAAGCTTCCCTCAATAAGTTGGGTGAATTTTGGCCCATTCCTCCTGACAGAGCTGGTGTAACTGAGTCAGGTTTGTAGGCCTCCTTGCTCGCACCTGCTTTTTCAGTTCTGCCCACAGATTTTCTATGGGATTGAGGTCAGGGCTTTGTGATGGCCACTCCAATACCTTGACTTTGTTGTCCTTAAGCCATTTTACCACAACTTTGGAAGTATGCTTGGGGTCATTGTCCATTTGGAAGACCCATTTGCAACCAAGCTTTAACTTCCTGACTGATGTCTTGAGATGTTGCTTCAATATATCCACATAATTTTCCTTCCTCATGTTGCCATCTATTTTGTGAAGTGCTCCAGTCCCTCCTGCAGCAAAGCACAACATGATGCTGCCACAACATGATGCTGCCACCCCCGTGCCTCACGGTTGGTATGGTGTTCTTCGGCTTGCAAGCTTCCCCCTTTTTCCTCCAAACATAACGATGGTCATTATGGCCAAACAGTTATATTTTTGTTTCACCAGACCAGAGGACATTTCTCCAAAAAGTACGATCTAAGTCCCCATGTGCAGTTGTAAACCGTAGTCTGGCTTTTTTTATGGCGGTTTTGGAGCAGTGGCTTCTTCCTTACTGAGCGTCCTTTCAGGTTATGTCGATATAGGACTAATTTTAATGTGGATATAGATACTTTTGTACCCGTTTCCTCCAGCATCTTCACAAGGTCCTTTGCTGTTGTTCTGGGATTGATTTGCACTTTTCGCACCAAAGTACATTCATCTCTAGGAGACAGAACACGTCTCCTTCCTGAGCGGTGTGATGGCTGCGTGGTCCCATGGTGTTTATACTTACGTACTATTGTTTGTATAGATGAACATGGTACCTTCAGGCGTTTCGAAATTGCTACCAAGGATGAACCAGACTTGTGGAGGTCTACAATTTTTTTTCTGAGGTCTTGGCTGATTTCTTTAGATTTTCCCATAATGTCAAGCAAAGAGGCACTGAGTTTGAAGGTAGGCCTTGAAATACATCCACAGGTACACTTCCAATTGACTCAAATTATGTCAATTAGCCTATCAGAAGCTTCTAAAGCCATGACATAATTTTCTGGAATTTTATAAGCCGTTTAAATGCACAATCAACTTAGTGTATGTAAACTTCTGACCCACTGGAATTGTGATACAGTGAATTATAAGTGAAATAAAAAGTCTGTAAACAATTGTTAGAAAAATTACTTGTCTCATGCACAAAGTAGATGTCCTAACTAACTTGCCAAAACTATAGTTTGTTAACAAGAAATTTGTGGAGTGGTTGAAAAGCAAGTTTTATTGACTCCAACCTAAATATATCTAAACTTCCGACTTCAACTGTATGAGTATTTTCAAATACTTTCCAAGTATTTTTCCAAATGAATTACAAATATTTAACTACTTGTCTTTTCAAATAAAATATATCTGAATACTTACTTCGAATGTACCGTATGTGAAAGCAATTCAGATATTTGACATAGTATTTGAACCCAGGTCTGCGACAGATGCTACTACCATTTATGTTACATGCATCTGTCCACGAGAGATTAGGATATGGGTAATGTCTTGGAAGAGTGTTATGGGCCCCAGAGAAGGAATGAGCCTCACCTTGATGATCCTATCACCCGTCTGGACACCCGCTCGCATGGCAGCGCCATCTGCGGAAGAGGACAGGACAGGCAAAGGGAGTGAGAATGATAAAAAGTTAGAAATATTACTGTATCTGACTGTATAATGAAACCTCCAGAGATAAATCCAATATATTGTATCCTTGCCTTGGGTATCAAGACTGCATGAATAGATATTTACATTGGGCTATGCTCCCAATTGAACATATTGCGCTAACGTCAGAGGTTTACACCCACAAGATATCCAATTAAATTACCTTGACATATAATGAATATACAGTTGAAGTCGGAAGTTTGCATACACCTTAGCCAAATACATTTAAACTCAGTTTTGCACAATTCCTGACATTTGATCCTAGTAATAATTCCCTGTCTTAGGTCAGTTAGGATCACCAATTTATTTTAAGAATGTGAAATGTCAGAATAATAGTAGAGAATTATTATTTCAGCTTTTATTTCTTTCATTACATTCCCAGTGGGTCAGAAGTTTACATACACTCAATTACTATTTGGTAGCATTGCTTTAAATTCTTTAACTTGGGTCAAATGTTTCGGGAAGCCTTCCACAAGCTTCCCACAATAAGTTGGGTGAATTCTGGCCCATTCCTCCTGACAGAGCTGGAGGACACGCTTTTTCAGTTCTGCCCACAAATTTTCTATAGAGTTGACGTTAGGGCTTTGTGATGGCCACTCCAATACCTTGACTTTGTTGTCCTCAAGCCATTTTGCCACAACTTTGGAAGTATGCTTGGGGTCAATGTCCATTTGGAAGACCCATTTGCGACCAAGCTTTAAATTCCTGCCTGATGTCTTGACATGTTGCTTCAATATAGCCACATAATTTTCCTCCCTCATGATGCCATCTATTTTGTGAAGTGCACCAGTCCCTCCTGCAGCAAAGCACCCCCACAACATGAAGCTGCCACCCCCGTGCTTCACGGTTGGGATGGTGTTCTTCGGCTTGCAAGCCTCCCCCTTTTTCCTCCATACATAATGATGGTCATTATGGCCAAACAGTTATATTTTTGTTTCATCAGACCAGAGGACATTTCTCCAAAAAGTACGATCTTTGTCGACATGTGCAGTTACAAACCGTAGTCTGGCTTTTTAATGGCAGTTTTGGAGCAGTGGCTTCTTCCTTGCTGAGCGGCCTTTCAGGTTATGTTGATATAGGAATCGTTTTACTGTGGATATAGATACTTTGTACCTGTTTCCTCCAGCATCTTCACAAGGTCCTTTGCTGTTGTTCTGGGATTGATTTGCACTTTTCGCACCAAAGTGCGTTCATCTCAAGGAGACAGAACACGTCTCCTTCCTGAGCGGTGTGATGGCTGCGTGGTCCCATGGTGTTTCTACTTGCGTACTATTGTTTGTACAGATGAACGTGGTACCTTCAGGCGTTTGGAAATTGCTCCCAAGGATGGACCAGACTTGTGGAGGTCTACAATTTTTTTCCGAGGTCTTGGCTGATTTCTTTTGATTTTCCCATGATGTCAAGCAAAGAGGCACTGAGTTTGAAGCTAGGCCTTGAAATACATCCACAGGTACACCTCCAATTGACTCAAATTATGTCAATTAGCCTATTAGAAGCTTCTAAAGCCATGACATCATTTTCTGGAATTTTTAAGCTGTTTAAAGGCACAGCAAACTTAGTGTATGTAATCTTCTGACCCACTGGAATTGTGATACAGTGAATTATAAGTGAAATAATCTATCTGTGAATAATTGTTGGGAAAATTACTTGTCTCATGCACAAAGTAGATGTCCTAACCGACTTGCCAAAACTATAGTTTGTTAACAAGAAATTTGTGGAGTGGTTGAAAAACGAGTTTTAATGACTCCAACCTAAGTGTATGTAAACTTCCGACTTCAACTGTACATACATTTTCATATGGGTGGCCCCAGTGGGAATCGCACCAGTGACCCTGCTGTTGCAAGCACCATGCTTTACCAATTAAGCCACACCATACCTCATCATAATTGACTTGACTAAAGAACAGGAAGGTGTAGATTAGAATAGGATGGAAAAGGACTTACCCTCTTTGACCAACTGCACAAATACAGGGTTGTCTCCGCTCACCGTCAACCCGAAGCCATTCTCATCTTTCTGGATGATCACACAACGCTGGACAAGCCCTACACATAGACAGACAGAAGAGAAAGAAATATTGTGTTACACACCATCACACACACAAACATACACACGAGTTGGCACAGTTAGAGGAATCAAGGACGGTGTGGTGGGACAGGGTGTGCGTGATGGGGAACAATATGCAATGTGGGTGTCAAACTGTTTTCCTATATACAGGTATAAGGCAATGTGTCTCCTTGGTGATGGAGGCACTCACTCAATAGATCAGGTCTGTTTTGTGGCTAGTCGTTGTTATAAAATGATGATGATGAAACCTGAGGCGTTTGAAGCTTCTATTGAGTGGCAGCAATGAATGATTGATACCTCAGGGTATTACCTGGTTTCAAATACTTAATACTATGCCCCAGTTGTGAAAGTACTTCACTCTCTTCTTCAAAAGCCTTTAATACATGGATGCATTTTGTTAAAGGGATAGTTCTGCAAAATTGCATATTAGATATTTGTTCCCTGAACTTGAAGGCAGTCTATCCACAAAAAGAGACAAACAAAAGTATAGTGTGGATTGCAATCACTCCTTGTCCATAGACTGCTTTCAAGATAAGGAAACAAATATCGAAATAGTTTTGCTAAACTATCCCTTTAATATCCGTATGATGCTTTGATAGGCTGTTATAAATAATGGCATAACACATGACCCTCTAGGAACCCAGTTTGATGCTCACATAAAGACATGTTGTTTGTGGAACATTGATATCAGGACACAAGTGGCAGCAGCACCCTCTGTCATGTTTGTTTGAACACAGATTGTGAGTTGTTTAACTTTCAAATAGAGAGAGACACACGGATTCACATTCGTAGATTGAAATTGACTCACCACACCAGTAAACTTGCAGGTGAGTTTCACTAACACAATAGTTCATCCAAACCCATATCATCATTATAAACAGCGAGTGCATACTGTAAACAAAGCCAAACGAAAAAGCAGATTAAACCAGTAGTCCAGGTTGCAAGTAACCTCTTGTACGAACCATCCTGATCTCGCAAGCTTACATTCTGATTCGTTATCTGTGAAGCGAAACAGAATGTAAGCTCTCGAGATCAGGAGGGTTCATACGAGGCTAGGTTGCAGGAGGTACAGTAAGAAATTGTGCAATGTCAAATAATGGCTAATGTTGCAACCCAGCAACAGATGTAATCATCAACGTATTACTCAAATTATTGCAAACGTGTGAGAAAATGTGGTGCTGTCTCACTTTGAAGCACTTTAAATGGACATTTCAGCCACATTTTTTATTCACATATTTGTTTCCTTACCTTGAAAGCAGTCTATGAACAAGGAAACTGCAGTCATTGCTTTGGTTTTGTTAAACTAGCCACTGACGCTAACTGATATTGTACAGCGTTTTTCTCAACATAGAAAAGTCACGGAAGGTGTTTTTTTCGGGCCGCCTTTTTGGGGGAAATAACTTTTGGGATGGAAAAACATTTTCAGTGTAAACTTAATATAACGTATGTAGAAAACATATTGGACCTATATATTTTTAAATAAGATTTTTTTTTTTTTTTTTACAATCACCAAAATAAAAGCAAAACAGTTAGGGAGAATCTACAATTGTAGAAAATGATGCATTCAGGAGTATTTTTGTCATGACATGGGGCCCCCATTGACTTTGTTAAGTCACTCAGATAGCATAAGAGCACGGCATAAGCCATAGCAAAATCTGTAGAATTGCAGGAAATTCGCTTTAAAACAGCAACATTTTGTCTCTGCGAGCAAGAGGAGGGCCTCCAAAAAAAGGGGTCGATGACCTCGCTATTGGCCCAGGCCCACTGCCACACCCCAGCCAAACCCCTTACCTAAGCCACATTTTAATCCAGAAAAAATCCTGCTGTATTAGCAATTTTATAGCCAAAAAACAAAGTAAATTCAATGTCATGCCCAAATCACTTCAAAGTCACTTCAAAGTTATTGGGCTACACAATCCCTTTAAAAGATGATCTGGGCATGAAATTGAAAGCATGCTAACTTGAGGACATTGATTTACATTGTTTTTTGGTTAGAAAATTATAACATTAACAGTTGGTGGCAGTAGCTAGCTTCACAACACCAAAGCATGGATTTCAGTCTCTCCAACCTTGAAAATGTAAATAAATAGGTCATTTGGCTGAACTGCCACTTAAACATTTCTGACAGAATTTTTTTCAGGCCTAAATAGTTAAACAGGTACGTTTTCTCCAACTTTCTCCCCTCAACCTCTCCTGGTAGCATTCCGTCATGAACCCAAACATCTTCCTTCTCGCTGCTCTGGCCAGGTAACACTAAAACATCCAGACAATGTTTCTCAACACTGCGGGAAAGTTCACTGCCAGGGCAATGAGAGGCAATGGTGAGTTCAATAAAAATTTAATAAAAGGAGTACGAAGGGGTGTAGGACTCGTGTTAGTACGTTAGTGAACAACAGGGGGTCACATGGCAGAAGAACTGGGGACGTCGCAACACAAAACAGCCCCCACACACTAACGGGGTGCATCTCAAAAGTCTAAAACGGCAACTTCCACTTGCCTCCCTTTGTTAGGGCTGAACTTAACAGACGGGATAGGTGCTATTATGGTGAAAAAAGCCTAGTGCTGGTGAATCGGGTTTTCACCTGTCCACTGTCCTGTTCCCTCAGATCAAATGAAGGAAAGGAGGCAAGAAAAAGAGGACACTTAGAGACTATTGAGACACAGCCATTAAGACCATCTTACCACAGGGTTCGGAGGGGCTTCCCTCGGCTACTACACAGCCAGACCGCTGCACAGGCACGTCTAGTATAGCACGACACAGTTCACATGGTAACGTAAAAACACAACCAGGACACACAGAGGAGAAAACAGAGCAAAAGACAAGAAAATCTAAAACATTGGGAGGAGAAAAAAACATGTCAGAAAAAAAGAGTGAGTCTTCTGTACCAGTGTGACTATACACCTTACCTTACAGTGTGTGAGCATTCATTCTGAATTTTGTTGCAATTAGTAATTGTTTTATTGAATGTATGTACAGTACCAGTCAAAAGTTTGGACACACCTACTCATTGAAGCGTTTTTCTTTACTTTTACTATTTTCTACATAGTAGAATAATAGTGAAGACATCAAAACTATGAAATAACACATATGGAATCATGTAGTAACCAAAAAAGTGTTATTTTATATTTGAGATTCTTCAAAGTAGTCACCCTTTGCCTTCATGACAGCTTTGCACACTCTTGGCATTCTCTCAACCAGCTTCATGAGGTAATCACCTGGAATGCATTTCAGTTAACCTGTTTGGCGTGCAAGCCCGACACCGGTACACTTATGACAACAGCCAGCTCAAAGTGCAGGGCGCGAAATTCAAAATATATATTTTTTAAATATTTAACTTTCACACATTAACAAGTCCAAGACACCAGATGAAAGGTACACATCTTGTGAATCAAGCCAACATGTCCGATTTTTAAAATGTTTTACAGGGAAGACACAATATGTAAATCTATTAGCTAACCACGTTAGCAAAAGACACCACTATTTTTACTCCATCCGTTTTTTACTACATCAGTAGCTATCACAAATTCGACCAAATAAAGATATAAATAGCCACTAACCAAGAAACAACCTCATCAGATGACAGTCTGATAACATATTTATTGTATAGCATATGTTTTGTTAGAAAAATGTGCATATTTCAGGTATAAATCATAGTTTACATTGCAGCTACAGTCAGAAATTGCACCGAAAGCAGACAGAAAAATTACAGACACCAACGCCAAATAACAAAATACTCATCATAAAACATTTCTGAAAAATACATAGTGTACAGCAATTGAAAGACAGGCATCTTGTGATTCCAGACAATATTTCCGATTTACCAAGTGTTTTACAGCGAAAACACAATATAGCGTTATATTAGCTTAGCACAATAGCAAACATAACAACAGCATTGATTCAAGGCAAAAATAGCTATAACGTATAAACCACCAAAATATATTAATTGTTTCACTAACCTTCTCAGAATTCTTCAGATGACAGTCCTGTAACATCATATTACACAATGCATATAGAGTTTGTTCGAAAATGTGCATATTTAGCGGCACAAATTGTGCTTATACAATGAGAATAGTGTCCATAACGTCAAGCAATCTGTCCGGCGCCATCTTGGAAAGCCACCTACTCTTATCGAAAACTATTCATAAACTTGACTAAAAAAATACAGGTTGGACAGCAATTGAAAGACAAATTAGAGCCTCCCGGGTGGCGCAGTGGTCTAGGGCACTGCATCGCAGTGCTAACTGCGCCACCAGAGTCTCTGGGTTCGCGCCCAGGCTCTGTCGCAGCCGGCCGCGACCGGGAGGTCCGTGGGGCGACGCACAATTGGCATAGCGTCGTCCGGGTTAGGGAGGGTTTGGCCGGTAGGGATATCCTTGTCTCATCGCGCTCCAGCGACTCCTGTGGCGGGCCGGGCGCAGTGCGCGCCAACCAAGGGGGCCAGGTACACGGTGTTTCCTCCGACACATTGGTGCGGCTGGCTTCCGGGTTGGAGGCGCGCTGTGTTAAGAAGCAGTACGGCTGGTTGGGTTGTGCTTCGGAGGACGCATGGCTTTCGACCTTCGTCTCTCCCGAGCCCGTACGGGAGTTGTAGCGATGAGACAAGGTAGTAATTACTAGCGATTGGATACCACGAAAATTGGGGAGAAAATGGGATAAAATTAAAAAAAAAAAAAAAAAAAGAAGAAAAAAAAAAAAAGAAAGACAAATTAGTTCTTAATGCAATCGCCGAATTACATTTTTAAAATTAACCTTACTGCGCAATACAGGCTGCGATAACACAATGCTACACTGCAAGCAATGGCGTTTCATGCATTTGACATTTTTCAACAGAACAATGAATTATCAGCATAAAGACTGCTTACTATTAGCTGAGCTTCCATCAGAATCTTGGGCAAGGTGTCCTTTCTTCAAAACAATCGTCTTTGGGTTGAAAGATGTCCTCTTGTCCGGTCGAATTAGCCGCTAAACGTTAGCCGCCAACTGGAGTGGTGTCCAACTCGTGAAAGCGCGTGGCAAAGAAATCCCAGAAAATCGCAATAAACTGCTATAAACTGCTATAAGTCGGTTTAAATTAACTACCTTATGATGTCTTTAACACCTATAACGAATAAAAACATGACCGGAGATATAGAAATACTAAAACGAAAGCGTTTGCAGGACGCCATTCTGATGTCTTCATGCGTCAAGCGCACTGTTGAAAAGAACGGTACTTCCTGTTCCACGGTCTAATATAAGGTCCCAGATTGCGCAATCGATTCCATTCAAAGTCTCACCGCTTACTGACATCTAGAGGAAGGCGTATGCAGTGCATGTACCCTCATAGCTTGCATGGGGACTTATAAACTGATCTCAGAACAGGGACCTGGATTTCTGAAATCTCACTCCCTGACAGGAAAAGTGCTGCAGAATGAGTTCTGTTTCACTCAGAGAAATAATTCAAACGGTTTTAGAAACTAGAGAGTGTTTTCTATCCAATAGTAATAATAATATGCATATTGTACGAGCAAGAATTGAGTACGAGGCCTTTTTGAAATGGGCACCTTTTATCTGGCTACTCAATACTGCCCCTTGAGCCCAAAGAGGTTAACAGGTGTGCCTTGTTAAAAGTTAATTTGTGGAATTTCATTTCCTTCTTAATGCATTTGAGCCAATCAGTTGTGTTGTGACAAGGTAGGGGTGATATACAGAAGATAGCCCTATTTGGTCAAAGACCAAGTCCATATTATGGCAAGAACAGCTCAAATAAGTGAAGAGAAACGACAGTCCATCATTGCTTTAGGACATGAAGGTCAGTCAATCAAGAAAATGTCAAGAACTTGAAGAAAGTTTCTTCAAGTGCAGTAGCAAAAACCATCAAGCGCTATGATGAAACTGGCTCTCATCAGGACTGTCACAGGAAAGGAAGACCCAGAGTTACCTCTGCTGCAGAGGATAAGTTCATTAGAGTTATCAGTCTCAGAAATTGCAGCCCAAATAAATGCTTCACAGAGTTCAAGTAACAGACACATCTCAACACCAACTGTTAAGAGGACACTGTGTGAATCAGGCCTTCATGGTCGAATTGCTGCAAAGAAACCACTACTAAAGGACCCCAATAATAAGAAGACACTTGCTTGGGCCAAGAAACACGAGCAATGGACATTAAACCGGTGGAAATCTGTCCTTGAGTCTAAAATTTTTGGTTCCAACCGCAATGTCTTTGTGAAACGCAGAGTATGTGAACGGATGATCTCAGCATGTGTGGTTCCCAACGTGAAGCATGGAGGAGGAGGTGTGATGGTGTGTGCTTTGCTGGTGACACTGTCTGTGATTTATTTAGATTTCAAGGCACACTTAACCAGCATGGCTACCACAGCATTCTGCAGCGACACGCCATCCAATTTGGTTTGCGCTTAATGGGACTATCATTTGTTTTTCAACAGGACAATGACCCAAAACACACCTCCAGGCTGTGTAAGGTCTATTTGACCAAGAAGGGGAGTGATGGTGCTGCATCAGATGACCTGGCCTCCACAATCACCTGACCTCAACCCAATTGAGATGGTTTGGGATGAGTTGGACCTCAGAGTGAAGGAAAAGCAGCCAACAAGTGCTCAGCATGTGGAACTCCTTCAAAATTGTCGGAAAAGCATTCCAGGTGAAGCAGGTTGAGAGAATGCCAGGAGTGTGCAAAGCTGTCATCAAGGCAAAGGGTGGCTACTTTGAAGAATCTAAATATATTTAGATTTGTTTAACACTTTTTTGGTTACTACATGATTCCATATGTGTTATTTCCTAGTTTTGATGTCTTCACTAGTATTCTACAATGTAGAAAATAGTCAAAAAAGAAAAACCCTTGAATGAATAGGTGTGTCCTAACTTTTGACTGGTACTGTATGTATTTATGTATGGACATGTAGATAACGCTTCCTTGAAAACAACTAAACTGAAATAAAGGTAACTGAGGTTAAGAATAGAGGTCGACCGATTATGATTTTTCAACGCCGATACCGATTATTGTGTAACAGTATAGCTTCCATTCCCTCTCCTCGCCACAGCCACCCTCGAAGCAGCGTTACCCATGCAGAGCAAGGGGAACAACTACAAGTCTCAGAGCGAGTGACGTTTGAAACGCTATTAGCGCGCACCCCGCTAACTACCTAGCCATTTCACATTGGTTACACCAGCCTAATCTCGGGAGTTGATAGGCTTGAATTCATAAACAGCAGAACTGCTGGCAAAACGCACGAAAGTGCTGTTTGAATGAACGCTTACGAGCCTGCTGATGCCCACCTTCGCTCAGTCAGACTGCTCTATCAAATCATAGACTTAATTATAACATAATAACACACAGAAATATGAGCCTTAGGCCATTAATATGGTCGAATCAGGAAAGTATCATCTCGAAAACAAAACATTTATTCTTTCAGTGAAATACGGAAGCGTTCCGTATTTTATCTAATGGGTGGCATCCATCAGTCTAAATATTCCTGTTACATTGCACAACCTTCAATGTTATATCATAATTACGTAAAATTCTGGCAAATTAGTTCGCAATGAGCCAGGCGGCCCAAACTGTTGCATATACCCTGACTCTGCGTGCAATGAACGCAAGAGAAGTGACACAATTTCACCTTGTTAATAGTGCCTGCTAACCTGGATTTCTTTTAGCTAAATATGCAGGTTTAAAAATATATACTTCTGTGTATTGATTTTAAGAAAGGCATTGATGTTTATGGTTAGGTACACGTTGGAGCAACGACAGTCCTTTTTCGCAAATGCGCACCGCACCGATTGTATGCAACGCAGGACACGCTAGATAAACTAGTAATATCAACCATGTGTAGTTATAACTAGTGATTATGATTGATCGATTGATTGTTTTTTATAAGATAAGTTTAATGCTAGCTAGCAACTTACCTTGGCTTCTTACTGCATTCGCGTAACAGGCGGGCTCCTCGTGAGGCAGGTGGTTAGAGCGTTGAACTAGTTAACCGTAAGGTTGCAAGATTGAATCCCTGAGCTGACAAGGTAAAAATCTGTTGTTCTGCCCCTGAACAAGGCAGTTAACCCACCGTTCCTAGGCCGTCATTGAAAATAAGAATGTGTTCTTAACTGACTTGCCTAGTTAAATAAAGGTGTAAAAAAAAAAAAAAAATACCGATTTCCGATTGTTATGAAAACTTGAAATCGGCCCCGATTAATCGGACATTCTGATTAATCGGTCGACCTCTAGTTAAGAGAATTCAGAATTAACAAGCAGAATTCAGAATTCAAAAGAAGAAGGATTCTGAGAAAAGCCAAGCCTAAAATGGCTCTCAGACAAAGAAAATGAAGGCATAAAGATAAATGTTTCTTAACCTTTTTTGTACCAGCGACCAGCAAGCCATGTTCTTTCCTCCTAGCGGGACAGTTTACATTAAAACTAACACTGTAGAACTCCCAGATTAAAGTCTCAGAGACCGGTCAGCAACATATCATGGACCAGCACAGGTTGAGCTATTGAATGATAGGTTAAGAAACAGTGAGATATCACTACATGACCGAACGTATGTGGACACTTGCTCGTCAAATATTTCTATTACAAAATCATGGGCATTAATATGTAGTTGGTCTCCTATTTGCTGCTATAACAGCCTCCCCTCTTCTGGGAAGGCTTTCCAATAGAAGTTAGAACATTGCTGTATATATATACACAGTGCATTCGGAAAGTATTCACACCCCTTCACTTTTTCCACATTTTGTTACGTTACAACCTTATTTCTAAAATGGATTCAATCGTTTTTTCCCCTCATTAATGTACACACAATACCCCATAATGACAAAGCAAAAATAGATTTGTAGAAAAAAAACTATCACATTTACATAAGTGTTCCGACCCCTTTCTCAGTACTTTGTTGAAGCACCTTTGGCAGCAATTACAGCCTCGAGTCTTCTTAGGTATGACGCTACAAGCTTGGCACACCTGTATTTGGGGAGTTTATCCCATTCTTCTCTGCAGATCCTCTCAAGCTCTGTCAGGTTGGATGAGGAGCGTCGCTGCACAGCTATTTTCAGGTCTCTCCAGAGATGTTCGATCGGGTTCAAGTCCGGGCTCTGGCTGGGCCACTCAAGGACATTCAGAGACGTGTCTTGAAGCCACTCCTGCGTTGTCTTGACTGTGTGCTTAGGGGCATTGTCCTGTTGGAAGGTGAACCTTTGTCCCAGTCTGAGGTCCTGACCGCTCTGGAGCAGGTTTTCATCAAGGATCTCTCTGTACTTTGCTCCGTTCATCTTTCCCTCGATCCTGACTAGTCTCCCAGTCACTGCTGCTGAAAAACATCCCCACAACATGATGCTGCCACCACCATGCTTTACCGTAGGAATGGTGCCAGGTTTCCTCCAGACATGATGCTTGGCATTCAGGCCAAAGAGTTCAATCTTGGTTTCATCAGACCAGAGGATCCTGTTATCATGGTCTGAGAGTCCATTAGGTGCCTTATGGCAAACTCCAAGCGGGCTGTCATGTGCCTGTTACTGAGGAGTGGCTTCCGTCTGGCCACTCTACCATAAAGGCTTGATTGGTGGAGGGCTGCAGAGATGGTTGTCCTTCTGGAAGGTTCTCCCATCTTCACAAAGGAACTCTGGAGCTCTGTCAGAGTGACCATCAGATTCTTGGTCACCTCCCTGACCAAGGCCCTTCTCACCCGATTGCTAACTTTGGCCGGGCAGCCAGCTTTAAGAAGAGTTTTGGTGGTTCCAAACTTCTTCCATTTAAGAAAGAGGGAGGCCACTATGTTTTTGGGGACCTTCAATGCTGCAGACATTTTTTGGTACCCTTCCCCAGGTTTGTGCCTCGACAAATCCTGTCATCAACCTCATGGCTTGGTTTTTGCTCTGACATGCACTGTCAACTGTGGGACCTTACATAGACAGGTGTGTGCCTTTCCAAATCATGTCCAATCAATTGAATTTACCACAGGTGGACTCCAATCAAGTTGTAGAAACATCTCAAGGATGATCAATGGAAACAGGATGCACCTGAGCTCAATTTTGAGTCTCATAGCAAAGGGTCATAAAACGTATGTAAATAAGGTATCTGTTTTAAAAAATGTATACATTTGCAAAAATATCTAAAAACCAGTTTCCGCTTTGTCATTATGAAGTATTTTGTGTAGATTGATGAGAATAATCAATTTTATAATAAGGCTGTAACGTAACAAAATGTGGAAAAAGTCAAGGGGTCTGAATACTTTCCAAATGCACTGTACCTCCTCTCTATAGGCTGACTCGTCATTGTTGTTTATCAGGTCTACAACTAGGGCTGGGCGATATGGCCTAAAAATCATAACTACATTTTTTCAAACTTATGGCCAATTCACGATAAATATATTGATAAAAAACTAAAAAAGGTTAAATAACCATTGTTGCGCAATTAAACGTCAATAGACGGCATTTCAAACAGTAAGGAATAATATAATGAATTCAAAGCTTGTAAAATTATACCTAAGCTAAATATAAGTCTTCCACAACCATAAGACCCACTCATAATTTAATTTTTTATCAAAATAGTTTAACCTGCTTTTTGCAATAGTCACTGATCTGGCTTTCAAGTTGGTCTACAAAAATGTATTTTTTGTTACAAATTAACCATGCACAACGCAGTCCACTAATCCACTAATAATGCCCAACATCTGGTAAGAGGCATTATATAAAATTAACACAGGTTTTGAAATATTTGCATTCTGTAAAGGCTTCCTTCTTTTCACTCTGTCAATTAAATTAGTATTGTGGAGTAACTACAATGTTGATGATCCATCCTCAGTTTTCTACTATCACAGCCATTAACTTCTCTAGGATAGGGGGCAGCATTTTCACGTTTGGATGAAAAGCATATCCAAATTCAACTGCAAGCTACTCATCCCCAGAAGATAAGATATGCATATTATTAGTGGATTTGGATAGAAAACACTCTGAAGTTTCTAAAACTGTTTGAATCATGTCTGTGTGTATAACAGAACTTATTTAGCAGGCGAAACCCCGAGGACAAACCATTCAGATAAAAAGAAATTGAGGTCACTCTTGCAGTTCCTACCGCTTCCACTGGATGTCAACAGTCTTTAGAAATTGGTTGAGGGTTTTTCCTTTGTGTAATGAAGAAGTACGGCCATCTTGATTGAGGGTCACTCGAAGTGTCCTGTTTGTCAGAGGCGCATGACCAGAAGGCTAGCTACAGTTTGTTTTAATCCTGTATTGAACACAGATCATCCCGTTTTCAATTTTATCGATTATTTACGTAAAAAAATAACTAAAGTTATATTAAAAAAGTAGTTTGAAATGTTTTGGCAAAGTTTACAGGTAACTTTTGAGATATTTTGTAGTCACGTTTCACAAGTTGGAACCGGTGTTTTTCTGGATCAAACGCGCCAAATAAATTTACATTTTGGATATATATCGACGGAATTAATCGAACAAAAGGACCATTTGTGATGTTTATGGGACATATTGGAGTGCCAACAACAGAAGCTCGTCAAAGGTAAGGCATGAATTATATTTTTCTTTCTGCGTTTTGTGTCGTGCCTGCAGGGTTGAAATATGCTTCTCTCTCTTTGTTTACTATGGTGCTAACTCAGATAATAGCATTGTTTGCTTTCGCCGAAAAGCCTATTTGAATTCTGACATGTTGGCTGGATTCACAACCAGTGTAGCTTTAATTTGGTATCTTTCATGTGTGATTTAATGAAAGTTTGATTTTTATAGTAATTTATTTGAATTTGGCGCTCTGCATTTTCTCTGGCTTTTGGCCAAGTGAGACAGTAGCGTCCCGCCTAAACTCAGATTTTTGGATATAAATATGAACTTTACTGAACAAAACATACATGTATTGTGTAACATGAAGTCCTATGAGTGTCATCTGATGAAGATCATCAAAGGTTAGTGATTAATTTTATCTCTATTTCTGCTTTTTGTTACTCCACTCTTTGGCTGGAAAAATGGCTGTGTTTTTCTGTGGCTATGTACTGACCTAACATAATCGCAAGGTGTGCTTTCGCCGTAAATCCTTTTTGAAATCAGACATGTTGGCTGGATTCACAACAAGTGTAGCTTTAATTTGGTGTCTTTCATGTGTGATTTCATGAAGGTTAGATTTTTATAGTAATT
This sequence comes from Salvelinus namaycush, assembly GCF_016432855.1. Lineage (NCBI taxonomy): Eukaryota > Metazoa > Chordata > Actinopteri > Salmoniformes > Salmonidae > Salvelinus > Salvelinus namaycush. Next base: position 12,538,008 of record NC_052318.1, on the reverse strand, counting down.
TATTTGAATTTGGCGCTCTGCATTTTTACTGGCTTTTGGCCAAGTGGGTAACGTCCCACATATCCCAGAGAAGTTAAGCTCTGTAACTGTTTTAAAGTCACCATTGGCCTCATGGTGAAATCCCTGAGCGGTTTCTTCCTCTCCGGCAACTGAGTTGGGAAGGGTGCCTGTATCTGTGTATGCTCATTGCACATTCATAAAAAACACAGACTAGACCGCTAGCACCCAATAGTATGTGGCTAAAATGGGAGGGATTGTGGTGCTGTGCCTGTCTGAAGAGTAGACTACCTCATCACATGACTAGGGCTCAAAGCGCACTATTAACCAGTGTGTGTGTGTGTGTGAGTGTGTGTGTGTGCGTGTTTCATCCTCAGACTCCAGCAGCCATGACGTGTGTGCGAGTGTGCAAGTATTATTGTGACTGTGTGTGTTTGAATGTGTGTATGTACATGTGTGTGTTTGTGTTTCATCCTGCTGCCGCTCCTGTTTCCCCAGCCTAACAGAAGATAAGCATCAGCCTGGTGTTGGCTGTTAATCTGGCTGTCAGCTGGGGAGCCATGGTGCTCCCATTTGACCCCCCCACCCCAGACCAAACATTAACCCCTCGTCTCCAGAGTGGACCTTTAATAACAGGGTCTTATTCATTAGGTATCAAATAAAAAAAAGAGGGAGGGACTACGTGAACTTGGCCAATAAGAAACTATTGTTTTTGTTGCAAAACATTTTCCGTTCCCAGGGTCGTATACATTAGTGCACAGCGTAGCAAAACGTTTTGCAACGGAAAACAAAAACAAATGTTTCCTATTGGACACGTCCAGGTAGTCCCGCCCTGCTTCGGTTTGTTTTCTTCCGTTTGGTTTCTAGTAGCTCCCACCTAGGCTACAGCATGTCACCGCAGCACTTATCACATCGACACACTGCATAATTTACATTCAATTATCTAATGTGTGTGAGTGAGTGAAGCGGAGTGCTACCCACAACAGGATCAATGACACGTTTACAGTCTGAAAGGGTCTAATAACAGTGATTGGCTTGAGCTTATATCAGACAATACAGTAAACAGTGAAAGAGTTTCTTTTAATTTTGAAACAACCCCAATGTGCATTAATGGTCGCTATGAAGTTAGGATTCGCCACTAACAGAAACTCTTTCCACTCCATAAGGAGCTGTTAATTACTATTTCCATATAATTTAGTTTATTTGGTCAGTAGCTAATATTGTGTCAAATGATTATTACAGTTATCACCAGTAACTGACCGACAGTAATACACTGCACCAACCAAGTGGAAAATTAGATTAGACATTGAAATGGATTGAGGTGTGTATTATATTTTGTGCTTGCACAATTTGTTCAATGAGTGTATGTTGCAAGTGTGCGCAAGTCCTGTTTTCTGTTTGTTTGTGTATGTGTGTATGCTTGTGCGTGCACACTTACCTGTAGGGTCAAACTCATGCGCAGGTGGGACTGTGTTTTTGTCACTCTTGGGATTCTTGTCTGGGGGATGGTCCTTGCTGAGAATGCTAGGGGTCCTGGGAACACACAAACACAGATGGCATGGTGAGAAACACACACATACACAGGACACCAGATTTCGCACTTCTGTGCAGGTTTTCAACCAGGCTTTAAATTTCAATATTGGTGAAAAATGTATACTTAAAATGTCACTCTATTCGTGGAACGACCCCATTATATTATACTTTCACGTAATATTATCTGTTACAATACTCTCTCAGACATACTGTATCTTAGACACCTGGGACTTAGACCCTTTACCAGACGAAATAGAGAGCCAAATCCCTACGGCTTAGGAGGAAGACTGCACCATCAGATTCTAGATACATGAGGTGTCATCTTAACATGCTTATCAGGGTGTCAGGCATGGTATGGGGTCCAAAAGCCTCATAATATCCAGCTAAATCAACTCAAATACAGGGCAGCATCTGAAATGGAACCCTATTCCTTATTTAATACACTACTTTTAACCAGGGCCAGGTCAAAAATAGTACACTAAATAGTGAATAGGGTTCCATTTAGGACGCATACCAGGTGACCCAACTCTTAGGGGCATATCATTTATTTTTTGGTAATACATTCTAGTTATATGGTGATGTTTGTCTGGAGGTCATGATTGTAGTCTGTTGTGATTGACAATGTGGACAAAGATTTGCGAAGCAAGGAAAAAACTCTGACCTGGTTGCTTTTTTGGAAAACCTGTGAAAACAAAGACGAGAAAGGATTAGAATACTATTATACTATTTGTCATTGGTAAAACCCTGTTCTAAGTGTACAGTGCCTTCATACCCCTTAAATTATTCCACATTTTGTTGTGTTACAGCCTGAACTCCAAATGGATTAAATATAAAACATTTCTTACCCATCTGTACACAATACCCCATAATGACAATGTGAAAACATGTTTTTATACATTTTAGCAAATGTATTGAAAAAGAAATACAGAAATATCTAATTTACATTAGTATTCACACCCCTGAGTCAATACATGTTAGAATCACCTTCGGCAGTGATTACAGCTGTGAGTATTTCTGGGTACGTCTTTAAGAGCTTCATACACCTGGAATTTACAATATTTGCACATTATTCTTTCAAAAATTCTTCAAGCTCTGTCAAGTTGGTTGTTGATCATTGCTAGAAAGCCATTTTCTTTCCATAGATTTTCAAGCTGATTTAAGTCAAAACTGTAACTAGGCCACTCAAGAACATTCAATGTCATCTTGGTAAGCAACTCCAGTGTAGATTTGGCCTTGTGTTCTAGGTTATTGTCCTGCTGAAAGGTGAATTTGTCTCATAGTGTTGGTTGGAAAGCAGGTTTTCCTCTAGGATTTTGCCTGTGCTTAGTTCTATTCCGTTTCTTTTTATCCTAAAAAGAACTCCCTAGTCCTCGCCGATGACAAGCATACCCATAACATGATTCAGCCGCCACCATGCTTAAAATATGAAGACTGGTACTCAGTGATGGGTTGTGTTGGATTTTCCCCAAACATAATGCTTTGCATTCATTAAATAAAGTACATTTTACTTTAGTGCCTTATTGCAAACACGATGCATGTTTTGGAAAAACTTTTTTTTTTCACTCTGTCATTTAGGTTAGTATTGTGGAGTAACTACAATGTTGTTGACCCATCCTTTTTCCTATCACACCCATTAAACCCTGTAACTGTTTTAAAGTTACCATTGGCCTCATGGTGAAATCCCTGAGCGGTTTCCTTCCTCTCTGGCAACTGAGTTAGGACGGACGCCTGTATCTTTGTAGTGACTACTGTAGGTGTATTGACACAGTGCACCATCCAAAGTGTAATTGATAACTTATTTGCAAGGCATTGGAAAACCTCCCTGGCCTTTGTGGTTGAATCTGTGTTTGAAATTCACTGCTCGACTGAGGGACCTTACAGATAATTGTATGTGCGGGGAACAGAGACGAGGTAGTCATTCAAAAATCATGTTAAACACTATTACTGTACACAGAGTGAGTCCATGCAACTTATTATGTGACTTGTTAAGCACATTTTTACTCCTGAACTTATTTAGGCTTGCCATAACAAAGGGGTTGAATACTTATTGATTCAATACATTTTAGTTGACATTTTTTTGTTCATTTTTAAACATTTCTAAAAACCTAATTCCACTTTGACATTCAGAATAATTTTTTCAACACAGGTTAAATTTCACAAACTGTATGAAATTGGACCCCTGTGGGGTAAAATGTATTGTAGCTCTATGTAAGGTTCTGTATTTATTTTCATAGTCAATCTGTGTTCTGTTTCATTGTGTTCTTGAACGTAGCCCTGTCTTTCATTTTTGTTCATTGATTTCACCTGTGTTAGTTACTCACCTGGTCTCATCAGCTCCTTATTTCGTTCAGTTCATTCTGTTTGTGTCTTTGTGAGGTATTGTTCGTTTCGACTCTACTAAGCCTTTTCCTAGCTCGTTTGTGAGAACCAGTTATAGCCTTCAGTCCTAGTTTTGATTCACCTGCCTGTTTGCCTACCTGTGTACGACCATTGCCAGCCTGTGACCACGATTCCTGCCTTCTGCGATAAACACCTCCCGCTCTGCGTGTGAATCTACACCTTTTTCTCCCTGAGTATTCATTATACTCCAGAAGTGTTAATTCAAGCAACAAGTTTATTGTTCTAGCAAAAATACTCTGGTTTCACAGGCCTGTACCTGGACTAAAACATGTTGAAGAGAGAATCTATTGAAAGTGCTTTTTGGTCCAGGAATATCCTTAATCTGGGTATCTGAAACCAGCCCCATGTTCAACCTTATATTCTCCATTTGCTACCATGTTTGTATTGTCATTGCATGCTACGTCAAGAAAATTACACTAGAAACATATATTTTATTAAAAGATAAGTATATAAATCAACAGTTCCGGGGTAACCTTATTCATTATGATCTAAAAGACAAAACTGATCGTAGATCAGCACTCCTACTCTGAGGCGCTTAATGAAAACATGCTCTGGTCTTCCTTCTTTGCTTTATCTGGCCAGGTCATCTACAAGACCCTGCTAGGTAAAGTCCCGCCTTAGCTCGCTGGTCACCATAGCAGCACCCACCCGTAGCACGCGCTCCAGCAGGTGTATTTCACTGGTCACCCCCAGGGCCAATTCCTCCTTTGGCCGCCTCTCCTTCCAGTTCTCTGCTGCCAATGACTGGAACGAACTACAAAAATCTCAAACTGGAAACACTTATCTCCCTCACCAGCTGTCAGAGCAGCTCACAGATCACTGCACCTGTACATAGGCCATCTATAAATAGCCCAAACAATTACCTCATCCCCTACTGTATATATTTATTTATTTTGCTCCCTTGCACCCCAGTATTTCTACTTTGCACATTCACCTACTGCAAATCTACAATTCCAGTGTTTTTACTTGCTATATTGTATTTACTTCACCACCGTGGCCTTTTTATTGCCTTTACCTCCCTTATCTCACCTCATTTGCTCACATTGTATATAGACTTATTTTTCTACTGTATTATTGACTGTATGTTTGTTTTACTCCATGTGTAACTCTGTGTTGTTGTATGTGTCGAACTGCTTTGCTTTATCTTGGCCAGGTCGCAGTTGTAAATGAGAACTTGTTCTCAACTTGCCTACCTGCTTAAACAAAGGTAAAATAAATAAATACAAAATAAAATTCCTTGTCATTTGCATGTTTCTGTGTACTGAGTGACATCATCAGTCAGAGACAGCCAGCTTCTAACCCCCCACCTCCAAACCCACCTTGCCGTCTGTCTCATGACATGCTGCTAACCAGTAGACTGCACTATCATAGGTACATCTTTCATCATCTGCTTACACATCACAGGATCACAACCACCACCGTTACTCAGAGGGACCAGAAATGATGGAACACCAGACCCACTTGAATTCATTTCATAATCAAAAGGGCGGTGGTGTGGCAATGCCAACATAAGCCTCATGTCCTCAGGCACTTTCTTGGTCCAAGTTGTTCCACTGGTTGGCATATCAAACATGCAGATCCCTACCCAGATGCCTAAGTCTGAGAGATAGGAGGTGGCTGGGTTCTTAATATAAATAGCACAGGCCCCTCTCTCTATCTCCACCTCTCCACCTCCTTCCGCGGGTGGTTTTTGTTTTTGTTGCTGTTCCTTCCCTCAGACAATGGGGCCTGCACTTTGAACAATGGCGCTCACGTCAAAGCCAGCTTACTACATTGCGGCATTGTGGGACAGATTCCCGGAAACAGAGAGCGCTTCTGGCAGGCCTCCCATTTCCTGAATGTGGGAGAAGGGGGGATGAGAGGGGAGATTGGAGAGGAAAAGAGGAGGGGGATGAGTGGGAGTGGGTATCTTTCAGAGAAGGCAGGAGGGGGCAGGATTTGGAGAATCCTGTGTTAGTACCTAGGCTGCAGAGCTCGTACTTGGAAATCTCTTTTGACACAGAAAAAAACATAGCTCAGTCTAATCATGGACAAAATCCCTAATATATAACATTTACAAAAAACACTGATACACCTTTCCACTGCTACCACCTTGGATTTAAGAAACACTTCTTAATAGTTGAAATGGTCATTATTTAATTCAACCAAATAGCACACTTGTTAAAGTAAATGAACATCATTCAATAAAACAAATCTGACATCAACCCAGTCATATTGAACCCCTGCCAAATAGAGACATGTGATTCACTACTACACTGTCTCGGAACAGGAGGAGTTATTAAACTGGTTCTCCTCTGATGTGCCCTGGGGAGATTAGGAGGCAGGCCAGAGGATATACTGTCTGGTTGAGGACAGACATCAGTCTCACTGGGTGGTGGCTAAGCAGCTAGTGCAGCTAGCTTTGGGTAAGAAAGGGATTTAGCTGATATTTAGATACTTAAATGCAGACTCATTCAGAATGGATAAAAAGAGGCCTAATGGGTACGTTGGAAGCTTGCGGGGAACAATGCGCTTGTTAGCTTACAAGGCAGATCAATGGGAAACACAAAGATTCTGTCACGCTCATCGAAAGATGGATTGGACCAAGGTGCAGCGTGGTAGACGTACATCATCAATTTATTAAATGAACACCAAAAACAAGAAAGAATAAACGACACGTAAAGTTTTGTAGCGCTAACACAGCAACTAACCAAAAACAAGATCCCACAAACTAAAGGTGGAAAAAAGGCTGCCTAAGTATGATCCCCCATCAGAGACAACGATAGACAGCTGCCTCTGATTGGGAACCATACCCGGCCAACAAAGAAAAAGAAAAACTAGGATGCCCACCCAAATCACACCCTGACCTAACCAAATAGAGAAATAAAAAGGCTCTCTAAGGTCAGGGTGTGACAGATTCAAGTGTAGTGAAATCGATTGCTAGCCTTTAACAATTAGCTGTTAGCTTTAACAGAGAGTTAAGTCCTGCCGCAAGTAGGTTTTAATTTATTCAGAGTTCATTTTGATCATGTTATAAAATTAATTCCTTAAATTAAATAATCTTTATCAATACTACATTTATTGTCTACTTTTTGTCTACAAGGCCAAGCTCACATCATATATCAAGAGACTACTCAGAAATGGACAAGCATTTAGCAAAACTCAAGTAGACCCTATGGTTATCTTGAAATAATTGAATGATCCTCTCAATTTATTACATGAAATCCTAAAGAAAATGGGTAAATTATAAACGCTATAGCTTTGGCAGTGCAGCAATGGCAGCCTAAAGAAGGTTTTAAATGGCAAGCAAAACATCATCACTGATGAGCCACTTGAGCCACTGTATGTAACATTAAAGTTCTGTGATTGTCACATCCCATTGCCTCCCTCCTGAATCCACTTATACGTTTTTCCTATGAGCAATGTCACCAAAGATGCTTATTACTAAGACAGAACACTTCCCATCCTCTTTGATTTTACTGACCTGACACAAGTGAACAAGGTAAAGGAAAGAAAACAGCACCAGAGTTCTCGGAGGGATACACTCAAGGAAGTTAATTTTGTGCCAGCCCCACATGTAGAGGGGTTGAACACCATTCCTGCATCACCTCAAACATGTCTATCCCACCGGTCTGAGACACATGTAAACGCTTTAACGCTTCACTGCAGTGGAGTCTCTAAAACTGTTACAATAACAAATGGAGTGCCAGAAAGTGCTCCTCACTCAGTGGTGCCTTCTAAGCTAAATTAAGCTTTTTGGGAAGTGTGACTGAGGTAACAAGTTTGCACAAGGGGCCTGGCACGTGGACACTGCCATTTTATAAGATTTTGAAGCCAGTCAGGTCTATGGAAGAGCTTCAAAACAATACTGAGAAGAGGGGGGAAAGTGATAAAGTGCATAGAGAGCAACAGCACTGCAGCAGCAGGACTCGAAAAGGGACGTCTTTGGGAACTGGCCTGATCCCTTTTCGAGACAGGCTACAGGGCCAGAGATGCTTAACCCTTTCCCCTTGTGTTGGATCCAAAGCACACGTTTTTCAGAGAGAAGCTTGTCGTGAATCACCAGTTCTGGCTACTTCTTTCATTTCACTCTCCGTTCCATATGAGGTCACATTTTGAGGAGGAGTGGCATTTAGAAAGAACATCCAGTTTGGGGGTAAACTTCATGCCTCCTCAAGTAGAAACAGTGATATCCTGAAATGGATGTTGAGCCTTCTTTCCTATCGCAACTGCCCATCGAAACTGATTCAAGTACACGTTGAGGATCCCTATGTTACAATAGAAAATGGTCAACTTGAAACATCACATTTGACCTGCACTCAGCCCTAACCATAAAACTAATTGAAGTGGATTTGAGGTGAACTCTGCCAGCCTCGTAAATACCAGAATGATTACCGCTGCGCTATCATGATATCCGTGCAGCAAACATTCATGGAAGCTTTTGGGATCAGGCAGCTTGCGAGGCTAGAACTCTGCTGCTCTGCTCACAAGAAAGGTGAACCTGGGCTTGTGAGATAAGACAACTAGTCTTGAACATACTGTCTCCTCCACTGAACACATCAGAACACAGCACAGTCTGACCAACAGAATATAGCATTTGAAGAGATACACAGTGGTGAATTTACAACAAAGGGAGAGAGAGTACACAGCCATAATATGACATTTGAAATGTCTCTATTCCTTTGAAACGTGAATGTAATGTTTACTGTTCATTTTTGATTGTGTATCTATTTCACTTGCTTTGGCAATGTAAACATATGTTTCCAATGCCAATAAAGCCCTTTGAATTGAGAGAGAGAGAGAGAGAGAGCGAGAGCGAGAGCGAGAGAGAGAGAGAGAGAGAGAGAGAGAGAGGGGAGATAAAAAGAGTAAGGCAAGAAGGACAAGGCAAGAAGGACAAGGCAAGAAGGACAAGGCAAGGGCCTTCTACACCATCAAAAATAACATACAATTTGACATCCCAATTAGGATCTGGTTAAAAATACATGAATCAGTTATACAACCCATTGCCCTTTATGTTTGTGAGGTCTGGGGTCCACTCACCAACCAATAATTCACAAAATGGGACAAACACCAAATTGAGACATGGACACAGAATTCTGCAAAGATCCTCTGTGTACAACGTAAAACACCAAATAATGCATGCAGAGCAGAATTAGGACGATACCCACTAATTATCAAAATCCAGAATTGAGCCATTCAATTCTACAACCACCTAAAAGGAAGTGATTCCCAAAACTTCCATAACAAAGCCATCACCTACAAAGAGATTAACCGACAGAAGAATCCCCTAAGCAAGTTGGAACTGGAGGACAGCAACACAATTAGACCCAACCAAATCATGAGGAAACAAAAAGATAATTCTTTCCAATGTGTCAAGTAATTAACAAAAAAAAGAACAAACGGGAATGTTATTTGGCCCTAAACAGAGAGTAGTGGCAGAATACCTGACCACTTTGACTGACGCAAAATTAAGGAAAGCTTTAACTATGTACAGACTCAGTGAGCATAGCCTGCCGTAGGAAGACCTGGCTCTTAAGAGAAGACAGGCTATGTGCACACTGCCCACAAAATGAGGTGGAAACTGAGCTGCACTTCCTAACCTCCTGCCAAATGTATGACCATATTAGAGACACATATTTCTCTCAGATTACACAGACCCACAAAGAATTTGAAAACAAATCCAATTTTTATAAACTCCCATATCTATTAGGTGAAATACCAGTGAGCCATCACAGCAGCGAGATTTGTGACCTGTTGCCACAAGAAAAGGGCAACAAGTGAAGAACAAACACCATTGTAAATTCAACCCATATTTATGTTTTTATTTTCCCTTTTGTACTTAAATTATTTGCACATCATTACAACACTAATAATTATAACATTTGAAAGGTCTCTATTCCTTTGAAACTATAACATTTACTGTTAATTTTTTATTGTTTTCTTCACTTTTTTTAATAATCTATTTCACTTGCTTTGGCAATGTAAACATATGTTTCCCATGCCAATAAAGCCCTTTGAATCAAATTGAGTAAACAAGGAAAGAGAGAGAGAGAGAGATTGAGTTCTGGAAAAGTACAGAGTACAAATCATTATTACAAGCGTCTAGAGTGAGAGTAGCCTAGAGTACATGCCAGGCATGTCTACGTTCAGAGAAGAGCTACCTCCAGGCAAAGACCTGAGGGAGGACAATATCATCATCAGATTAGTATGTCATTTATCAAAGTTAGCCCAGTAAACCCTCCTTCTCCATAACTGTATGTGTATATTATTCTAATAACTCCAGTACCTAGACAGACACACTTGATCACGATCAATCGCTGAACTGGATTACTGCAAGGTAAGCGTATTAACAAATGAATGGACTGGGACTGTAGCACTCAGGTGAAGGTGATGCTTTGAGCTACTGGAGAAGCATTGCATGAATCAAATGTATTACATCAAAATGTAAATGTATCGTAGTAGCGCAGGAAGTCTGCCACTGAAACCCAAAAGCCGATTTAACTCAAGGCTGTCAATATACTAATGAATTACTGTACATTTATCGCTGTTCTATAATTACGCAATAAGGCCCGAGGCAGTGTGGTATTTGACCAATATACCACGGCTGAGGATACACCCATTAGCCGTGGTATATTGGCCATATACCTCAAAGCCCAGAGGTTCCTTATTGCTATTATAAACTGGTTAACAACGTAATTAGAGCAGTACAAATATTTGTTTTGTCATACCATGGTATATGGTCTGATATACAGCTTTCAGCCAATCAGCATTCAGGGCTCAAACCACCCAGCTTATAAATATCAATATGGATAGTCTGTAAAGATGATATATTGTACATTGAGACTATTGGGATGTTATTGCCGAAATACTTACTACAACTCCATTTGTGGTACTGCATGCACAGTGGTAAGATTATAATACACTTGAAGAATTCAACAACAACATTGGAACAGAGTACTGTGAAATAATTTCTTCAATGGGGGCCGTACTCTTATTCAAAACAAAGGTGTTTATTTTGTGTGGCATGCACAGGAATGCTAACTGTATCTAGGGAAATTCAAGTTATTGGCCTTGAAAGGGTATCTGAAGACCCTCTAGTCCCACTCAACATAGGTCAGAACAGACCACACACACTCACACACAGCGGCAACTCCCTTATCCCTGCACCCCCTCTTTCACCATCCCTCATTCTCCAGGGCCTGAAGGGAGGGAGCAGGCACTCCCCTCTCGTTCTGCCCCAATAAGCCTGATCAGAGAGTGTGCATCCTGACGCGGCTTGGGGATGTACATTTCTTCAAGCTACACTGTCTGTTCACGTTTTATTAGCGTAGCCAGGGACGGCTGGGGGTGTGGACTGGGGAGAGAGAACGATAAATCCCCTAGAAGAACAGACAACCAGCCAGCCCCTGAGAGAGACTAGCCAGCACCTCCATATCCACCATGTTTGATCCCTTTGGGCAGGCAGGGAAGGCAAGGCCTGGTCTTGTTTCCACATAGCTAGGCTGTAGGCTAGCCTACAGTGATACAGCGACCAACACAATAGGTTTGGGGGTGAAATGCTTGAGGATAAGTTGTTTTTGTAGTGCCGGGACATTTAAACGGTGCTTTTATGAATACATTTATGTGATATTTAACTTATCGTTTAAGGCATGTCATAGGCTTGGGGGGGAGAAGAAACATTGGAGAATTGGCAATGAATAATGCATTGACCCATTAGAACCACTAAAGTCACATGAGAAGTGGAACCTCTGTGGAATACACTGGAGGGGGCACGGACACATCCCTGCTGCATCCGCAATAAATATGTATTGGATAGAGAGATTCATTTATGAGGAGAAAATGTGTTCCACCATTACAATGTAAAGTGCTTTGAGCACTTGGAAAATATGTATTCTTTATTTATTTAAGAGTGACATAATTGATTCAGTTTGTGAAGCACGACATAAATCCAATCTATCATCATCATCATCCTAATAATCCATCCACCTGACAGGTGTTGCATATCAAGTAGCTGATTAAACAGCATGATCATTACACAGGTCAACCTTGTGCTGGGGACAATAAAAGGCCACTTTCAAATGTGCAGTTTCGTCACACAATACAATCACAATACAATGCCACAGATGTCTCAAGTTTTGAGTGAGCGTGCAATTGGCATGCTGACTGCAGGAATGTCCACCAGATCTGTTGCCAGAGATTGGAATGTTCATGTCTCTACCATAAGCTGCCTCCAACGTCATTTTAGAGAATTTTGGCAGTACGTCCAGCCAGCCTCACAACCGCAGACCACGTATAACCACGCCAGCCCAGGACATCCACATCCGGCTTCTTCACCTGCGGGATCGTCTGAAGGGGGGGTATTTCTGTCTGTAATAAAGCACTTTTGTGGGGGGGAAAATCATTGTGATTGGCTAGGCCTGGCTCCCCAGTGGGTGGGCCTGGCTGCCAAGTTGGTGGGCCTATGCCCACCCATGGCTGCACCCCTGCCCAGTCATGTGAATTCCATAGATTAGGGACTAACTGTCACGTTCCTGACCTATTTCTGTTAGTTTGTTGTATGTGTTAGTTGGTCAGGACGTGAGTTTGGGTGGGCATTCTATGTTTTCTGTTTCTATGTTGGTTTAAGGGTTGCCTGGTATGGCTCTCAATTAGAGGCAGGTGTTTGGCGTTTCCTCTAATTGAGAGTCATATTTAGGTAGGTTGTTTCACAGTGTTCGTTGTGGGTGGTTGTCTCCTGTGTCAGTGTTTGTCGCACCATACGGGACTGTTCGGTTTGTTTTTGTACATCGTCATTTTGTGTAGTCTATTTTCCCTGTTCGTGCGTTCTTCGTGTTTATGTAAGTTCGTCGTCCAGGTCTGTCTACTCCGTTTGTTGTTTTGTTAGTTATAGTGAAGTTCGTGTTTTTTCGTCTTGTCTTTATTAAATCATGTCATTCCAAAACGCTGCGCCTTGGTTCAATCACTACTCCTCCTCTTCGGTTGAAGAGGAGGAGGAATACCGTTACAGAACCACCCACCAAATAACCAGAACCAAGCAGCGGTGTAACGGGAGGAACGGACAGCGCACGAAGCAGGATTTATGGTCTTGGGAGGAGATCATGGAAGGAAAAGGACCATGGGCTAAAGTGGAGGTGAATCGCCGCCCATGGGAACAGCTGGAGGCAGCTCGGAGAGCGGAGGAAACTGGAGAGAGGAACCGGCATTATGAGGGGACGCGTCTGGCACGGAAGCCCGAAAAGCCCGTGAGTACTACCCAAAAATGTCTTGGGGGGGGGGCTAAGAGGTAGTGGGCCAAGGGCAGGTAGGAGACCTGCGCCCACTTCCCAGGCTAACCGTGGAGAGCGGGAGTACGGGCAGACACCGTGTTACGCAGTAGAGCGCACGGTGTCTCCTGTACGTGTGCATAGCCCAGTGCGGGTTATTCCACCTCCCCGCACTGGTAGGGCTAGATTGGGCATTGAGCCAAATGTCATGAAGCCGGCCCTTCATATCTGGCCACCAGTACGTCTCCTCGGGCCGGCTTACATGGCACCAGCCTTACGCATGGTGTCCCCGGTTCGCCTACATAGCCCGGTGCGGGTTATTCCACCTCCCCGCACTGGTCGGGCGACGGGGAGCATTCAACCAGGTAAGGTTGGGCAGGCTCAATGCTCAAGGGAGCCAGTACGCTTGCACGGTCCGGTATTTCCGGCACTACCTCCCCGCCCCAGCCCAGTACCACCAGTGCCTACACCACGCACCAGGCTTCCAGTGCGTTTCCAGAGCCCTGTTCCTCCTCCACGCACTCTCTCTATGGTGCGTGTCTCCAGTCCAGTGCCTCCAGTTCCGGCACCACGCACTAAGCCACCTGTGCGTCTCCAGAGCCCTGTACACACTGTTCCTTCTCCCCGTACTCGTCCTGATGTGCGTGCACTCAGCCCGGTGCCACCAGTGCCGGTACCACGCACTAGGCAAATAGTACGCTTTGAGAGTCCAGTGTGCCCTGTCCCTGCTCCCCGCACTAGGCTTGAAGTGCGTGTCTCCAGTCCGGTGCCTCCAGTTCCGGCACCACGCACCAGGCCTACAGTGCGTCTCAGCCGGCCAGAGTCTGCCGTCTGCCCAACGGCGCCTGAACTGTCCGTCTGCCAAGCGCCGCATGAACTGCTCGTCTGCCATGAGCCTGCAAAGCCGCCCGTCTGCCATGAGCCTGCAAAGCCGCCCGTCTGCCATGAGCCTACAGAGCCTTCCGCCAGACAGGAGCCGCTAGAGCCTTCCACCAGACAGGAGCAGCCAAAGCCTTCCGCTAGACAGGATCAGTCTGAGCCATCCGTCTCCTCAGCGCCATCTGAGCCATCCGTCTCCTCAGCGCCGTCTGAGCCATCCGTCTCCTCAGCGCCGTCTGAGCCATCCGTCTCCTCAGCGCCGTCTGAGCCATCCGTCTCCCCAGCGCCGTCTGAGCCATCCGTCTCCCCAGCGCCGTCTGAGCCATCCGTCTCCCCAGCGCCGTCTGAGCCATCCGTCTGTCCCGAGCCATTAGAGCCGCCCGTCTGTCCCGAGCCGTCAGAGCCGTTAGTCAGTCAGGAGCCGCTAGAGCCATTCGTCAGTCAGGATCTGCCAGAGCCGCCAACCAGACAGGATCTGCCAGAGCCGCCAACCAGACAGGATCTGCCAGAGCCGCCAACCAGACAGGATCTGCCAGAGCCGCCAACCAGACAGGATCTGCCAGAGCCGCCAACCAGACAGGATCTGCCAGAGCCGCCAGCCAGCCATGAGCGTCCAGAGCCGTCAGCCAGCCATGAGCGTCCAGAGCCGTCAGCCAGCCATGAGCGTCCAGAGCCGTCAGCCAGCCATGAGCGTCCAGAGCCGTCAGCTAGCCATGAGCGTCCAGAGCCGTCAGCCAGCCATGAGCGTCCAGAGCCGTCAGCCAGTCATGAGCTGCCCCTCAGCCCAGAGCGGCCATTAATCCAGAACTGCCCCTCAGTCCAGAGCTGTCTCTCTGTCCGGAGCTGCCTTTCAGTCCGGAGTTGCCCCTCTATCCTGAGCTACCTCTCTATCTACCTCTCTATTCTCACCTACCTCTATGTCCTGAGCTACCTTGTCCCGGAGCTGTCCCTTTATTTTGTGTTGCCTATATTAGGTGGGTGGAAGAGAGGGGTGGTCATTCTGAGGGGGATTAGCAAACTGGGATTGACTATGGTGGGGTGGGGACCTCGTCCTGAGCCTGAGCCACCACCGTGGTCAGATGCCCACCCAGACCCTCCCCTAAACTTTGTGCTGGTGCGCCCGGAGTTCGCACCTTAAGGGGGGGGTTATGTCACGTTCCTGACCTATTTCTGTTAGTTTGTTGTATGTGTTAGTTGGTCAGGACGTGAGTTTGGGTGGGCATTCTATGTTTTCTGTTTCTATGTTGGTTTAAGGGTTGCCTGGTATGGCTCTCAATTAGAGGCAGGTGTTTGGCGTTTCCTCTAATTGAGAGTCATATTTAGGTAGGTTGTTTCACAGTGTTCGTTGTGGGTGGTTGTCTCCTGTGTCAGTGTTTGTCGCACCATACGGGACTGTTCGGTTTGTTTTTGTACATCGTCATTTTGTGTAGTCTATTTTCCCTGTTCGTGCGTTCTTCGTGTTTATGTAAGTTCGTCGTCCAGGTCTGTCTACTCCGTTTGTTGTTTTGTTAGTTATAGTGAAGTTCGTGTTTTTTCGTCTTGTCTTTATTAAATCATGTCATTCCAAAACGCTGCGCCTTGGTTCAATCACTACTCCTCCTCTTCGGTTGAAGAGGAGGAGGAATACCGTTACACTAACACATTTATTTCCTTAAATGAACTGTATCTCAGTAAAACCTTTGAAATTGTTGCATGTTGCGTTTAGGGTGGAAAATAGTTGAGTTTGAAGAGAAGCTCCAGGTAGAGGCGTGTCGATGCATGTTGATGCCAGGCAGAAAAAGGCATGTTGATGCCAGGCAGAGAGATGCATGTTGATGCCAGGCAGAGAGATGCATGTTGATGCCAGGCAGAGAGATACATGTTGATGCCAGGCAGAGAGATGCATGTTGATGCCAGGCAGAGATGCATGTTGACGCCAGGCAGAAAAAGGCATGTTGATGCCAGGCAGAGAGATGCATGTTGATGCCAGGCAGAGAGATACATGTTGATGCCAGGCAGAGAGATGCATGTTGACGCCAGACAGAAAAAGGCATGTTGACGCCAGACAGAAAAAGCCATGTTGATGCCAGGCAGTTCTGAGGCTACTGATGGCAGTGAACTCTTCAAAGCACTGCAGACCAACTGCTCCCCTGGTCAAAGTGAGTGAGTGAGTGAGTGAGTGAGTGAGTGAGTGAGTGAGTGAGTGAGTGAGTGAGTGAGTGAGTGAGAATGGAGGGTTGAGATGGTAGGAGAGGCTAGAGGGGGAATAGAGAAGATAGTGAGAGAATATAGATAGAGAAGATAGTGAGAGAAGATAGTGAGAGAAGATAGTGAGAGAAGATAGTGAGAGAAGATAGTGAGAGAAGATAGTGAGAGAAGATAGTGAGAGAAGATATAGATAGAGAAGATATAGATAGAGAAGATATAGATAGAGAAGATATAGATAGAGAAGATCGTGAGAGAAGATATAGATAGAGAAGATAGTGAGAGAAGATAGTGAGAGAAGATAGTGAGAGAAGATAGTGAGAGAAGATAGTGAGAGAAGATATAGATAGAGAAGATAGTGAGAGGGTAGAGAAGGTGAGACATCCCAAATGGCATCCTGTTCCCTATATAGTGCACTATTATTGCCCAGAGCCCAATAAAGGAAAAAGGGTGCAATTTGGGACAAGGGAGTGAGTATGCCTAGTAGTGGAAGAGGGGATGTTTGAAAGATGGCGCCGAAGAACATGGCTGACGTTTTACATTCTCCCAACCGATTGTGCTATTTTGTTAGTTTTTTTGCATTTTGTGTAACTTTATTTTTAACTTATTGTGTACATAATGTTGCTGCTACCATCTCTTATAACCGAAAATAACTTCTGGACATCAGAACAGTGATTACTCACCGCGGAAAGGAAGAAACTTTTTCCTTTAACGAGAAGGATATCCTGCTTTCACTGGAACAGGCCCAGATCCCCGCCTTTTGCGTGAAGAAAAGACACAGGAAAATGGGCTGCAGATCGGGCATCCATCTGAAGATCTGTAGGCGAGCGAGTAAACTCCCCTGCCATCCGTTCTTCTTGCTAATGTGCAATCATTGGATAATAAAATTGATGACCTACGATAAATATTATCCTACCAACGGGACATTAAAAACTGTAACATGTTTCACCGAGACCTGGCTGAACGATGATACGGACAATATAGAGCTAGAGGGATTTTCTAAGCACCGGCAGTGTCAGAAGGTGGGTGTAGCTGGTGCATGAAGTCAGGCGCAGGAGAGCAGAATGAGTGAGCAACGTACTTTACTCAAAAAAAAGGCACAAGGTAACAATACACTTGACCAACAATAAACGGTAATCAATTACGCACGGGTGAAAACAGCACCCGTCGAAATCCAGCCATAACCTACCGAATGAACATAGAAACAATCACGCACAAAAACATGGGGGAAACAGAGGGTTAAATACATGAACATGTAATTGGGGAAAGAAACCAGGTGTGTAGAAAACAAAAACAAAACAAATGGAAAATGAAAGGTGGATCAGCGATGGCTAGAAGACCGGTGAAGTCGACCGCCAAACGCCACCTGAACAAGGAGAGGGACCGACTTAGGCGGAAGTCGTGACAGGCAGAACAGAGACGCTACCTGTGGTAAGACGAGGGGTGGGGGTGTGTGTCTATTTGTCAATAACAGCTGGTGCACGATGTCTAATATTAAAGAAGTCTCAAGATATTGCTCGCCTGAGGTAGAGTACCTTATGATAAGCTGTAGACCACACTATCTACCAAGAGAGTTCTCATCTATATTATTCATAGCTGTCTATTTACCACCACAGAACGAAGCTGGCACTAAGACCGCTCTCAACCAACTCTATAAGACCAAAAGCAAAGCAGAAAATGCTCACCAAGAAGCGGCGCCCTTAGTGGCCGGGGACTTTAATGCAGACAAACTTAAATCAGTTTTACGAAATTTTTACCAGCATGTCACATGTGCAACCAGAGGAAAAAATCCTTGACCACCTTTACTCCACACACAGAGATGCATACAAAGCTCTCCATCGCTCTACATTTGGCAAATCTGACCATAATTCTATCCTCCTGATTCCTGATTCCAAGCTAAAACTAAAGCAGGAAGTGCCAGTGACTCGCTCAATATGGAAGTGGTCAGATGACGAAGATGCTACACTACAGGACTGTTTTGCTAGCACAGACTGGAATATGTTCCGGGATTCATCCAATGGCATTGAGGAGTACACCACCTCAGTCATCGGCTTCATCAATAAGTGCATCGACGACGTCGTCCCCACAGTGACTGTACGTACATATCCCAACCAGAAGCCATGGATTACAGGCAACATCTGCATCAAGCTAAAGGCTAGAGCTGCCACTTTCAAGGAGCGGGTGACTAATCTGGGCACTTATAAGAAATCCCGCTATGCCCTCAGACGAACCATCAAACAAGCAAAGTGTCAATACAGGATTAAGATTGAATCCTACTACACGGCTCTGACGCTCGTCGGATGTAGCAGGGCTTGAAAACTATTACGGACTACAAAGGGAAACCCAGACGCGAGCTGCCCAGTGACGTAAGCCTACCAGACAAGCTAAATGCCTTTTATGCTCGCTTCGAGGCAAGCAACACTGAAGCATGCACGAGAGCACCAGCTGTTCTGGATGACTGTGTGATAACGCTCTTGGTAGCTGATGTGAACAAAACCTTTAAACAGGTCAACATTCACAAAGCCGCTGGGCCAGACGGATTACCAGGACATGTACTCAAAGCATTCGCGGACCAACTGGCAAGTGTCTTCACTGACATTTTCAACCTCTCCCTGACCGAGTCTGTAATACCAACATGTTTCAAGCAGAACACCATAGTCCCCGTGCCCAAGGAAGTGAAGGTAACCTGCCTAGATGATTACCGCCCTGTGGCACTCACGTCGGTAGCCATGAAGTGCTTCAAAAGGCTGGTCATGGATCACCTCAACAGCATCCTACCGGACACCCTAGACCCACTCCAATTCGCATACCGCCCAAACAGATCCACAGATGATGCACTCCATACTGCCCTTTCTCACCTGGACAAAAGGAACACCTATGTGAGAATGCTTTTCATTGACTACAGCTCAGCGTTCAACACCATAGTGCCCACGAAGCTCATCACTAAGCTAAGGACTCTGGGACCAAACCCCTCCCTCTGCAACTGGATCCTGGACTTCCTGACGGGCCGCCCCGAGGTGGTAAGAGTAGGCAACAACACATCTGCCACGCTGATCCTTAACACTGGGCCCCTCAGGGGTGTGTACTTAGTCCCCTCCTGTACTCCTTGTTCACCCACGACTGGGTGGCCAAACACGACTCCAACACCATCATTAAGTTTGCTGACGACACAACAGGGGTAGGCCTGATCACCTACAATGATGAGACGGCCTATAGGGAGGAGGTCAGAGAACTGGCAGTGTGGTGCCAGGACAACAAATCAAATTGTATTTGTCACATACACATGGTTAGCAGATGTTAATGCGAGTGTAGCGAAATGCTTGTGCTTCTAGTTCCGACAATGCAGTAATAACCAACGAGTAATCTAACCTAACAATTCCACAACTACTACCTTATACACACAAGTGTAAAGGGATAAAGAATATGTACATAAAGATATATGAATGAGTGATGGTACAGAACGGCATAGGCAAGATGCAGTAGATGGTATAGAGTACAGTATATACATATGAGATGAGTAATGTAGGGTTTATAAACATAAAGTGGCATAGTTTAAAGTAGCTAGTGATACATGTATTACATAAAGATGGCAAGATGCAGTAGATGATATAGAGTACAGTATATACATATACATATGAGATGAGTAATGTAGGGTATGTAAACATTATATTAAGTGGCATTGTTTAAAGTGGCTAGTGATACATTTTTACATACATTTCCATAAATTCCCATTATTAAAGTGGCTGGAGTTGTGTCAGTATGTTGGCAGCAGCCACTAAATGTTAGTGGTGGCTGTTAACAGTCTGATGGCCTTGAGATAGAAGCTGTTTTTCAGTCTCTCGGTCCCTGCTTTGATGCACCTGTACTGACCTCGCCTTCTGGATGATAGCGGGGTGAACAGGCAGTGGCTCGGGTGGTTGTTGTCCTTGATGATCTTTATGGCCTTCCTGTGACATCGGCTGGTGTAGGTGTCCTGGAGGGCAGGTAGTTTGCCCCCGGTGATGCGTTGTGCAGACCTCACTACCCTCTGGAGAGCCTTACGGTTGTGGGCGGAGCAGTTGCCGTACCAGGCGGTGATACAGCCCGACAGGATGCTCTCGATTGTGCATCTGTAGAAGTTTGTGAGTGCTTTTGGTGACAAGCCGAATTTCTTCAGCCTCCTGAGGTTGAAGAGGCGCTGCTGCGCCTTCTTCACAACGCTGTCTGTGTGGGTGGACCAATTCAGTTTGTCCGTGATGTGTACGCCGAGGAACTTAAAACTTACTACCCTCTCCACTACTGTCCCGTCAATGTGGATAGGGGGGTGCTCCCTCTGCTGTTTCCTGAAGTCCACAATCATCTCCTTTGTTTTGTTGACGTTGAGTGTGAGGTTATTTTCCTGACACCACACTCCGAGGGCCCTCACCTCCTCCCTGTAGGCCGTCTCGTCGTTGTTGGTAATCAAGCCTACCACTGTAGTGTCGTCCGCAAACTTGATGATTGAGTTGGAGGCGTGTATGGCCACGCAGTCGTGGGTGAACAGGGAGTACAGGAGAGGGCTCAGAACGCACCCTTGTGGGGCCCCAGTGTTGAGGATCAGCGGGGTGGAGATGTTGTTTCTTACCCTCACCACCTGGGGGCGGCCCGTCAGGAAGTCCAGTACCCAGTTGCACAGGGCGGGGTCGAGACCCAGGGTCTCGAGCTTGATGACGAGTTTGGAGGGTACTATGGTGTTAAATGCTGAGCTGTAGTCGATGAACAGCATTCTCACATAGTTATTCCTCTTGTCCAGATGGGTTAGGGCAGTGTGCAGTGTGCAGTGTGGTTGCGATTGCGTCGTCTGTGGACCTATTGGGTCGGTAAGCAAATTGGAGTGGGTCTAGGGTGTCAGGTAGGGTGGAGGTGATATGGTCCTTGACTAGTCTCTCAAAGCACTTCATGATGACGGAAGTGAGTGCTACGGGGCGGTAGTCGTTTAGCTCAGTTAGCTTAGCTTTCTTGGGAACAGGAACAATGGCCCTCTTGAAGCATGTGGGAACAGCAGACTGGGATAAGGATTGATTGAATATGTCCGTAAACACACTAGCCAGCTGGTCTGCGCATGCTCTGAGGACGCGGCTGGGAATGCCGTCTGGGCCTGCAGCCTTGCGAGGGTTAACACGTTTAAATGTTTTACTCACCTCGGCTGCAGTGAAGGAGAGCCCGCAGGTTTTGGTAGCGGGCCGTGTCAGTGGCACTGTATTGTCCTCAAGCGAGCATACAGTGGCACTGTATTGTCCAGCGAGCAAAAAAGTGATTTAGTCTGTCTGGGAGCAAGACATCCTGGTCCGCGACGGGACTGGTTTTCTTTTTGTAATCCGTGATTGCCTGTAGACCCTGCTACATACCTCTTGTGTCTGAGCCGTTGAATTACGACTCTACTTTGTCTCTATACTGGCACTTAGCTTGTTTGATTGCCTTGCGGAGGGAATAGCTACACGGTTTGTATTCGGTCATGTTTCCGGTCACCTTGGCCTGGTTAAAAGCAGTGGTTCGCGCTTTCAGTTTCGCACGAATGCTGCCATCAATCCACGGTTTCTGGTTTGGGAATGTTTTAATCGTTGCTGTGGGTATAACGTCGCCGATTGCACTTTCTAATGAACTCGCTCACCGAATCAGTGTATTCGTCAATGTTGTTGTTGGACAATGCGGAACATATCCCAATCCATGTGATCGAAGCAGTCTTGAAGCGTGGAATCAGATTGGTCGGACCAGCGTTGAACAGACCTGAGCGCGGGAGATTCTTGTTTTAGTTTCTGTCTGTAGGCTGGAAGCAACAAAATGGAGTCGTGGTCAGCTTTTCCAAAAGGAGGGCGGGGGAGGGCCTTATATGCGTCGCGGAAGTTAGAATAACAATGATCCAGGGTTTTACCAGCCCTGGTAGCACAATCGATATGCTGATAGAATTTAGGGAGTCTTGTTTTCAGATTAGCCTTGTTAAAATCCCCAGCTACAATGAATGCAGCCTCAGGATGTGTGGTTTCCAGTTTACATAGTCAGATAAAGTTCGTTCAGGGCCGTCGATGTGTCTGCTTGGGGGGGAATATATACGGCTGTGATTATAATTGAAGAGAATTCCCTTGGTAGATAATGCGGTCGACATTTGATTGTGAGGAATTCTAAGTCAGGTGAACAGAAGGACTTGAGTTCCTGTATGTTGTTATGATCACACCACGTCTCGTTAATCATAAGGCATACCCCCCCGCCCCTCTTCTTACCAGAAAGATGCTTGTTTCTGTCGGCGTGATGCGTGAAGAAACCAGCTGGCTGCACCGACTCCTATAGCATCTCTCGAGTGAGCCATGTTTCCGTGAAGCAAAGAACGTTACAGTCTCTGATGTCTCTCTGGAATGCTACCCTTGCTTGGATTTCATCAACCTTGTTGTCAAGAGACTGGACATTGGCGAGTAGTATGCTAGGGAGTGGAGCGCGATGTGCCCGTCTCCGGAGCCTGACCAGAAGACCGCTTCGTTTGCCCCTTTTACGGCGTCGTTGTTTAGGGTCGCCGGCTGGGATCTGATCCATTGTCCTGGGTGGAAGGCAAAACAGAATCCGCTTCGGGAGAGTCATATTCCTGGTCGTAACGATGGTGAGTTGACGTTGCTCTTATATTCAGTAGTTCCTCCCGACTGTATGTAATGAAACCTAAGATTACCTGGGGTACCAATGTAAGAAATAACACGTAAAAAAAACAAAATACTGCATAGTTTCCTAGGAACGCGAAGCGAGGCGGCCATCTCTGTCGGCGCCGGAATGCTCCCTCAATGTGAGCAAGACTATGGAGATGATCGTGGACGACAGGAAAAGGTGGGCCGAACAGGCCCCCATTAACATCGACGGGGCTTTAGTGGAGCGGGTCAAGAGTTTCAAGTTCCTTGGTGTCCACATCACCAACGAACTATCATGGTCCAAACATACCAAGACAGCTGTGAAGAGGGCACACAAAACCTTTTCCCCCTCAAGAGGCTGAAAATATTTGGCATGGGTCCCCAGATCCTCAAAAGGTTCTACAGCTGCACCATTGAGAGCATCCTGACGGTTGCATCACCGCCTGGTATGGCAACTGCTCGGCATCTGACCATAAGGCGCTACAGAGGGTAGTGCGAACGGCCCCGTACATCACTGGGGCCAAGCTTCCTGCCATCCAGGACCTATATAATAGGTGTGTCAGAGGAAAGCCCATAAAATTGTCAGAGACTCCAGTCACCCAAGTTATAGACTGTTTTCTCTGCTACCGCACAGCAAGCGGTACCGGAGCGCCAAGTCTAGGACCAAGAGGCTCCTCAACAGCTTCTACCCCCAAGCCATAAGACTGCTGGACAATTCATAAAATCACCACAGGACAATTTACATTGACACCCCCCCCTCCCTTTTGTACACTGCTGCTACTCGCTGTTTATTATCTATGCATAGTCACTTCACCCCTACCTACATGTACAAATTACCTCAACTAACCTGTACCCCCACACACTGACTCAGTATAGGTGCCCCCTGTATATAGCCTCGTTATTGTTATTCTTATTTATTATTACTTTTTATTTTAGTCTACTTGGTAAATATTTTCTTAACTCTTCTTGAACTGCACTGTTGGTTAAGGGCTTGAAAGTAAGCATTTCACGGTAAAGTCTACATTTGTTGTATTCGGCGCATGTGACAAAGAAGGTTTGATTTGTATCAGAGAGAAAGAAATTCCCCCCTTTCTATCTCTCCCTCTCTCCATTTGGTAATGTATAGATATGCAGGGAAAGGAGCTTGTGTATGGCTAGTGAGGCTGAGGGGCTATCTGCTCCTCAGTGTAAGTAACTAGCACTAAATATATCCAGTTTTATGTACAGTAACCAGGAATTGTCCAAAACCAATTCCCTGCCAACTGTGGGTTTGATGCCATGCCATAATAAATCATGATATAATTTCCTACATCTATGCACACTTGATTCTAGAAATTCTAGAAATGTTTTTTCCTATGCAAAATTCAAGATTGTGAGTGTCTGACTATGCTTGATTGAAATGGAATTAATTCAACCCATTCCTCATTCTGTCACACAAACCCATGGAGTCAGCATAAACAACCTGATATGTGGGACTGTAGTATATTGAGTTGCAACCCGTTCTTAATATTGAGTTGCACCCCCTTTGCCCTCAGAACAGCCTGAATTCGTCGGGGCATGGACTCTACACGGTGTCAAAAGCGTTCCATAGGGATGCTGGCCCATGTTGACTCCAATGCTTCCCACAGTTGTGTCAAATTTTCTGGATGTCCTTTGGGTGATGGACCATTCTTGATACACACTGGAAACTGTTGAGCGTAAAAAAACAGCGTTGCAGTTCTTGACACACTCAAACTGGTGCACCTGGCTCCTACTGCCATACCCAGTTCACCGTCTGAATGACACACATATACAATCCATGTCACAACTGTCTCAAGGCTTAAAAATGCTTCTTTTATCCTGTCTCCTCCCCTTCATCTACACTGATTGAAGTGGATTTAACAAGTGACATCAATAAGGGATCATAGCTTCATCTGGATTCACCTGGTCAGTCTATGTTATGGAAAGAGCAGGTGTTCTTAATGTTTTGTACACTCAGTGTATAAAATATGGGTTGTTCTGAATAAACGGGGCCGTGTAGACCATTCCCTCTCCCCCTACACTATCCACTACGTGTGGAGCAGCTGAAGTAAACTGACACAATTTGGCTGTGTGTGTGTGGTGTGTGCGTGTGCGTGTGCGTGTCATGTCAAGGTAACAAAGCCTCCGTGACACTGCTTGGATGGGTTAACCTCCCAGGCTTTAGCGGTCTACCAGATGTTGATAGGACGTATGGCCATAACTGTAAACAAACAAAGACACACACACATATTCAGAGAAATACATTTGACCCTAAAATTATAATACCATTCCCCAAATTGTGTGCACACATAATCACAACTCCAAGCTAGGTAGCTCTCGCGGCTTTACACTAAAACAATGAAAATGCATTGCAGTGAGGTGCTAATTGTTTATGTCCCAAATGGTACTCTATTCCCTTTGTAGTGCACTACTTTTAACATAAGAAAGGTCAAGGGGATCATTTTGACCCAATATGAATTTAAAATTGAAATATCTCTGCCATTTCTTAAGTAATGCCCCCCTCCGTCCTTGACTTTTCCTAAATATGTCTATTTAACACACGTAAGTTGTTAGAATTTCGTCACAAACAGAATGTGTTATAAGCAGCTTTAAGGGAACATGTCATTTCGTTCCCCAGAGCGCCAGAAAGTGACTTTTTCCAATCCTTCTACAGAGTCACATGCAGGTAAGATGTTTTGATTTCTATATAGTATCACAAAGAGCTGATTCTGAGGTTTCCAAAACACTTACCATTGCCCCATAAGCTTCAAAATTGAAGAGATGAGCTCTATTTCAAAATATCACTTTTTCCAAGAATAACCACGTTCCATGTGCTCCACACGTGAGCATGCAGCAACAGATAGCCTACAGTAACATAAACTAATGAAAATGCTATTGTGTTCTTTTAATGTTACCCAAGACCTTCATAAACCCAACCAAAGTATTATTTTTCCGATAGCATATATGAAATTGATTTATTAGACTGTTAGAATGTTGAGGCAAAATGACTCCTCATTGGCCTGAAGGGGGGTCCAAAGAAGCAAGGCTTATCTAGTATTAACCAGGGCCCATAGGAATCTGGTCAAAAGTAGTGCACCTATTGTGAATAGGGTGCCATTTGGGACAACGTCCGTTTTCATCTGTATCATGCAGGGCCTGGAGAAAGTGGAGAGGGCCCTACTTTTCCCCTCCCCCTCACCTCTCCCCCACCCACCACAGGCCCTGAGGCACAGCCAGGGTCTCTCACTCAATTTCTCTCTCCACTGGCCAGGCACTTTTAATGGCCTCCCAGCAACCACAGAATAAACATACGAAACACTGGCACACATATCCATGTTGTACAATCAGTGGTGTAGCCATTTATGCACCTTTTTACCTTTTGTGCAAACGTTTACCAACCTACCGCAAAAAAAATTATGGAAAATATAGGTAGCAGTTCATAACAGTTTTTGCCTATATTATGACAACATTTTGTGACGTTTTTGTTCGTTTTGGACTTTGGCAAAGAGTTTTTTCGGCTGTTCGGGCACACTACATTTTTTCTCGAGGCAAGCCGAAGTCGGTCGCTGAAGCCTATTCCTCCTTGTTGGCGATTGGTCAACAGTAGGGATTCTTCAATGAAGTCCCTGTTGTCATTTAACGAGACGACTCGTCCTCATGCACATTTTTTCTCGTGAGAAATACTGCACCAAACATCCTAGTCGGATGCAAAATTGCGCGACTAAGACCTCCTCGGTAAAAAATAAAAATGTATGACAGATTGCTTCAGTTATCTTAGATACATTTGGACTATTTTGAGGATGTGTATACTGGCTACAGTGTCTCAAAGTGGACAAACAGTACTATTGTCGCTTTTTTTCTTGTTTTTCAGGCGAAGGTCTTTTAGGGGAGTATGCGAGCACACTGACGCCTTTAGTTTTTTCACCGCGAACAGTGATTTGGGTTTCCCCACCTATTTGTTTTTTACCACTACATCACAAGGTTTTTTCTGGATCAAATGGGGCTTAGGTGGTGAGCGTGGCAGGGGGCGTGGCAAGGGGCATTACAATAAGCACTGAAGCCCGTGTCGGAGCAGCAATCATTTTCTTACAATTTAAGGAGGCCCCCATCTTAGTGGTGACATCTTTGCTTTTCTTTCCTGCACTTCTATGCATTTTGCCATAGCTTCTTTTGCTCAAACATAATAACAAAATGGCATTGAGACCAACAACACTTGAGTGTGTGGGTCAGGTCAGGGCTACACTAGCTGCACTGCAGCAGTGCTCTGGTCATGGGGAGGTGAGAGGTGGGGCTGGATGGAGACATGCTGCAGTCAGGGGAGCAAGGAGGGAGGCTTGGGCAAACAGATGATTCACCAGCAGCTGAGCTGACACAACACCGCCTCTGTCTGCCAACTACACTCTCTGTGTGTGTGTGTGTGTGTGTATATATATATATATGTGTGTGTGTGTGTGTGTGTGTGTGTGTGTGTGTGTGTGTGTGTGTGTGTGTGTAGTGTGTGTTGTCTGCCAGTGTGTGCATGTATGTATGTATGTGTATGTTGTCTGCCAGCAACTCTTTGTGTGTGTCTTTCACACCAGAATGGTGGTGAGCTAAGCTTGTACAAGCCCCTATAGTGTGGACAGCCCCTGCGGTGTCTGCCATAGACCAGGCTGCTGTTCAACCTGCCACAGGTCTGATTCCATTGGTCGACCAAGGTGGCACCACATATATGGGCCTGTCCACCCAAACAGAATACAGTGTACCCCCGTCTGTGTTGAGTACACATACAGCACAGAGACAAGACACAAAGAGACACGCATGTACACACAGGCACACCTCTACACTCGCACAAGGTGGAGGGAATGACACACATGCCTCAGATTCCAGTGATTAAATGGAGGTTTGTAATACAATAACCTTGGATTAACCTCCAAGCTTAGGGCAGCTCAGTGAGAATAACTTAGCTCTTTAATAGTTCATTAGCCCGGAGTGTGAATTAAGCACAGCATAAGAGGGTTGAGCGTGTTTTTCTAACTTTTTTTCATTACCATTAGCAACATAGCTAGTTGTAGTGAAGCAGGTTGTAGTGGAGCACTAAGGAATTATCATGGTCCACACACACCAACACAGTCAAGGGCACCATAACTTTTCTTCCCCCTCAGAAGGCTGAAAAGATTCAGCATGGGCCATCAGATCCTCAAACAGTTCTACAGCTGCACCATTAAGAGCATCTTGACTGGCTGTATCACTGCTTGGTATGGCAACTGCTTTGCATCTGACCGCAAGGTGGTACAGAGGTTAGTGCATAAGGCCCAGTACATCACTAGGGCCGAGCTCCCTGCCATCTAGGACCTCTATAGCAGGCGGTGTTAGAGGAAGGCCCTAAAAATGATCAAAGACTCCAGCCACCCCAGTTATAGACTGTTCTCTCTGCTACAGCACGGCAAGTGGTACAAATGCACCAAGTCTGGAACCAGGAGGACCCTGAACAGCTTCTACCCCCAGGCCATAAGACTGCTAAATAGTTAGTCCGGGTAGCTATTGGTTAACTACTTAATTATCTGCATTGACTCGTTTTGCACTAACTCTTTTGACTCATCACATATAATGCTGTTACTGTTTATTATCTATCCTGTTGCCTAGTCACTTTATCCCTACCTATATGTACATATCATCTCAATTACCCTGTACCCCTGCATATCAACTCTGTACTGGTACCCCGTGTATATAGCCAAGTTATCGTTACTCATTGTGTTATTATTTTTCTATTATTTCTCTTTTGTTCTCTCTGCGTTGTTGGGAAGGGCCTGTAAGTAAGCATTTCACTGTTAGTCTACACCTGTTGTTTACGAAGCATGTGACAAGTAACATTTGATTTGATTGACTACTATAAAGAGTAATTTGCAACGTCTAGTTGTCTGTATTGAAAAAACGATCCACTCTTTGTTCTGAAACACGATATGTCATTGGGGAGCAGTTGATAACTAGATCCCAAAAAGTGAATAGCATAATACACAAAGTTTTTCTCTATTTATGTTAGCCACTGATAGTCAGTCAATTAGCCCATGTCAGCTAACATTTTTTAGATTGCTAAATGAGTTTAGTGGCTAGCTATCTAAACTTGCTATTATGGTCGAATTACCAGCTGGGGGGCCCCCATTGATTTTGTTAGTCAGACTCAGATATCATAAAACTACAAACATTTCTCTCCACCCTATGGCAAAATGTGTAAAATTGCAGGAAATTTGTTGTAAAACATCTAATTTTCCTCTCCGCTCCATGGCAAAATCTGTAGAATTGCACGAAATTAACAAAAACATGTATTTTTATTTTTATTGTCTCCGTTGTCAAGAAGGGGGCCACTAAAATGTTTTGCTCACAATGTGTTATGGATGTGAGTAGTTCCTGCAGACCCGTGAGCAACTGCGGCCCCTCATGATGAGTTTAGATTTTTTGCGACCCCCACCCCCATCAAAGTTAGCCATCCCTGATATAGATCAAATTGCACTTATAGTAGAACATTGAGTTAAATGTGCCAAAATAAATTTGAGCATACATACAACCACATCAGGTGGTGGAGAGAATGGCAAGAACAATCAAATCAATCCAAATCAGCGCTCATCTCCAAGTCAACGCCGTTAGAGAGAGATCAATAGCGCCGGCCCCTCGTGTCATAACTAGAATGAGAGGTGGCGAGCCATGTCCTCGCTCCATGGCTGTGGTAGCCTAATGACAATAGTGGAGTCAGTGTCACAGATTTGGCAGCTGAGGAGACAATTCTCCACGTCGCTACACAAATCAATACCCCTGACATGCTCCAATTACATCGGTTTAATTATTTCAGTCTCCGCCGAACCGATATGGCAGTTTGAACCAAATTGACTAGTCTTCCGTGAAGAGTACACAAGAAAACAAACTTTGATAGGTTCAACTAAACCCAGAGGGGTTCAGTAAAACTCTGGTATGTGTTTGCAATAGTAGGCCTATGCTGTGCCTGTGCATATTCCAAAAAGCTGAGGAACAATACAAAACTTCAATTTGATAGCGCCGATGGCCCATAACTAAGCCATTTCACGGTCAGTGTGTGTGTCATGTCTTGCCTGCTAATACTACTGAAGGGTGCAGTGAAGTACAAAACTCTTGAAACAGTAACTCTGCTCAGTGGTACTTCGAACCCAGTTAATTGCAGATTTATTATAAACAGCACTGGGACATGCTCCTGAGAGCTCTTGCCAAACGCAAAACACCGGGTCGTTATTGTCTACAGAACCTCTGTGGTGGCTGAGCAGCGAAAGGCCAGGACATGTTTCTGAAAGTGTCTTCAATAGAAGACTGCCTGCCATTGTGAAAATACATACCAAGGCTACAGCGAGAACAGGGTTAAAGAGTTAAAGGGATACTGTGAGATTCTGGGACTTTTCCTACTTACCCAGAGTCAGATGAAGTCATGGATACCATTTTTATGTCTCCGTTTGCAGTATGAAGGAAGTTAAGGCGTCAGCATGCTTTTACAGCCGAAACATGTGATAGGCCTGACTGAAACATGGCTTAAGCCTGATGAATTTACTGTGCTAAATGAGGCCTCGCCTCCTGGTTACACTAGTGACCATATCCCCCGCGCATCTAGCAAAGGTCGGAGGTGTTGCTAACATTTACGATAGCAAATTTCAATTTACAAAAAAAACACACAAAAAAAGTGTTTGTCTTTTGAGCTTCTAGTCATGAATTCTTTGCAGCCTACTCAATCACTTTTTATAGCTACTGTTTACAGGCCTCCTGGGCCATATACAGTGTTCCTCACTGAGTTCCCTAAATTCCTATCGGACCTTGTAGTCATAGCAGATAATATTCAAAATTTTGGTGACTTTAATATTCACATGGAAAAAGCCAAAAGGCTTTCGGAGCCATCATTGACTCAGTGGGTTTTGTCCAACATGTCTCCGGACCTACTCACTGCCACAGTCATACTCTGGACCTAGTTTTGTCCCATGGAATAAATGTTGTGGATCTTAATGTTTTTCCTCATAATCCTGGACTATCGGACCACCATTTTATTACTTTTGCAATCGCAACAAATAATCTGCTCAGACCCCAACCAAGGAACATCAAAAATCGTGCTATAAATTCTCAGACAACCCAAAGATTCCTTGATGCCCTTCCAGACTCCCTCTGCCTACCCAAAGACGTCAGAGGACAAAAATTAACTAACTGATTAACTAACCACCTAACTGAGGAACTCAATTTAACCTTGCGCAATACCCTAGATGCAGTTGCACCCCTAAAAACTAAAAACATTTGTCATAAGAAACTAGCTCCTTGGTATACAGAAAATACCCGAGCTCTGAAGCAAGCTTAGAGAAAATTGGAACGGAAATGGCGCCACACCAAACTGGAAGTCTTCCGACTAGCTTGGAAAGACAGTACCGTGCAGTATCGAAGAGCCCTCACTGCTGCTCGATCATCCTATTTTTCCAACTTAATTGAGGAAAATAAGAACAATCCGAAAATTATTTTTGATACTGTCGCAAAGCTAACTAAAAAGCAGCATTCCCCAAGAGAGGACGGCTTTCACTTGAGCAGTAATAAATTCATTAACTTCTTTGAGGAAAAGATCATGATCATTAGAAAGAAAATGACGGACTCCTCTTTAAATCTTCGTATTCCTCCAAAGCTCAGTTGTCCTGAGTCTGCACAACTCTGCCAGGACCTAGGATCAAGGGAGACACTCAAGTGTTTTAGTACTATATCTCTTGACACAATGATGAAAATAATCATAGCCTCTAAACCTTCAAGCTGCATACTGGACCCTATTCCAACTAAACTACTGAAAGAGCTGCTTCCTGTGCTTGGCCCTCCTATGTTGAACATAATAAGCGGCTCTCTATCCACCTGATGTGTACCAAAACTCACTAAAAGTGGCAGTAATAAAGCCTCTCTTGAAAAAGCCAAACCTTGACCCAGAAAATATAAAAAAAACTATCGGCCTATATCGAATTACCCATTCCTCTCAAAACATTTTGAAAAAGCTGTTGCGCAGCAACTTACTGCCTTCCTGAAGACAAACAATATATACGAAATACTTCAGTCTGGTTTTAGACCCCATCATAGCACTGAGACTGCACTTGTGAAGGTGGAAATTACCTTTTAATGGCGTCAGACGGAGGCTCTGCATCTGTCCTCGTGCTCCTAGACCTTAGTGCTGCTTTTGATACCATCGATAACCACATTCTTTTGGAGAGATTGGAAACCCAAAATAGTCTACACGGACAAGTTCTGGTCTGGTTTAGATCTTATCTGTCGGAAAGATATCAGTTTGTCTCTGTGAATGGTTTGTCCTCTGACAAATCAACTGTAAATGTCGGTGTTCCTCAAGGTTCCAAGTTAGGACCACTATTGTTTTCACTATATATTTTACCTCTTGGGGATGTCATTCGAAAACATAATGTTAACTTGTTTGGGATAGGGGGCAGCATTTTCACGTTTGGATGAAAAGCGTGCCCAGAGTAAACTGCCTGCTACTCAGTCCCAGTTGCTAAGATATGCATATTATTAGTAGATGTGGATAGAAAACACTGAAGTTTCTAAAACTGTTTGAATGATGTCTGTGAGTATAACAGAACTCATATGGCAGACAAAAACCTGAGATAAATCCAACCAGGAAGTGGGAAATCTGAGGTTTGTAGTTTTTCAACTCTTGGCCTATCGAATACACAGTGTCTATGGGGTCATATTGCACTTCCTACGACTTCCACTAGATGTCAACAGTCTTTAGAACCTTGTTTGATGCTTCTACTGTGAAGTGGGGGCGAATGAGAGGGGATTGAGTGAGATCTCTCCCAGAGTGCCACGAGCTGACCATGCGCGTTCATGTGAGAGTTAGCTTGAGTTCCATTGCATTTCTGAAAACAAAGGAATTCTCCGGTTGGAACATTATTGAAGATTTATGTTAAAAACATCCTAAAGATTGATTCTATACTTCGTTTGACATGTTTCTACGGACTGTAACGGAACCTTTTGACTTTTCGTCTGCTCCTAGTGATCGCGCGTCATGAATGCAGAAATACTGGGCTAAACGCGCTAACAAAAAGGAGGTGTTTGGACATAAATTATTAACTTTATCGAACAAATCAAACATTTATTGTGGAACTGGGATTCCTGGGAGTGCATTCTGATGAAGATCATCAAAGGTAAGTGAATATTTATAATGCTATTCTGACTTCTGTTGACTCCAAAACATGGCGGATATCTTTATGGCTTATTTGGGCTCTGAGCGCTGTACTCAGATTATAGCATGGTGTGCTTTTTCCGTCAAGTTTTTTTTAAATCTGACACAGCGGTTGCATTAAGGAGAAGTATATCTTTAATTCTGTGAACAACACTTGTATCTTTTATCTATGAGTATTTCTGTAAATTGATGTGGCTCTATGGAAATTCACGGGATGTTTTGGAGGCAAAGCCAAATGTAAACCCCAGTCCTAGACAGGTTAACTTTCACTGCTATGTGGATGACACACAGCTGTACATTTCAATGAAACACCGTGAAGCCCCAAAATTGCCCTCACTGGAAGCCTGTGTTTCAGACATAAGGAAGTGGATGACTGCAAACGTTCTACTTTTAAACTCGTACAAAACAGAGATGCTTGTTCTAGGTCCCAAGAAACAAAGAGATGTTCTGTGGAATCTGACAATTAATCTTGATGGCTGTACAGTCGTCTCAAATAAAACTGTGAAGGACCTCGGCGTTACTCTGGACCCTGATCTCTCTTTTGACGAACATTTCAAGACTGTTTCAAGGACAGCTTTTTTCCATTTACGTAACATTGCAAAAATCAGAAATGTTCTGTCCAAAAATTATGCAGAAAAATGTATCCATGCTTTTGTTACTTCTAGGTTAGACTACTGCAATGCTCTACTTTCCGGCTACCCGGATGAAGCACTAAATAAACTTCAGTTAGTGCTAAATACGGCTGCTAGAATCCTGACTAGAACCAAAAAAAAGTATCATATTACTCCAGTGCTAGCCTCCCTACACTGGCTTCCTGCTAAGGCAAGGGCTGATTTCAAGATTTTACTGCAAACCTACAAAGCATTACATGGGCTTGCCCCTACCTATCTTTCCGATTTGGTCCTGCCGTACATACCTACACGTACGCTACGGTCACAAGACGCAGGCCTCCTAATTTTCCCTAGAATTTCTAAGCAAACAGCTGGAGGCAGGGCTTTCTCCTATAGAGCTCAATTTTTATGGCATGGTCTACCTACCCATGTGAGAGACGCAGACTCGGTCTCAACCTTTAAGTCTTTATTGAAGACTCATCTGTTCAGTAGGTCCTATGATTGAGTGTAGTCTGGCCCAGGAGTGTGAAGGTGAATGGAAAGGCACAGGAGCAACGAACCGCCCTTGCTGTCTCTGCCTGGCCGGTTCCCCTCTCTCCACTGGGATTCTCTGCCTCTATTACAGGGGCTGAGTCACTGGCTTACTGGTGCTCTTCCATGCCGTCCCTAGGAGGGGTGCGTCACTTGAGTGGGTTGAGTCACTGACGTGGTCTTCCTGTCTGGGTTGGCGCCCCCCCCTTGGGTTGTGCCGTGGCGGAGATCTTTGTGGGCTATACTCGGCCTTGTCTCAGGATGGTAAGTTGGTGGTTGAAGATATCCCCACAGTGGGGGCTGTGCTTTAGCAAAGTGGGTGGGGTTATATCCTGCCTGTTTGGCCCTGTCCGGGGGTATCATCGGATGGGGCCACAGTGTCTCCTGACCCCTCCTGTCTCAGCCTCCAGTATTTATGCTGCAGTAGTTTATGTGTCGGGGGGCTAGGGTCAGTCTGTTATATCTGGAGTATTTCTCCTGTCTTATCCGGTGTCCTGTGTGAATTTAAGTATGCTCTCTCTAATTCTCTCTTTCTTTCCTTCTCTCTCTCGGAGGACCTGAGCCCTAGGACCATGCCTCAGGACTACCTGGCATGATGACTCCTTGTTGTCCCCAGTCCACCTGGCTGTGCTGCTGCTCCAGTTTCAACTGTTCTGCCTGCGGCTATGGAACCCTGACTTGTTCACTGTGATTACTATTATTTGACCATGCTGGTCATTTATGAACATTTGAACATCTTGGCCATGTTCTGTTATAATCTCCACCCGGCACAGCCAGAAGAGGACTGGCCAACCCTCATAGCCTGGTTCCTTTCTAGGGAGTTTTTCCTAGCCACCGTGCTTCTACACCTGCATTGCTTGCTGTTTGGGTTTTAGGCTGGGTTTCTGTACAGCACTTTGATATATCAGCTGATGTAAGAAGGGCTATATAAATACATTTGATTTGATTTGAAACAGTTCTGAAGATTTTGTGACGTTTTTGTTTGTTTTTCACGTCGGTGAGTTTTTTTCCCGGCTGTTAGAGCAAACAACATATTTTATAGAGGCAAGCTGAAGTCTATGCCCCTTCGTCAGTGATTGGTCAACAGTAGGGATTCTTCAATAAAGTATTTTTTGTCATTCAACAAGAGATGACTCGTTTTCATGTACATTTTTCATTGAGAAATACTGCACCAAACATCTTCGACGTAATTAGAGTAATTTTAGATGAATTCTGACTATTTTGAGGACGTGTATACTGGCTAAGGCATCTCAAAATGGCCTATTGCCGCTATTTTCGAGTTTTTCAAGCGAACGTCTTTTAAGGGACTGTGAGCACACTCTTTCGATTTGGCTAGCCTAGTTCAGCTAGGCGCCAGTCGAACTGAAGCATGCAGACGCCTTTAGAGGTAGTTTCACGAGCCAATGCTAACTCGGTCTAGCACAATGACTGGAAGTCTACGGGTATGCTAGCATATGCTTCTGTACCTGTAGATTGAGTCATTGCACTGACTCTGGGTAAATAGAAAAAAGGCTTAATTGCCAGATTAACGCAGTATCGCTTTAATGGGTTTTCCTTCTCCTTCTCTGACCCTTATAATATCAAAACAATTTAATTGGTCACTGACTTAGCCAAGATTTCATGATTGACAATAGGGCATCAACGGGCCTTAAACACTTCTGCCTCAGTCTGAAATAAAGGTAGACAGTGCCGCTTTATTGGTTGTATTCACATGATACAGGACCAATGCCCACAAATTCAACTTGTGGGCAAATTCAAACTAAACTTTGTTTACATGTATTGCTAGCTGCATTTCCTCCTATTGTAGTCTCTCGAGCGTCCCACAAAAACCCTTGTAACTATTGTAGCCTAAGTTCATGAACCTTGCTAAGGTTATATAAGGTTGAGTATCCTACCAAATAGGCAGTGGTGTAAAATACTTAAGTAAAAATACTTTAAAGTGCTACTTAAGTAGTTTTTGGGGGGTAACTTTTACTTCACTACATTCCTAAAGAAAATAATGTACTTTTTACTCCATACATTTCCCTGACACCCAAAAGTACTCATTACATTTTGAATGCTTAGCAGGACATCCAATTCATGCACTTATCAAGAAAACATCCCTGGTCATACCTACTAACCCTGATCTGGCTGGTGTGTTGGAGTGTGCCCCTGGCTATCCGTAATTTTTTTTTTTTTTTAAACAAGAAAATGGTGCCCTCTGGTTTGCTTAATATAAGGAATTTTAAACAATTTATACTTCAACTTTTGATACTTAAGTATATTTTAGAAATTACATTTACTTTTGATTCTTAAGTATATATAAAACCAAATACTTTTAGACTTTTACTCAAGTAGTATTTTACTGGGTAACTTTCACTTTTACTTGAGTCATTTTCTATTAAGATATCTTCACTTTTACTCACGTATGACAATCTCTATTGCACTCCACACTGCCCTTTCACACCTGCACAAAAGGAACACCTATATGAGAATGCTATCCATTGACTACAGCTCAGCGTTCAACACCGTACTGCCCTCAAAGCTCATCACTAAGCTAAGGACTCTGGGACTAAACACCTGCCTCTGTAACTGGATCCTGGACTTCCTGATGGGCCGCCCCCAGGTGGTAAGGGTAGGTAACAACAAATCCGCCACGCTGATCCTCAACACAGGGGCCCCTCAGGGGTGCGTGCTCTGTCCCCTCCTGTACTCCCTGTTCACACGTGACTGCACGGCTAGGCATGACTCCAACACCATCATTAAGTTTGCAGATGACACAACAGTGGTAGGCCTGATCACCGACAACGATGAGACAGCCTATAGGGAGGAAGTCAGAGACCTGACCGTGTGGTGCAAGGACAACAGCCTCTCCCTCAATGTGAACAAGACTAAGGAGATGATTGTGGACTACAGGAAAAGGAGGACCGAGCACACTCCCATTCTCATTGACGGGGCTGTAGTGGAACAGGTTGAGAGCTTCAAGTTCCTTGGAGTCCACATCACCAACAAACTAACATAGTCCAAGCTCACCAAGACAGTCGTGAAGAGGGCACGCCAAAACCTATTCCCCCTCAGGAGACTGAAAAGATTTGGCATGGTCTTCAGTTCCTCAAAAGGTTCTACAGCTGCACCATCGAGAGCATCATGACTGGTTGCATCACTGCCTGGTATGGCAACTGCTCGGGCCTTCGACCGCAAGGCCTTACAGAGGGTAATGCGTACGGCCCAGTACATGTCAGAGGAAGACCCTAAAAATTGTCAGACTCCAGCCACCCTAGTCCTAGACTGTTCTCTCTGCTACCACACGGCAAGCGGTACCAGAGCGCCAAGTCTAGGTCCAAGAGGCTTCTAAACTAGAAGTCGACCGATTAAATCGGCATGGCCGATTAATTAGGGCCGATGTCAAGTTTTCATAACAAATCGGTAATCTGCCTTTTTAGACGCCGATTATGGCCATTGCAATCCACGAGGAAACTGCGTGGCAGACTGACCACCTGTTACGCGAGTGCAGCGTCGAAAGGACCTTGTGGCTGCAAGGAGACAAGGGAAGTTGCTAGCTAGCATTAAACTTATCTTATAAAAAACAATCAATCTTCACATAATCACTAGGTAACTACACATGGTTGATGATATTACTAGCTTGTCCTGCGTTGCATATAATCCAATGCTGTGCCTGTTAATTTATCATCGAATCACAGCCTACTTCAACTTTGCCAAACGGGTGATGATATAACAAAAACATATTCGCAAAAAAAGCACAACAGTTGCATAAATGTACCTAACCATAAATATCAATGCCCTTCTTAAAATAAATACACAGACGTATATATTTTTAAACCTGCATATTTAGTTAAAATAAATTAATGTTAGCAGGCAATATTAACTAGGGAAATTGTGTTACTGCTCTTGCGTTCAGTGCAAGCAGAGTCAGGGTATATGCAGCAGTTTGGGCCGTCTGGCTCGCTGCGAGCTGTGTGAAGACCATTTCTTCCAAACAAAGACCGTAATTAATTTGCCAGAATTCTACATAATTATGACATAACATTGAAGGTGGTGCAATGTAACAGCAATATTTAGACTTAGGGTTGCCACCCATTCGATAAAATACAGAATGGTTCCGTATTTCACTGAAAATAAAAGTTTTGTTTACAAAATGATCGTTTCCGGATTTGACCATATTAATGACCAAAGGGTCGTATTTCTGTGTTTATTATATTATAAGTAAGTCTATGATTTGATATTTGATAGAGCAGTCTGACTGAGCGGTGGTATGCAGCAGCAGGCTCATAAACATTCATTCAAACAGCACTTTACTGTGTTTGCCAGCAGCTCTTAGCAATGCTTGAAGCACAGCTCTGTTTATGACTTCAAGACTATCAACTCCCGAGATTAGGCTGGCAATACTAAAGTGCCTATAAGAACATCCAATACTCAAAGGTATATGAAATACAAATGGTACAGAGAGAAATAGTCGACGCGTCATAATTCCTATAATAACTACAACCTAAAACTTCTTAACTGGGAATATTGAAGAACTGGGAATATTGAACCACCAGCTTTCATATGTTCTCATGTTTTGAGCAAGGAACTTAAATGTTAGCTTTTTTACACATATTGGACTTTTACTTTCTTCTCCAACACTGTGTTTTTGCATTATTTAAACCAAATTGAACATGTTTCATTATTTATTTGAGACTAAATAGATTTTATTTATTTATTATATCAAGTTAAAATAAGTGTTCATTGTTCATTCAGTATTGTTGTAATTGTCATTATTACAAATATATCTATAAAAACCGGCCGATTAATCGGTATCGGCTTTTTTTGGTTCTCTAATAATTGGTATCGGTATTAAAAAATCATAATCTGTCGACCTCTATTCTAAACAGCTTCTACCCCCAAGCCATAAGAGTCCTGAACATCTAATCAAATGGCTACCCAGACTATTTGCATTGCCCCACACCCCTCTTCTACGCTGCTGCTACTCTGTTATTATCTATGCATAGTCACTTTAATAACTCTACCTACATGTACATATTACCTCAATTACCTCGACACCGGTGCCCCCGTACATTGACTCTGTACAGGTACCCCATGTATAAAGCCCCGCTATTGTTATTTACTGCTGCTCTTTAATTATTTGTTATTCTTATCTCTTACTTTTTTAATAGGTATTTTATTAAAACTGCATTGTTGGTTAAGGGCTTGTAAGTAAGCATTTCACTGTAAGGTCTATCTATACCTGTTGTATTCGGCACATGTGACAAATACAGCAGGTAGCCTAGTGGTTAGAGCGTTGGACTAGTAACCGAAAGGTTGCAAGTTCGAATCCCTGAGCTGACAAAGTAAAAATAATATGTCATTCTGCCCCTGAACAAGGCAGTTAACCCACTGTTCCTAGGCTGTCATTGAAAATAAGAATTTGTTCTTAACTGACTTGCCTAGTTAAATAAAAATGGGGGTACTTTTTCCACCACTGCAACTAGGATATGTAACAAAAAGGTCAGGTGAGTCCGTTCCACAACAACCTAAAACCGACTGAGCTAGCTCAACCACTGTATGACTAGGATTAGCGTCATAGCTAAAATCTGACTGCCTGCCCCTTCATCAGTGTTCAGGGAGTGTCTCCTCTCTGGGCTATTTATAACCATACAGTTATCAAGAGGACCTTTTTTTTTTTTTTTTTTACAACAATAGTCATGTCTCAGATACCAAAAATACGAGACAATCCCTCTGGGATGATCACAGAAGAGTACAGGCTGAACTACACAGAGGGCTGGAGATAGCAAGAGGCCCAGGTTCCAGTCATCGCAGCCCTTTTTCCCCAGGTGACTCATGTTTTCCCTGAAAAACTAAGTCAAAAACATTTATCAACATGGCATGTTAGTTCACAGAAGATCAGCAGAACCTGAGCTTGTTTCTCATTGTCACAGAAGTTCATGTCTGGACTTCACACCTGTTTAAGAATTGAGAGGTAGGAAGAGTCCTCCATTGTACAAACAACTCCCTTTCACATCTAACAGCTGTAGAATTTCAAGTGGTTTCTTGGCCTGACAAAGACATCTCCTCTACTGAGTCCATTTAGGCACAAACATTCTCACTATAACTAGTTGGGCTCTACATTTTTTCCTACTTTGTTTAGGGAGAACAAAACGAAAAGCCCTTTGCTCAGCAGTTGTCTTTGTGGCAGGGTAACTAAGAGCGAGTGAGAACAGTGTGCAAACATTTCAATGGTCCTCCACACAGCTGCTGTCTATGCATGTATGGGAGAATACCACACCTAGGCCGACAAACA
The DNA here is from genome assembly GCF_016432855.1 of Salvelinus namaycush. Lineage (NCBI taxonomy): Eukaryota > Metazoa > Chordata > Actinopteri > Salmoniformes > Salmonidae > Salvelinus > Salvelinus namaycush. The sequence goes on along the minus strand of NC_052318.1, from coordinate 12,497,518 downwards.
GCACCCCAAACACATGAACACACAGGAGCTTTGCTGAAAGCTATCCTGCCTTTTACTAAAGGAAAAGACAGGATACCGTTCTTTGTCAGACTAAAATTATCCTTGATACTGACAGAATATCAGGTGGGGTTTGCTAGTCTATGAGTGACTCACTATGCAAAATAATTATAATGAAAAACTCTACATTTACATTTTTTTAATTGAATGACAATATCAAACCTGTGATAACTGTTCAGCTAAAAAAGCTATTTAAATTTTGCACTTCAAAGGTCTAGAGAACAAGAAAAGTTGCACAGCTGTTTTGCAACTGTTTTTTCAGTCCAGTCAGCTGCAAGGGTCAAAGGTTGCATTGCTTTGCAATCAGGCACACTTATCCCCAAGTTACTTCTGCTGACAATGATGCATTGCTGATGTAAACAAGACTTTTCTTGCAACATATACTAACAAAAAGTGCATCCCTTTCACACAGGCTGTGAAGTATGCACCATTCCTGACTAGGAGACCTACTCTATCTACATGCACCTGACCAAGATGTCAATTTGTCAAACTGCCTGTGCAGACAATTGCATGTGATCACACACACACTTCCACAAACACCAACCCTCCCCCTCTCTCTTCCACACACACTAACTAACCTCTCTCACTCTCTCTCACACACACACACACACACACACACACACACACACACACACACACACACACACACACATCTCTGGTGATTTGGTAATGGTCCGTTAGCGCAGGAAGTTGGCCTACTGTGATTTGATGGCAGTGATAAAGGCATGAAGGGGTGTATCTAGCGACCCCACCTCTCTTATCTGCAGCCAGGCCAGATGTTGCCAGCTGGGGTCATCCAGAGCCTGGCAGGGTGGGCTTGCATGGGTTGTGTCTTTGTGTGCATAACGTGTTTGAGTGTGTGTGTATGTCATGAGTGTTTGTGTGTATGAATCTTGTGTGTAGGTGTGTGAATTGTGCATGTGAGTGTGTGTGACGATAGCGGCGGGGTGGCCACGACTCTGCCTCCTGTTGAGACTCGCTCCAGTGGGCTTGAGAAAGCAAGGCATGTGGGGGAGACCGGAACAGGAATTAGAGGCCTGCAGGTCCAGGTGCACTGCCTAAAGCAGGGCTACATGGGAGACAGCAGTAGCAGCAGCGGTCCCCACCCCGACTCTCTATCTTTCTCTCCCTCCCTGGTGCACCACATGTACGCCAAGCCAACTCAACTTGATGCATACGGCCTATTTCCTTCGCTTACTCATGCAATTCCTATGTTACATAAATAAAGTAGCTTAATTGTGGCTGCGGGGTTCAATGGGATTTGAAGCTCTAAGCAAGTGATTTCTAAAAAAAAAAATGCTAGATTAAATTAATGGCATAAGTCACCGACTCGTGAATGATGGCTAGTTTTGAAAAGCAAAAGAAAATGTGCGCACTATTTGTGCAACAAATATGGCGGCTTATTGAACATGAAAAATAGATGAAATATACCCAACTGGTGCAGATTTCTTTGCGATCACAGTTTCCAAACACATCTATTTTTTTGCTCAATACTGACCTTCTCATCGAGAACACAACTCATGTTTAACACTATACATAAATCCATGAGAATTCAGCGGCTATAACACTTCTCTGGAATGTTTAGATTGGCACATCTCTCTTACTTTCTCTCTCCAGACACACTGACCCTGGCTTCCCTTCAGAGCAGCTGTCTCTGAGGTGGGCTGCCATCAATCCAACTCACTTCAGGCCAACACAATATTGGGCAACATTAAGAGCCATCCTGGACTGTAACATTCAGGTAATCGTTTTTCCCCAGCAACATGATGTGCTTGACGTCTTACCCAATTACTGGAGAATTCTGAGGAAAAAGATAATCAGCATTTCTGTTGTAGCTGCTATGAAATCAAGCTATTGAAGACAACAATATCAAAGGACAGAGTGCTGTGTTGCTAGTGATGGATACAATGCATATGTTTGGTTATGCAAGAAAAAGACCACTTGCATTTTTCGAATGACCAATTGCTCATGTGAAACCAGTTGAAGGTAATCGTATGGCTAGGGCTATGAAGATTAGGGTTTTAGAAAAAAACACATTAGCTCCATACTGGAAGGGTGATATAAAATGTCAAAGCATCTTGTACAGTGGGGAGAACAAGTATTTGACACACTGCCGATTTTGCAGGTTTTCCTACTTACAAAGCATGTAGAGGTCTGTAATTTTTATCATAGGTACACTTCAACTGTGAGAGACGGAATCTAAAATCCAGAAAATCACATTGTATGATTTTTAAGTAATTAATTTGCATTTTATTGCATGACATAAGTATTTGATCACCTACCAATCAGTAAGAATTCCGGCTCTCCTCCATACAGACCTTCTCCAGATCCTTCAGGTTTCAGGGCTGTCGCTGGGCAATGCGGACTTTCAGCTCCCTCCAAAGATTTTCTATTGGGTTCAGGTCTGGAGACTGGCTAAGCCACTCCAGGACCTTGAGATGCTTCTTACGGAGCCACTCCTTAGTTGCCCTGGCTGTGTGTTTCGGGTCGTTGTCATGCTGGAAGACCCAGCCACGACCCATCTTCAATGCTCTTACTGAGGGAAGGAGGTTGAGATACATGGCCCCATCCATCCTCCCCTCAATACGGTGCAGTCGTCCTGTCCCCTTTGCAGAAAAGCATCCCCAAAGAATGATGTTTCCACCTCCATGCTTCACAGTTGGGATGGTGTTCTTGGGGTTGTACTCATCCTTCTTCTTCCTCCAAACACGGCGAGTGGAGTTTAGACCAAAAGGCTCTATTTTTGTCTCATAAGACCACATGACCTTCTCCCATTACTCCTCTGGATCATCCAGATGGTCATTGGCAAACTTCAGACGGGCCTGGACATGCGCTGGCTTGAGCAGGGGGACCTTGCGTGCGCTGCAGGATTTTAATCCATGACGGCGTAGTGTGTTACTAATGGGTTTCTTTGAGACTGTGGTCCCAGCTCTCTTCAGGTCATTGACCAGGTCCTGCCGTGTAGTTCTGGGCTGATCCCTCACCTTCCTCATGATCATTGATGCCCCACGAGGTGAGATCTTGCATGGAGCCCCAGACCGAGGGTGATTGACCGTCATCTTGAACTTCTTCCATTTTCTAATAATTGCGCCAACAGTTGTTGCCTTCTCACCAAGCTGCTTGCCTATTGTCCTGTAGCCCATCCCAGCCTTGTGCAGGTCTACAATTTTATCCCTGATGTCCTTACACAGCTCTCTGGTCTTGGCCATTGTGGAGAGGTTGGAGTCTGTTTGATTGAGTGTGTGGACAGGTGTCTTTTATACAGGTAACGAGTTCAAACAGGTGCAGTTAATACAGGTAATAAGTGGAGAACAGGAGGGCTTCTTAAAGAAAAACTAACAGGTCTGTGAGAGCTGGAATTCTTACTGATTGGTAGGTGATCAAATACTTATGTCATGCAATAAAATGCAAATTAATTACTTAAAAATCATACAATGTGATTTTCTGGATTTTAGATTCCGTCTCTCACAGTTGAAGTGTACCTATGATAAAAATTACAGACCTCTACATGCTTTGTAAGTAGGAAAACCTGCAAAATCATCAGTGTATCAAATACTTGTTCATCCCCACTGTACATTGCCAAATGTGACATAACACTTTTGCCACACACTATATGGCATGTCATTTACTTATGAATGATGTTTAAAACATCTATATAAGCCTTTATGGAGTTTATGAAGGATTCATTTAGCGTCAAAAGTTGTAGTCCGTTAAAAGTTGGACCGAAGTTCTACAGTGTGCCTAAAGCACCTAATGGACCTAGCCTGTGCTAAATTAAGGGCTAGATAACAGAATGGGACAACTTTCTGTTAGAGGAAACAACTGGACCCACAGACAACAAGAACAAGGTAAAAGATATGTGAATGGAGTCGGTGGTGAGAAAACAGTCAGTTAGATATGAGTGGCCTGGGAAGTGATAGCGAGCATTCTCAATAAGTGTAGACAACCAGTGGGCTGGTGGGGGTCACTGTGAGAGTCGCCAGTCAGGCTATCCTGAGGAAGTCATTTTCCTCCCTCTTCACTGTTGGCAGAGGGAGGGAGTGAAGAGGGGGGAGGGGGAGGATGGGAAAGCTGCTGAATATTACTGTTAGTTTCCATGGTGACTGATGCAGCTGGGAAAGTTGAGCGCTCCGTCACGTGTGTGGGACACGAGGATCTGTGCTGGACTGCACTGCTCCTCGCACACACACACACACACCACACCAAGCGAGAGGACAGACAGACAGAGAGAGGAGCCTGTTCCTCCCTTTTCAAGAGGGTTCTTTCTCTTTTTCTCCCTCTGCCACTTCCTGTGGGAACTGAGCACCAAGCAGGCCCCACACACACACACACACACACACACACACACACACACACACACACACACACACACACACACACACACACACACACACACACACACACACACACACACACACACACACACACACACACACACACACACACACACACACACACAGCTCCATGGCTCCCACAAATACTGGAGACTTTTTGCATGTTGTTGGTCCACAAAGTTTCTATCTCCTATTACATCAACATACAGCGGCAAGAAAAAAGTATGTGATCCCTTTGGAATATATGTTACGTTCATCATAGAATGAATGAGACCAAAGCGCAGCGTGGAAAGTTTTCATGATATTTAATAATGAACACCAACAAAACAACAAAAATCAAATGAACGTAAAGTTCTGCAGGGCTAGACAGCAACAGTGCAAAAACAAGATCCCACAAACTAGGGTGGAAAACAGCCTGCCTAAGTATGATCCCCAATCAGAGACAACGATAGACAGCTGCCTCTGATTGGGAACCATACCCGGCCAACAAAGAAAAAGAAAAACTAGAATGCCCACCCAAATCACACCCTGACCTAACCAAATAGAGAAATAAAAAGGCTCTCTAAGGTCAGGGCGTGACAATATACCTGGATTTTTGCATAAATTGGTCATAAAATTTGATCTGATCTTCATCAAGGTCACAACAATAGACAAACACAGTCTGCTTAAACTAATAACACACAAATTATTGTATTTTTCTTGTCTATATTGAATACATAATTTAAACATTTGCAGTGTATGTTGGGAAAAGTATATGAACCCCTAGGCTAACGACTTCTCCAAAAGCTTATTGGAGTCAGGAGTCCGCTAACCTGGAGTCCAATCAACAAGACGAGATTGGAGATGTTGGTTAGAGCTGCCTTGTCCTATAAAAAAACACTCACAAAATTTGAGTTTGCTATCACAAGAAGCATTGTCTGATGTGAACCATGCCTCGAACAAAAGAGAAGACCTAAGATTGCCTCGAACATCTCAGAAGACCTAAGATTAAGAATTGTTGACTTGCATAAAGCTGGAAAGGGTTACAAAACAAAAGTATCTCTAAAAGCCTTGATGTTCATCAGTTTCCAAAGGGTTCACATACTTTTTCTTGCCACTGTACATCAAGTAGCTAGATTTTAGCTCCGTTATTAGCTACTTTCACTAAGGTGGTAAACTGCTTCAAAGCCTTTTATTGTGTATACAGATAATGCTTATTTCGCTGCTGTTTCAGAGGCTCCACAGAAAAGGAACTAAAATCAAGTATAGGAAGTGGACGCAATTATACTTTCTTTACCATGTTCCATAAGCAGTTTTGATACTCTGTGCCCAAGTCCCTTCTACTTTAATAAGCTAATGTACTGAATTCTGAAGCAGTGGTAATAACCAAAAGCATCAAGAGAGTAAAGTGACTGTCGTCACAAAATACCACAGACATGATGAAAAGTAACAACAGAAGTATAATGTTCTCTGAGAGCCATGTGACTTGCTGCTGCATCACATGTGGCAACTGGACAGCAGAGTGTAGAAACAGCTGGGCAGAGTTGTATGAAAAAAGTGTGTGTGTGTGTGTGAGAGTGTGAGTGAGTGAGAGATTGCTTGGTAGGGATTTAGAGCAATTGGAAGGCATGTTGAGAAGGGCCTGTGCCACTGCCAAGGTATCAGCACAGACCCCAACAATCCCTGAGTTGACACTGCTCAGAAAGCCATAACATCTTGTCACTCTCTGTTCCGTGGAGCCAACGTTTCTTAGTCCCATAGCAACTAGATATTTACATTTTTTCCTAGACTCTTCCTAGATAAAGCCTGGGCTCTGGCTTGAGGACAAATTCAGCTGCGGTCAGGGAAATTTGAGGCACACGGAAACTGGACGAGCAACTGCAGCAATGTAAACAGACATAAATAAAATTAAGAAACTGAATGTCGATGAAAGTCATGTTTGACTAGCTCTGCTTGACGTAAAGCATCCAGCTCCATGAAGTTGATGACTGTCTATCTCTGCATAATACTGCTTGAGTTATGTGGAAAAGACCTTGGCAGTGCCTATATCAGTCCAAATGGACTACCTGGTTATTCAATCCCTGACTCCATTGGGTGTGGTTCTCATCTGGAAAAAGCTGTCTGTAGTTCAAGCCAAGACATGCTGAAAGTAGAGGAAAGTGAAGGGTGAAAAGAGAGAGAAGGAGAAAGAGAGGGAGAGACAGCTGGTCATGATACTCATAGGGCAAACAATAACCTAAGGACATAATTACTTCAGGTTGTAGCTGTTCGTGTAGACACTTGAAAAAACAAGTGTCTACACTTTTTCGGTAAAAAGCTGAGGGATAGGGCTGGAGAAATGTAACCACTCTCAAATTCATAGATAGAGCTATGGATGCAAGGACTGACCATCCTTGACATAAAAATTGTAGTTTCGCCATGTTTTGAGGCTATATAGTGTTTGTTTACATTTACTTTGTTTACAAACAATGGAGTGAAACAACTTATATTTTGGGTTTTGATGGGGTACGACAACTGAACTAAGCACGAGGCATTTCTAAGTTCTTCAAGAATCAATGGGTACAATCAAACAAACACTAATGAAAATAGCTAGTGTGCCAGCGTAAGTGCTAGCCTGATAGGTGTAGTACAGCAACGGAAGTCGGTATGTCAGTCAAAGTTGACAGGTCTAAGGCTGCATTTACACAGGAAGCCCAATTCAGATCTTTTGCCGATAATTTGCATATCTGATATCCAACGGATATTTTCCCTAATGTGTAAACAGCAAAAAAACACATTGAATCTGATCTTTTGATGTCAGATTTATACCACCTCCATATGTGGATCTGAATCCTGATACAAACCTGATCCTATGTGACCTCTGTCTGGACGCTCTGATTTTCTTGCACATGACCTGCTGTTAACATGACAGCCCAAAATTGAAAAAAAAAACAGTGACAGGAATTGAGCATTGCATCTGTGTGCTACTTCAGAGGCTACATCAATGTGAATGTGCAAATCTGATATGGGTCACATGTAAAACTGAGTGTGGACAATCAGAAAAAAATATTGAAAATAGAAAGAAAAACAGATTTGGGTTTTTAGGGTGGCTGTGTAAACACAGCCTTTGTGATCCATACAGACACACACTAAACAGGCAAATCATTGATTTCATTAATAAGAAGTGCCCATACAGCAAAGCAGTGATTGTAGTGGTGAGATGTAGGCTATCAGTGCTTTTTCTGTAGGTTCACCCACTAAACCTCTGCCAATGAGCACATTGAAACATGCAGACTAAAGCTGGTGATTGTCAGCTGACCGAACAGAGTAAAGCCAGTGTTGAAGAAGAGCTTCGCTCAGCCAGCACACGACTGCTATCTTTATGGACCTCAATGATGTAACAGAGTGGCAGTTGAAAAGTTTAGCGATAGTAATCGTGCAAAGCTTAAAATGAACCAATTTCTGACTATCGCCTCAGAGTAAAATGGACTGTGACCCTTGGTTGGAAAAGGGATCCCCTTTATTAACAGCCTAACCTAACGTAGCCTGAGCGGCGTTTCTTTCTTTCTGGTCCTGACAAGAAAAAAATACAAATGTAGGGGGGTTCTCTTCTGCACTGTTCAACCAATCTAGTAAATGTGGAGGAGGAGTTAAGATGGAGTGTCGCCTTGTTAACGTCCAAAAGCGGTAGTCGTGTCACCGGCTCTCTCTCCATTTCCCCTGAAAAGCGGATGCTTCCGAGGGTGAGGGTGCTCACTGCCTGACAAGGCATGCAAGGTTTTGTGAGATCTACTTTATGTTTTGGTGCTGTAGAAGCATTGACACATGGCCACATCAACAAAATGACTGGATTGAACTACTCTTCTTATTAGTTTAATAAGCTTTGACTTTCTTAAAGTAACTGTCCAGTGTTTGAAGATTTCTATGATATACAGTGCCTTGCAAAAGTATTCATCTCCCTTGGCATTTTTCCTATTTTGTTGCTTTACAACCTGTAATTTAAATAGATTTTTATTTGGATTTCATGTAATGGACATACACAAAATAGTCCATGTTGGTGTAGTGAAAAAAAAAAAGATTGTTTAAAACTTCTTATGGCTGGGGGGCAGTATTGAGTAGCTTGGATGAATAAGGTGCCCAGAGTATACTGCCTGCTACTCAGGCCCAGAAGCTAAGATATGCATATTATTAGTAGATTTGGATAGAAAACACTCTGAAGTTTCTAAAACTGTTTGAATGATGTCTGTGAGTATAACAGAACTCATATGACAGGCAAAGACCTGAGAAAAAATCCAACCAGGAAGTGGGAAATCTGAGGTTTGTAGGTTTTCAAGTCTTTGCCTATCCAATATACTTTATCGAACAAAACAAACACTTATTGCATTCTGATGAAGATCATCAAAGGTAAGTGAAGATTTATAATGCTATTTCTGACTTCTGTTGACTCCACAACATGGCGGGTATCTGTATTGGTATCTTGTTTTGGTCTCTGAGCGCTGTACTCAGATTATTGCATGGTGTGCTTTTTCCGTAAAGCTTTTTTGAAATCTGACACAGTGGTTGCATTAAGGAGAAGTTTATCTATAATTCCATGCATAACACTTGTATCTTTTATCAATGTTTATTATGAGTATTTCTGTAAATTGATGTGGCTCTCTGCAAAATCACAGGATGTTTTGGAAGCAAAACATTACTGAACATAACGCTCCAATGTAAACTGAGATTTTTGGATATAAATATGAACTTTATCGAACAAAACATACATGTATTGTGTAACATGAAATCATCTGATGAAGATCAAAGATTAGTGATTAATTTTATCTCTATTTCTGCTTTTTGTGACTCCTCTCTTTGGCTGGAAAAATGGCTGTGTTTTTCTGTGACTAGGTGCTGACCTAACATAATCGCATGGTATGCTTTTGTCGTAAAGCCTTTTTGAAATCGGACACTGTGTTGGGATTAACAACAAGTTTATCTTTAAAATTGTGTATAATACTTGTATGTTTGAGGAATTTTAATTATGAGATTTCTGTTGTTTGAATTTGGCGCCCTGCACTTTCACTGGCTGTTGTCATATCGATCCCGTTAACGGGATTTCAGCCGTAAGAAGTTAACAAAATAAAAAATAAGAAGAAGAAGAAAAGTGGTGCGTGCTTATGTATTCACCCCTTTGCTATGAAGCCCCTAAATAAAATCTGGTGCGACCAATTACCTTCAGAAGTCACATAATTAGTTAAATAAAGTCCACCTGTGTGCAATCTAAGTGTCAATGATCTGTCACATGATCTCAGTATATATACACCTGTTCTAAAAGGCCCCAGAGTCTGCAACACCACTAAGCAAGGGGCACCATCAAGTAAGCAGCACTATGAAGACGAAGGAGCTCTCCAAACAGGTCAGGGACAAAGTTGTGGAGAAGTACAGATCAAGGTTGGGTTATAAAAAAATATTCTAAACTTTGAACATCCCACGGAGCGCCATTAAATCCATTATTAAAAAATGGAAAGAATATGGCACAACAACAAACCTGTCAAGAGAGGGCCGACCACCAAAACTCATGGACCAGGCAAGGAGGGAATTAATCAGAGAGGCAACAAAGAGACCAAAGATAACCCTGAAGGAGCTGCAAAGCCCCACAGCGGAGATTGGAGTATCTGTCCATAGGACCACTTTAAACCGTACACTCCACAGAGCTGGGCTTTACGGAAGAGTTTCCAGAAAAAAAACATTGCTTAAAGAACAAGATAAGCAAAGACGTTTGGTGTTCACCAAAAGGCATGTGGGAGACTCCCCAAACATATGGAAGAAGGTACTCTGGTCAGATGAGACTAAAATGAGACTAAAGCTATGTCTGGCGCAAACCCAACACCTCTCATCATCCCGAGAACACCGATGTTTTTCCATCGGCAGGGACTGGGAAACTGGTCAAAATTGAAGGAATGATGGATGGCGCTAAATACAGGGAAATTCTTGAGGGAAACCTGTTTGTCTTCCAGAGATTTGAGACTGGGACGGAGGTTCACCTTCCATCAGGACAATGGTCCTAAGCATACTGCTAAAGCAACAATTGAGTGGTTTAAGGGGAAACGTTTAAATGTCTTGGAATGGCCTAGTCAAAGCCCAGACCTCAATCCAATTGAGAATCTGTGGTATGACTTAAAGATTGCTGTACACCAGCGGAACCCATCCAACTTGAAGGAGCTGAATGTATTGACTTTGGGGGGGGGGGGGGGGGGGGGGGTGAATAGTTACAATATTTTATTTATTCATGATTAAATAATGTATTTTTTGTCTCTCTGTGTTTCATAATTTTCCTTCCAATTCGCAAGAGGCTGAATGTATCTCAGAGGAGAAAGCATCCGAGCGAGCGAAACAGCGCCCCTCTGTCTCTACGTGTAGGCCATCTATCTGAAGCTGTCTGGTCTAAACGACTATGACATTGTTGCCGCCCATAGCATTGAAGGCAAGGGAAACCAGCGAGCATCTGGCCTCCCTTGACAAAAAAAGTATAAAGTATTTGCCAATCAGAGATGAGCTAAACTGAGCAAGCTCAACAGTGAATGGTCCTGGCACACCAAAAAAATGTGTAAAGTGTAGCCAGCTTTGATTTGGTGTCACTCCCATCAAATCCCATTGAGAGCATACGTCATTGACAGTAAAACTTGAATCGTTGCATATCGTTATGTTGTTGTCCTCCGGTGGCTAGCTAGCCGCCCCTAGCCTGAGAGGATGGAAGTTCAATATGTAGCTAGATGTAGAAGGATAATGCTAACGAGCTAATGTTACACATGAATGGAAGTTAGGCTAGCGAGCAAGCATTTTAGTCAGGTAGCCTATGACAACAAAAATATAAGTGTGTACTGTATGACAGAGTGATCGTCAACATGAAAGAGAGGAGGATGGCATTGCCGTTTCTCTACAAGTACAGTGAGTCAACATTTTTCTACTTGCACGAACGTACAAGCACACACACACAGAAATCAGAACAATGGAGAGCCACATCATATTTAGTTTACATGGATTGCACTAAATTGTTTTTGGTATCATTTAGTTGTCACTGTATTAGACTAAGCAAAGGTGATTTGATGATGTTGAAATGTTGAAGTTGAAATGGTGCTGGAATAGTGAAGGCAGCTCCTGTTTTCTTTGAGACTTGCAGTAACTCTGTGGTTCTAAATCAATAGTTGTTTAGTGGTCCGGAAATGTTGGAAACATTAACTTGCTTGACCATGCTGTAGGTCATGTAACTGTCTGTCACTGTACATGCAATATTCTTTGTGGACTTCACTGGACAGAGGTTGTTATCTGGTTTTCTGATAAAACAAATGTGTGGTTGAATTTATTCTGCCACTGTCTTCTTCTTGTCTCGGCCTTTAGGCCTATATATCACAGTCGCAAGGCATACGAGTTAACAGGTTATAGAGCAAACCACGCAATTATCACAACACATAGGTTGGGGGGGTCCCCAGTGATTTTACCCACGCACCGCTACTGTATATGATTTCTCTATAATCAGCTAAAACATAAAGCTACCACTTAATTGTGGGGTATTATTGGTCACTGTGTTGATATATTTCAACTTGTGCAACCACTATTTAATTTTACCTTTATTTAACTAGGCAAGTCTGTCTACATCTGTTTGACTTCCTCCATGTGTAGGAATATACTACAGATGTTAAGATATTGGTATCCCTAGACAGTCATTCATATGACCTAAAAAGTGATCATTACTCATAAGAGTGAGATAAACATAACTGGTCAATTCAACTGAACTCAGCAGCAACTTTGCATGATTAAAGAAAAGTAGACATGACTAAATTCCATTCAGAACAAACATGTTCTAACATAGTCATAACACTGTCACAGAACCGAACATGTTCTAACATAGTAAAACAATGTAACAGAACCAAACATGTTCTAACATAGTCATAACACTGTCACAGAACCGAACATGTTCTAACATAGTAAAACAATGTAACAGAACCAAACATGTTCTAACATAGTCATAACACTGTCACAGAACCGAACATGTTCTAACATAGTAAAACAATGTAACAGAACCAAACATGTTCTAACATAGTCATAACACTGTCACAGAACCAAACATGTTGTAACATAGTCATAACACTGTCACAGAACCAAACATGTTGTAACATAGTCATAACACTGTCACAGAACCAAACATGTTGTAACATAGTCATAACACTGTCACAGAACCAAACATGTTGTAACATAGTCATAACACTGTCACAGAACCAAACATGTTCTAACATAGTCATAACACTGTCACAGAACCGAACATGTTCTAACATAGTCATAACACTGTCACAGAACCGAACATGTTCTAACATAGTCATAACACTGTCACAGAACCGAACATGTTCTAACATAGTAAAACAATGTAACAGAACCAAACATGTTCTAACATAGTCAAAACATTGTAACAGAACCTCTGCTCAAACAAACAGGGCCCTTGATGCTGTAATTTGTCAAGGGCGTAGAATGACAGGGAGGCTCAGCTCATTCCCATTCTGCACCGCTCTGGCCAGCGGCTCTGTCAAGAAGGGCTGGTGGCCTGGCCGGGCTGACAGACATTGTTTATCAGTGATGTCACCACTTCCCGTGAGGGCGGGTGGGGGGTGAAAATACCCAGATCAGCTAAACTCAGTGACAAAGAGCAAAGAGAGCCAGTCGCATGTCCCAGCCTTCATCAGTCATTCAAGCATGATACTTCCAACAGGGCCTGAACACCCTGGCCCTCTGTGGCAGTCAGTCAAAGACATACAACCATAAGAGGTTTTCTGGCAATGAAACAAACTATACATGTCAATAGTGCTCCGATATTCAACTGACAAAGGGCAATCCATTTGGTCTGTGTTAGTGTGATCAATATCTTAATTAAAAGATCCGTCTGTCAAATACAGTGAGGATCTCTAGACCTAAAATAAGACTTAGTGCGTTGCATGCAGGGTGTGGGAAATTCAGTTGAATTGCTGTATCACTTACGTGCTGTCCGAAACCATATTTGAATCTTCACTAACCTACATGTTTGATTTGCTGCTTTCAACCAAAATGAATTGGAAATAAAACGCTCATGCTCCTTGTTGTGGACCCTCTGGAGAAATAGCAGTCTAGGAGGGCAACTAAAAGGGGCCCAAAGAAGTAAACACTTCACAATAATAGGGAGGGACTCCAACAAAGTCAGAGCGGAGCTGCTCCACTGTGCTGGTGCTCTCTCCTTAAGCAGAGGCGATGGGCTAAGCATACAGAGGAGATGATGATCATGATGACCCTGCTTCCTGGCTTGGCCTATCACCTCATGGCTGTATCCGGCCCTGGGTAGTGCATGTTTTCCTGGGAGCCTGCAAGAGTCCCTGCTTAATGCAGGGTTGTGCTGGGAGGTGGAGGAACTCATCTGCCTGGCCACTATGAAGGAACTCCACCCACTAGCATGCCTTTATGCAGGTGGGCACCAGAGGTAGGATATACCGGCGCCACTGCCAACACAAAGGGCTTTTGGCTATAGGCAAACCACTGAAAATGTGCATAACCCACAGCATTTTGTAGGGGGCATGGTTGGATCGTTTAGAATGTTGATAATATTCCTCTAGTAAAGGTCAATGCATTTGGGCGATTCCAGTGTTATAGATGTTACATTTGCACGCAAAATCACAACTTGTCTCATAGAATGGACAAACAAAATATAAATGAAACTTTGATGTGTGTGTCTTTTGTACCCCTTGGGGGGAGTGTATATCCAAAAAAGCGGACTTATAAATATTAGCATGTTGGAGAAATATAGCAAATAAGAGGTGCTATGGATGTTACATGAAATGGATTTTATTCCTGATTATTATTTGACCATGCTTGTCATTTATGAACATTTTGAAAATCTTGGCTCTCTCTAATTCTCTCCTTCTCTCTTTCTTTCTCTCTCTCGGAGGACCTGAGCCCTAGGACCATACGTCAGGACTACCGGGCATGATGACTCCTTGCTGTCCCCAGTCCGCCTGGCCTTGCTGCTATTCCAGTTTCAACTGTTCTGCCTGCGGTTACGGAACCCCTACCTGTCCCAGACCTGCTGTTTTCAACTCTTAATGATCGGCTATGAAAAGCCAACTGAAAATTATTCATGATTATTATTTGACCATGCTTGTCACTTATGAACATTTTGAACATCTTGGCATAGTTCTGTTATAATCTCCACCCGGCACAGCCAGAAGAGGACTGGCCACCCCTCATAGCCTGGTTCCTCTCTAGGTTTCTTCCTAGGTTTTGGCCTTTCTAGGGAGTTTTTCCTAGCCACCGTGCTTCTACACCTGCATTGCTTGCTGTTTGGGGTTTTAGGCTGGGTTTCTGTACAGCACTTCGAGATATTAGCTGATGTACGAAGGGCTATATAAAATAAACTTGATTGAAATGGATAAGCTTTTTGAGAAGACTGAACATATTAGCAAAAGTCTGTGAGTTTGTCTTAGGTCAAAACATGGTTAGCCATTTCGCAGGAAGGCTTGGCTGAACACACAAATTATCATTTCAAAAAGATTGTCATTCCCATTATTACTTTAGGGAGGAAAAACTACTGTTATTGATGTCACAGTCTGAAATTAACATTCATAACTTAAAGATTTCTTGAACAAAAGCTACAGTATCATAAAAGATTTGTTATCATCTGAAATGTTTCTCAAATGTAGTATAGTAAACTTAAGATTTTCATGCTCCGGTGACTTTCCCACAGAATAGCCCATATTTTTTAAATTAGCAAATCAGCTTGAAGCAGGTTCTTGGGGCCTGGGACATGGCATTTTCACATGTAATATATATATATATATTCTATAAAAAAATAGAATACCAAAGCTGTAAAACATGATCCTAAATATAAACCATAAACTTAGGGAATACCATTGGTGTTTAATATGAGGATTTCAGCATTAATTACCTAAATTACTGAACATTCTGGAAGTTTTGCAAGCCTGAGTACCTTGACCTCTGGAAAGCCGCATGACATGATCATGAAACCAGAAGCTACAGTCCTGGAAATAAAAATGGGGTTGGCTTGGTGATACAAAAACATCAGATGCAAGCAAAACAATGTGAAGGAGGCAGTGGTTGCACAACAACTGTGCAAAAAGATAATAGCTTAATCTTGTTATCTGCATACAGATTATAGAGGTTAAAGACATCAAAACACTATTTGACTTTTGAGGCCAATCATGAGTGCCTCTAGCTTTTGTCTTTCCTTAGAAGAGTGCAGAGACAGTGGAGTGTCAAGATGGTACAAATACATGAAGTACTGTGAATGTGCTGGAAACAAAACTGCTGAAAGAAATGTATTTTCCATTCCCTGACATTTAGGCTAGGAAAGTGCAATGAAAGGAAGGCCAGCCGAAGCATTCGAGACTGGCACCAATGGAAAAAATGTACAACAGTTCTGATAGAAGACTCTATATGGAATCTATTCCATTCCAAAATTCCTTGTCACGACACAAATACGATGTCAAGAGCAAAGGAGGCATGGCTGTCTACTCTCCTATAGCATGTTTTGTTGTTGTCCAGATATGTTGGTGGGTTTATTCGATGGGGCAGACTATTCATGTTTCAAATAGGAATATATTAGACAGAGCTGCATGACTCTTTATTCCACATGATAAGAGTGTAGTTTCTGTATTGTATTGTAGTTTCTGTATTGTATTGGTAGCCTAGCAGTTGGAGCATTGGGTCAGGTAGACTAGCAGTTGGAGCATTGTGTCAGGTAGCCTAGCAGTTGGAGCATTGGGTCAGGTAGACTAGCAGTTGGAGCATTGGGTCAGTAACCGAAAGGTCGTTTGTTTGAGTACCCGAGTCGACATGGTGAAAAATCTGTCAATGAGCCCTTGACCAAAGCACTTAACCCTAATTTGCTCCAAGGGCGCTATACTACAATGTCTGACCCTGTAAAACAACACATTTCACTGCACCTGTATGTGACAATAAAATATATATATTTTTTAGTTTTCTGGTTTGGTTTTGAGCTCTTGCCACAGTAGCACCTGTTAATGTCCTCTCCCCTACCCTTCTCAATAAACAGGTAACTTAATGTTGAATACACTCCAGTACAAGACTCAACATGGATAATTCAGCTGGTTCCCAACCTCCCAAAGCCAGTTTTAAGTCCCTGTGAAACCAGTGATACTACATAGCAATCTTTACACACCCACACCAAACTGAGTTGGGCACAGATTCCAGGTTATCAGGTTATCCAAAGGCAAAGGAAGTCCTCTTCATCCATGGGGTGGCAGGTAGCCTAGTGGTTAGCGCGTTGGACTAGTAACTGGAAGGTTGCAAGATTGAATACAAGAGCTGACAAGGTAAAAATATGTTGTTCTGCCCCTGAACAAGGCAGTTAACCCACTGATCCTAGGCCATCATTGAAAATAAGAATTTGTTCTTAACTGACTTGCCTAGTTAAGTAAAATAAAAATTGCACAGGCTACTGTCGCCACTCAAATCCCTGTGCTTTGCTATCCACTTTCACTGGAGGACAGGACATAGAATACTCATATCATATTTGGTATATGACATTTCTAGGATTAACAAGACATGCAATAGTGTTCCTGGTACTAAGGCAGCAATACTTGAATAGGAGATGCCCCACACGGAGTATATCGTATTACTTATGGAGAAAATCAGACTAATCTAATCACATTAGAAAGGGGAAAAGAGGGGTTTGATAACAAACAACAAATTATTTGGTCCCGAGGGGTATACTACAAAGCAAGATCAATGACTTAGCTAGCCCAATAATGGACTAAAGGAGACTAACGTCACTCCTTGTAAGGTCCTTGGACTACATGCTCTGTTTAAAGGCGAATTGTCTCTCGCAACCAAAACAGCCATCTAAACGTGAATCAATTCTCAATTTCGGTAGGGTTCTAGAAACATTAAAAAAAGCCCTATACTTTCATATCACATCAAAATTGATTTCACAAATGCAAAATATAAACTTACTGTACACTATTTTAACCAGTTTTAACACAGAAAGTAGTTCGCATCTATGAATGGGCTATGACTTAGCCAGCTAGCTTCCCAGAACATTCTGAAATAACTATGTATTGTTTAAGAAGATGAGCATTAAATGGACATGGTCTAATTGATTCAACAACCAAAAACACATTACTAAGTTTAGCTTTCTTAATTAACCAGAAATTCAATCGTATTTTATTTATCAAAGTTAGCTGGCTCACTCGTTGATCCTGCTTTGTAGTACACCTCTGGTCTGAAAACATGACCAGATCACATTTTGTGCATAGCTAGGTTACATGACAATATACTGCTGGCCACATTAAAATACCAATACATAGCCTTGGGAAGGGAGGGACAAATACAACTGCAAAAGTGAAATGACATTGATTGCGACGCCCGTATAGGAGTTGAGCTACCATTCTTACATCGTGGTTATTAGATATGATTTACCTTTCAGGGAGTGTTGACTGTATGCCGCTCATTGGGCTTCCGTTATGTGTTTTTCCCCGACGTAGGCTTTTTTATCCAACTAGCATTTTTAACAAAATGACATCCTCTGTATTTTGGAGAATGACTACGTCTTGACTTTTTCAATGTCCGTCCAAGAGCGTTCCACAACGATAAAAAATATTTGAATCCATTAAAATAAGAAAATATACATGGGCTTTTCCACAGTGTAGACTTGAATTCGTTGGCTTATTTTGTTTATTCCAGCTATTGATGTAAAAAATGTGGCCAGAAAGAGAAATCAGAGGTAAGAATAAACATGTTCTTCTTTAAAAACATTACCGGGGCGTGCATGAAATAACGCAGTTACATTGATAACACTGAATATGGTGAAATGTTCCGAGAAAATAAAAAGTTAACCTCTCAATATCTTCAGGAGAAACATTAAATGCGAACACATTGTAGCCTGAGCATCGCCTGCCGCTGTCAGCAATAGTCTTTGTCAATGGACCACCGGGAAAATATTAGCAGACTGGCAACCTATTTGTTTCCATGAGAAATACCACTCCACAAAGTTACTCCTTTGAACAATATCTTGACAAGACTAGTCCTTGATCGTCGAGAAGACTCCTGGTCATAGTTTTCCTTTAATTAAGTTATCTCAAATGAAGCTTGGCTCCTCTCGAGTGTCCCTTATATTTCCTTCCGAAATGTTTTCATGGTAACATTCCCAATTCGCCCCTAATGTTATCCCAGACGAATTTGGTCCTTCATGCCCCGAATAATTTCCTCAACTTTGACAACAATGAAAGTGATCCACGCCGCGTTCTAAAGGTTTTCCGAATCCCCCGTTAATTTACATGAGTGATCTTCACTTTCGTACAGGCCTCTCGTTCTTTACTGTACTGTAGTGCGGATGGAAAAAGGAAACGCTTTCCCACCCCCACCCCCCAAAAGGGGGAAAAAAAAGCTCCTTTCCTCTGTTCGCACACAGCATTCGTAACAGCAACTTTTGAAAGCAACACACGGATCTCGACAAATTCCGTTTTCTTTAGCCTAGTTCCTATTTGACTACTTTTCATGAAATTACATGCATTGAAACCCAAACGACAGAGTACATTTTCGGAATAGAACTTTCAAAACGCTGTCAGCAGCTAATTTGGCTGGCCAGCAAATGGGATCGTCATGATTCTAAAGAAAATGCTAAAATACAGACCAGTAGATGGCCAATTTATTGCACATGATTCCAACGCATAAATTAAATAAATGTTTATTCAGCTATCAATTTTGAGGTTATTCAGGATTACTCATCAGAGCACAACATTTTCCTTCAGCTACAAGTATTATATTATATTAACTGTATATATACAGTTGAAGTCGGAAGTTTACATACACTTAGGTTGGAGTCATTTCAAACTCGTTTTTCAACCACTCCACACATTTCTTGTTAACAAACTATAGTTTTGGCAAGGTTAGGACATCT
Source organism: Salvelinus namaycush (assembly GCF_016432855.1). NCBI lineage: Eukaryota > Metazoa > Chordata > Actinopteri > Salmoniformes > Salmonidae > Salvelinus > Salvelinus namaycush. The sequence goes on along the minus strand of NC_052318.1, from coordinate 12,478,237 downwards.
ACTTTGTGCATAACACAAGTCATTTTTCCAACAATTGTTTACAGACTTTTTATTTCACTTATAATTCACTGTATCACAATCCCAGTGGGTCAGAGGTTTACATAGACTAAGTTGACTGTGCCTTTAAACAGCGTGGAAAATTCCTTGAAAATTATGTCATGGCTTTAGAAGCTTCTGATAGGCTAATTGACATCATTTGAGTCAATTGGAGGTGTACCTTTGGATGTATTTCAAGGCCTACCTTCAAACTCAGTGCCTCTTTGCTTGACATCATGGGAAAATCAAAATAAATCACCAAGACCTCAGGAAAAAAATTGTAGACCTCGGCAAGTCTGGTTCATCATTGGGAGCAATTTCCAAACTCCTGAAGGTACCACGTTCATCTGTACAAACAATAGTACGCAAGTAGAAACACCATGGGACCACGCAGCCATCATACCGTGTTCTGTCTCCTAGAGATGAACGTACTTTGGTGCGAAAAGTGCAAATCAATCCCAGAACAACAGCAAAGGACCTTGTGAAGATGCTGGAGGAAACAGGTACAAAGTATCTATATCCACAGTAAAATGAGTCCTATATCGACATAACATGAAAGGCCGCTCAGCAAGGAAGAAGCCACTGCTCCAAAACCGCCATAAAAAAGCCAGACTACGGTTTGCAACTGCACGTGGGGACAAAGATCGTACTTTTTGGAGAAATGTCCTCTGGTCTGATGAAACAAAAATAGAACTGTTTGGCCATAATGACCGTCGTTATGTTTGGAGGAAAAAGGGGGAGGCTTGCAAAAAGAAGAACACCATCCCAACTGTGAAGCACGGGGGTGGCAGCATCATGTTGTGGGGGTGCTTTGCTGCAGGAGGGACTGGTGCACTTCACAAAATAGATGGCATCATGAGGAAGGACAATTATCAGTCAGGGAGTTAAAGCTTGGTCGCAAATGGGTCTTCCAAATGGACAATGACCCCAAGCATACTTCCAAAGTTGTGGCAAAATGGCTTAAGGACAACGAAGTCAAGGTATTGGAGTGGCCATCACCAAGCCCTGACCTCAATCCTATAGAACATTTGTGGACAGAACTGAAAAAGCGTGTGCGAGCAAGGAGGCCTACAAACCTGACTCAGTTACACCAGCTCTGTCAGGAGGAATGGGCCAAAATTCACCCAACTTATTGTGGGAAGCTTGTGGAATGTTACTCAAAACATTTGACCCAAGTTAAACAATTTAAAGGCAATGCTACCAAATACTAATTGAGTGTATGTGAACTTCTGATCCACTGGGAATGTGATGAAATAAATAAAAGCTGAAATAAATTGTTCTCTCTACTATTATTCTGACATTTCTCATTCTTTAAATAAAGTGGTGATCCTAACTGACCTAAGACACAGAATTTTTACTAGTATTAAATGTCAGGAAGTGTGAAAATCTGAGTTGAAATGTATTTGGCTACGTTGTATGTAAACTTCCGACTTCAACTGTGTATATATATAGATAGATACCATAGGCTATATAAGTATTAGGCCTAAATTACTCAAGTCTGAAGCGCTTTAGGCTACAGCCATAATTTGAGCACAAAATCCTTTGTTAATCATTTATAGCATCATATATTCTGCATGACAGTCTGTTTTGTGGTGTATTCTATACACTGAAAATAACTAATGGTATTCCCTTCTTTGTCTCCCTCATCCATGAGCAGAGGATTTTATGTCTGGTAATGTATCAGACTTTCCACATCTTTAGCCCATAGCATGGACAATCTAAGCACTTGGTAATTAGTCATGGTATAGCCTAGGCTTACCTGCTTAAAACACTTTATCCGGCTGCATAACATACTATAATAACATCAATTATCTTTTCACAAATTAAAATCAATCAGGATTAGTTATTGGTTGTTACAGTCTTATTCATTATTTAGTCATAAAATAACCAAGGTGGTGCATCAAATGCAATTGGTTATTGTAGGTTTTGATGCCAAAATAGGCCTAATACCTCCATTGATACTTCCAAATATCATTATCAATAGAATAATCTGTACAAAAAGAGATTCCCTAAATCATTGTGTTTAATATAGAAAATGTACCTGCAGACAAACAATAACAGTATTCAAGGAGTGAACACTTGACCACTTCACTTGCATCATCTGACACTGATAGGTAAGGGCCTACTGTAGTGTAGAGGAACTTCCATCAGTGCTATTTCAATCTTGGGGGCACACTTTCTCATGACGCTCTTGGAAACATAACATTAGCGTATACTGTCACACAGAGGACATATCATGTATTGCAGCACCAATTTAAAAATAGTTGCAATAGCAGTATATTAGTGAGACTTGCCTCGGCAGTCACACTTTAAATATTGTACAATATTGACCATACCAGCATATGATCGAAGTACAGCTTAGTTTTGGTTACTGATCAAGGTTTCTGAACAATCAGTAACATTCCATGTAAACTGTGATGCAAGGATCAACTTTTTAACTTTAAGCTGCACACACAAAAATCTAGTTCAAGCACAACAACATGGTCCATTAAACCATATTGAATACCAAGTCTGATAATAGCTTGATTTGTTTGTCAGTTTAAATTAGAACTAGTTTGAAATGGGAAATATGTAATTTGTCAAAACTTAAACACATTGACAAGGTATTAACTAACTTCACTGAGGTAGACTAGATTTTCCCTTCTTTTAGCATTCCTATGAGATTACAATAAAATATGTGTGCTAGAGTTTGTATTCAAACCTCTTCAGTGACACCGACATCAAACACTGATGTCAAACACTCCCTGTGAGGGAGTTCCACAATTAAAGTCAAAATGAGGTAGAGCTGCATTTGTACAAATGTTGATCAATTGTTCATCAGACATCGAACTCATCAGTTCACCATCAGTAAGTGGACGGACGCAATATCGCAGAGCAGCATCCAACTTGTACTGTAGTTCAGCCACCAAGGGTAAAAGCTGATATACACCAGGGAGACTGTTACTGACTGCCAAAATATTTTAAAAACATTTTGTAGTTAAATATGCATTGGAACACATTGCCCAGGCTACTTATTTGCATTTCACTTCTGTTTTCGTGTGGGGAAAGAGCCCTAAGGATCTGATAGTTTCACACCCCTGAGCCAATCTCAGACCTCCATCCCATAATTTACATATTGAACCTGGTTAGATGCCCACCGCTCACAACCACCCAGCAGGTGATCCCTGAAACACAATGTCGGGACTGCAGCTGACGGTCGCTCAATGTGTCTCAGATCAAATACCTCCACCCCAGTCACCTCACTCTTCACTCAGTCTTCCCTGTGTGTCCATTCACCTCTCCCAACTTGCACATCTCATGCCACCTCTTGTACTTTGTCCTGCTTTTCTTGCAGGCAAACTTGGCAATGTCCACCATGAAGACCCAGGCCAGTGTGTACATGGCCAGGCCCCCTCCCTTCATGATGAGGCTGGGCCGGGGAGAGATGAGCTCACAGTAGAGCATCATGCCACCCACGCCTACACGCACCAGGGCAAAGAGCAGGATAAAGAGCAGGTCCACCGCGTCCCCCCACAGGCTGTCGTAGCGGCCCACCTGCCGGAGGAACCAGCGGGCCTGCAGCAAGGGGTTGGTGATCTCGCTGCCGAAAATCACGGCACATGTCTCCACTGCCGACTTGCCCAGGCACAGTGCCAACAGGATGCCTGCGATGCTCATGGTGTGGTGGGCCAGCATGACAGGGCCCTCGGTACGGACGCAGATGCACCAACCAAAGTCGAATAGGAAGTAGCCCAGACTAACCACCAGGGCCAGGATCTGGAGCGGGGTGTTCTCTGTACCTGAGGTCACAAACGGGACAAGGTCAATTAGTCAAGGTCAATCTCATGCTGCAATTCAAATAGTTGCCATGTATACTGAAATAAATCTAAACTTAACACACCTGCATGCTTTGCAGTAACACACATCCAAACCTCACCTGCATGTGTTAAAGGCCAGGGCCCATCGATGAAGCTAATGTATGCAGTAAGACATACTATGAGGATCCCATGTGTCAGTGTCACCAGCCTGCAGTTCCACTCCTTGCCCCGCGGGCCATTCAGGTAACAGAATGCAAAGTAGAGTGAAATCCAGCCAATCAGGCAGCAGCACACCTCCAAAATAAGCATTGTTGTCGCTGTACAGGGGAAACCAGAGTCAACTTGACATTACTATGTCAAACAGAGGCAATGCAATATCTAGGCATACACTAGTATAATCTCCGCTCTAGTTTTATCCCCCAATAGCCTACGCTACATAATATTCATATCACATAATTAAAATATTTAGTGTTCATATTTTACAGTCATTGTTACATTTTGTTAAGTAACTAGGGCTACAAGGTGTCAATTGTAGTCAGAGAACAGGCTTATTAGTTCAATGCTTAGGCTATGACATTTCAAAACATGTACCATATGTCACACTTTTTTGGTCCAAAACCTAGGCATTCTTAAGAATACGGTCAAACAACAAAACAATGTAATACTTGGGCCTAGTAGCCATAATAATAGGCTAGTAACAATCAAGAAGATCATAGCCGAAATGCTAGCATACAACTATAGCCTACATACCTTTATCTTCTACTCTCCAGATGCATCCTAACCTGGTATTCAGATCTAAAATATCAACTCCAACAAATGTCCGCCATCTTCAGCCTCCATTGGTGTTGCTATGACCTTTCAGATCTGCCTCGAAAGTCATTCCAAAAAGGCCTGGCACATTTGAAACGGAGCACATGTTAACTTTTTCACTGCAATAAAACGTCAAGCAAGCCTACTACAATACATTTGTCCCCTAGCTAGTCTACATCCCTTGCCCCTGGTTCTCAAGCAGCTTTAGCCTCTTATGAGATTAGTCGATTCCCTCCAGCTACCCTGGCTGTAGAACAAGCAAGAGATATGCAGTCCTGCATTTACTGTCTCCTCAACAGACTACATGCAACAGTCTCTATGACTGAAACTTTGATGATATGAGAATGTAGTGAAATATAGGACATTGTAGTGAATATAGACTGCCTAGGAAGACAGGTAGCCTCAAAATCTAGACTGAATCACGCTATGTTTTAGTAGTGGAGCGTAACAAACTAGCAACAGAGCTGAATTCTGTCTGGATTTCTAGGTGACAGGCATTACAAGCCTGGGAATTAAAAGTGAGACACAAGTGTGCAGGGTCTAACCAGCATCATAACACATTCTAGGGAACTGATGTTTCCATGTATGACATGCTCAATGGCATGACGATAGACGGGCTACCACATTTTCCCTCGGGACTGTTAGTTAATGACACTTAGAGCTGTGTGTGAAGCAGACAGAAGCAGACAGGCAGCTTTATCCCGCATCCAGATTAACCATAATCTGACTGTGGCAGGACAGTCAGGACTAGGTTGTCTCTGGTTATTACCCCAAAGTACTCCATGTCATTTGAGGTGAATGACATCTTACATCTTTGTCTTCATGCTATCATCTCAACAGTAGTAATGGTAATTACTCCATCTGCTAGATAAAAAATAAAAAAACATGCATAGATCCCATAACGATACATCCATGCCCTAGAGACTACACTAAAACTTGTTACAATGTAACAAAGTGTGTTTCATGAAAATAACAAAATGTAACAATGTATGCATTGAACCATTGATAGATCACACTGAAACACATTGCAGATGGCAAAATGTGATAGGCTTCTGAAACATTCCTTAAAAAATACTAGTGCTGATTTTAAAATCTTTATTATTTTTTCCAAAGCTCTTTTCCCTCTATCATTTCGACTCATGTCACAACCTAAATATATTTAAGCAAACATGATATACAGTTGAAGTCGGAAGTTTACATACACTTAGGTTGGAGTCATTAAAACTCGTTTTTCAACCACTCCACAAATGTCTTGTTAACAAACTATAGTTTTTGCAAGTCGGTTAGGACATCTACTTTGTGCATGACACAAGTAATTTTTCCAACAATTGTTTACAGACAGATTATTTCACTTATAATTCACTGTATCACAATTCCAGTTGGTCAGAAGTTTACATACACTAAGTTGACTGTGCCTTAAAACAGCTTGGAAAAGTCCTATATCGACATAGCTACTGCTCCAAAACCACCATTAAAAAGCCAGACTACGGTTTGCAACTGCACATGGGGACAAAGATCGTACTTTTTGGAGGAATGTCCTCTGGTCTGATGAAACAAAAATAGAACTGTTTGGCCATAATGACCGTCGTTATGTTTGGAGGAAAAAGGGGGAGGCTTGCAAGCTGAAGAACACCATCCCAACCGTGAAGCACGAGGGTGGCAGCATCATGTTGTGAGGGTGCTTTGCTGCAGGAGGGACTGGTGCACTTCACAAAATAGATGGCCTCATGAGGAAGGAAAATGATGTGGATATATTAAAGCAACATCTCAAGACATCAGTCAGGAAGTTAAAGCTTGGTTGCAAATGGGTCTTCCAAATGGACAATGACCCCAAGCATACTTCCAAAGTTGTGGCAAAATGGCTTAAGGACAACGAAGTCAAGGTATTGGAGTGGCCATCACCAAGCCCTGACCTCAATCCTATAGAACATTTGTGGACAGAACTGAAAAAGCGTGTGCGAGCAAGGAGGCCTAAAAACCTGACTCAGTTACACCAGCTCTGTCAGGAGGAATGGGCCAAAATTCACCCAACTTATTGTGGGAAGCTTGTGGAAGGTTACCCAAAACGTTTGACCCAAGTTAAACAATTTAAAGGCAATGCTACCAAATACTAACTGAGTGTATGTAAACTTTTGACCCACTGGGAATGTGATGAAAGAAATAAAAGCTGAAATAAATAATTCTGACATTTCACATTCTTTAAATAAAGTGGTGATCCTAGCTGACCTAAGATTTTTACTAGGATTAAATGTCAGGAATTGTGAAAATCTGAGTTTAAATGTATTTGGCTTATGTGTATGTAAACTTCCGACTTCAACTGTATAAAAATACAAACAGTAGGCAACATCATTATTTAGATTGCTGTCTGGCATTTTAATATATACACCTTCGCACATTTATTCTCACACCTGAACTCCTGATGAATATCAAAGTAAATGGCCAAATTAACCGCACTGTAAACATACATGGGCAGTTAAATTCAATCCAACTCATACAGCTGCATAGGCTACATAGTGGCATACAGACATACTGTATCTTATTTTCTGGTGGTCAAATTAAATTAGCAATGATTTGGATTTTACTGTAAAATACCAGGTAGACCCTGTTTAGGTCATATTGATCCAGTTTTCTGAGTAAGCCACTTGTGCGTGGGCAGTAGTTTAACAGTTGCTGCGTCAACATATTCTAACGGCAGGTTTAACAGAATCCGTCCCTGAGACTGATGTTTCTATTATTATTTTTTGCTTCCAATAGTTTTACTCTTATAGATAATGTAGGCTCAAATTCAGTTTGTGCTGCATATGACCTCAGAGGTGCCCTAAACTGATGCTATAAATATTGATTATGACATTTCACATTTGATTCCAAATGCATAGAGTTTCTCAATAGAATTTTAAAAGGTCTTCACGTGTGTCTGCTGGTTTGTATCTATTTCTGTTTCCATTCATTGACATCATAGTTTTAGTTCTCTTCCACAACAGGCAGGCTTTCTCAGTGGTGATAGGACGTAGGGTTCCATGTGCGATACCACGACCTGTAACGCAAAGATAACAGGTTCATCTCTCATCTGTACAATACCATGTTGCCAATACAGTGTTAGACTAATCTTTTGTGTATCTCCCAAATGGCACCCTATTCCCCATGTAGTGCACTACTTTTGTCCAGGGCCCATAGGGCTCGTGTGAAAAGTAGTGCACTATATAGGTAATGTGGTGCCATTTGGGATATAGACACTGTTCACATGTCCTTGGCTGTGGTGAGCAAGTGTCCCTTACCCTGGTGAGCTGAAGGACTGGTTGACCTGAGAGGTCAGAGCAGCGGAGCCAGACCGGAGTGTTCCAGGCGAAGGCCCACGAGTAGGACTATTGGGAGAGGAACTCGATGACACTAGAGCACAGAAGAATACACTCAATTTAACATGCACACTGATTTCACAAGAAAGCTTGAAACTTCATACAGTGAGTTTCATATGGAGGAAGGTTTTATAGGTTTGATTTCTCACACTGTGTCGATTTCACAGAAAATGTCTCTATGCCATTTACTTTTTCTTAAATACAGGTCTTAAGTACTACAGACTATATGAAGTAGTCTTGAATACAGATCTTAAGTACTACAGACTATGTGAAATAGTCTTAAATACAGGTCTTAAGTACTACAGACTATATGGAGTAGTCTTAAATACAGGTTTTAAGTACTACAGACTATGTGGAGTAGTCTTAAATACAGATTATCAAGTACATATGGTTACACTTGCCTCCTGAAGCAGGAGGGCTGTATGATCTGGACGTGGATGCCTGAAACAACAGTTACATGATGGCTGGTGAGACAAAACACAAGACAATGTACTGAAAATGTGTCGTAGCGTAACTATGCATTACTATCACACTACTCTTTCATTACACAACTCTTATCATAACAATGAACATTTGAAAATATACTTTCAAACTGACTTGAAAATAGAGAGCTACTGTACGTATTCAGAGCTGGCCATTTCACCATCAGGAAGAAACATGCGTAATTTAACCCAAAACGTTATAACTGAGAGATTTAAGGCTAACCATTCTGGAGTTGAAGTTGTGTGATTTCATTGGTGAGGTGGACACGGGGCAGTAGATCCTCTTCTGCTTCTGTCTGCGGTTACAGAACCACACCCGCACCACCTCCTTCTCCATAGACAGCTGCTCTGAGATCAGCATGATCTCCTCCGAGTTAGGCTTGGGGTTCTGAATAGGAATATTGGTATTAGGTGGTATAAGCATGCATGAGGCTTTATAATGTCTTGTAATAAGGCATATAATATGTAGCTGCTCTGAAATCAGTGTGATCTCCTCCGAGATGGGCTTGGGGTTCTAAAAAGAAACGTTGGTAGCTAACACTGTAAAGCCTGCAGACATAATGCTTATTACTTGTTATAAGCATGCATGAGCCTTTATAATGTCTTAAAATAAGCCATATCATATGTGTCAGCATTGCAACTAACTCAAAATGGCTGCTATGTAGTCACTCAAGTGTCACAACAATGTGCATTATGGTGGATTGTTTTGCTCCCTGGAAAGCATGGAAAAGTGCTTTTAAATACGACTTATATCAACAGTTCCAAAATTATTTTCAGCATTTATGATTGGAAATGCAGGGGACAATATTAAAGGACAGACAGAGTTAACTCACGTCAAGGAAGCGTTTCTCCAGGGTGAGCTTTATGTTGGTTTCGATGCTTGTCCTCTTTTTTCTTTTCCTTCCATAGCCTTCCATCAGGGGGGGTAGAGAGACAGCATTGCTCATAGAGTCAGAGGGGCAATTTTCTGATTTGGAAAGAGCATGAACATGATTTACCAACGTACATTTCCTCTAAAATACATTTCCAGCCAATATAGCAAAATAAATATCCTCTTGACATAGAAATAGTGTGTAAAGACATGCAATGGCACATGATGTAAATGACTGAGAAATACCAAACCATCTACAAAATATACACAGGTACAAAACATTAGGAACACCTGCTCTTTCCATGACATAGACTGACCGACCAAGTTAATCCAGGTGAAAGCTATGATCCCTTATTGATGTCACCTGTTAAATCCACATCAATCAGTGCAGATGAATGAGATGAGAGAGGTTAAATAATGATTTTAAAGCTTTGAGACAATTGAGACATGGATTATGTATGCATACCATTCAGAGGGTGAATGGGCAAGACAAAATATTAAAGTGCCTTTGAACGGGGTATGGTAGTAGGTGTCAGGCACACAGGTTTGAGTGTGTCAAGAACTGCATCGCTGCTGGGTTTTTCATGCTCAACAGTTTCCCATGTGTATCAAGAATGGTCCACCACCCAAAGGACATACAGCCAACTGACACAACTGTGGGAAGCATTGGAGTCAACATGGGCCAGCATCCCTGTGAAATGCTTTCGACACCTTGTACAGTCTATGCCCCAACGAATTGAGGCTGTTCTGAGGGCAAAAGCGGAGGTGCAACTCAATATTAGGAAGGTGTTACTAATGTTTGGTATACTCAGTGTATTGTTATACTGTATAGTACCTGCGTCACTCAGCCACTTCTCAAGTAGAGGCTTCAGCTTGCACATGTTCTTGAAGCTTAGGTTGAGGGCCTCGAAGCGGGAGATGGTGGTCTGGCTGAAGTCATTCCCATACAGCTTCCCCATAGCCAGGCCTACATCACCCTGATACACACACAGTGAACACATTTGAATCTGTTTACGGCAAACTTTCAAATTATAATCTCGTTTCAATCTACATCATGAATTCAATACCTGTATTACATTATTAATCTCCTTCAAGTGTGTTGACTACAGAAATGTTAAGTCACTTCACTCCTGCCTTTGCGCTATGTGTGTTTCAACAGTTAAATGATATCAGAATGAGCAAATACACCAAGTACAGAAGATAGGTGGCATATCAGTAATCAGAGCCAGTGGCGGTAGCTTCAAGGTTAGAGAGGCGTGCCAGTAACTGAAGGGTTGCCATTTCAAATCCCAGGACTGACAGGAAAATATCTGGTGGGATTGAGAATCACAATAATAGGTGCCATATATTGCCATTGTGCAAGACATTTAACCCCTAACCTGTTCAATGGGCGCTGTTCTGTGGCATCTAGACACTTTTGTTAGTGTATCAGTATTTGTGGTGTCTGGGGGGTTGGGAAAAAACATAAAACGGCAGAAAGATAAAGTTGTATTGTATTTTGAGCCAGTGGTCCTCTGTACCTGGGTAAAGCCCAATTTGATGCGTCTCTGTTTGAAGGCCTTGGCAAACTGTTCCAGCTCCTCCAGGTCACTGGCCTCGTCCTGCTGGGGGGGCCCCATGTGTTTGGGGACCTGCAAGTGGGACATGTCCAGGTGGCTTTCCATGGACGACGACGTCAGGCCCGACCGACTCATGGCCTTTAGGGAACACAGTGGTGAGGAGGAATACTGTTAAATGGGTGACGAAAGTAATTGTGTTTTTATGTTTAGCCATGTGAAAAAATTAGCAGTGTTAGAAACCTTGTTCATGCAGAAATGGAATATGTTTGTGTCTTATGCAAATTTCTCTCTTCATAATTCCTCATATTAATGTATTTGACTGATGTCATTGAAAGTTCTATGATAAATCCTTATCCCTCTCATGGTCTGTCCTGTAAAGGGTTAATTCTGTTATCAAGTTCAAGGACCCGGATGCATGACCTGTAGTGTTGCCCTATTGTCTTCTCAGTAAACATGATAACTTTACTTACATTTCTCTGCCTCATACATATAGCTAATCATGTCAACTGGTGTAAGAAGTGGGATTTTTACCTGAGGTGTCAATGCTAACCCAGGCTGGTGCTGGAGGAGGCCTGACTGGCTCTGGGTGGGAAAGCTGAGGAGGTTCTGCTGCAGAAGTGCTACACGGGGGGAAAAAAAGACTAATTAATACAATTTGTTTAGAGAAGTATCATAGATATTGTAACTTTCACACTTCCCACATTTTTCAGAAATCCTGTTTGAAGGATTCCCAGTTGGAGGATTCTCTCCCTGCTTATTCTCTCCTGATTTCGGGAGTCCTCAAACTGGTGTAGCCTGTGACTTTTGGGAAAGTTTCCAGAATATTACAACCCTTTCATTTGATTGTTCATGTGTACCTTGGTGCCCCGTGTGTTGTGTCTGTGAGAGGAGGAAGGAGGATGGAGGTGAGAGGTGGTGAGAGCCTGGCATAAGCACCAACTGCTGCATGGTGTGTAGGGAGGAGAGCTCCTGTTGAAACAACAGAAATACAATCTTAGATTTTTCATTTATTTAACCTTTATTTATCCAGGTGAGTTGTTGAGATACAATCTCTTTCGCAGGAGAGACCTGGATCTAAACCAAAAAACAACCATCCAAATGCTCTCATTACAGAATGACAGTTTTCTCCCATTCTTAGAAAATGATAAATAATTATAGCTTGGCATGACATTAAACATGGGGCCAGGGGCTGTACATATCAAACACATTAGGGTAGGAGTGCTGATCTAGGATCAGGTCCCCCCCATTCATATAATCATATTAATTATTAACTTAAAGGCCTCTATATTAAGGCAGAAGATGAGTGACCTACCCCTGATAGCTGGCCACCAGATATTGGGGCTCCTTGTGTCAGGTGACATGTCTTGTGTGATAAGACAGAATGGGGAGAGTCATTGAGGACCTCTGTCTTGATCTGGAAACCAATCACATCACAATATTACTCACTTTTCTATTCCTACTTTTTGATGTTGCAATTGTCTTTCGAAGAATAACAGTACATAAACACGGTCTTGTCGTTTTCACTGGAAATGTGGATATCAATTGTGTGTGACCAATTGACATAGAACAACCAGGCTGACATTTGGTCTATCTTGTCATCAACAGTATCAATGTTATTCCAACTCCAATCCTCCAGTACCCCCAACAGCCCAACTCCAGTCCTCCAGTACCCCCAACAGCCCATCTCCAGTCCTCCAGTACCCCCAACAGCCCAACTCCAGTCCTCCAGTACCCCCAACAGCCCAACTCCAGTCCTCCAGTCCCTCCAACAGCACACATTTTTGTTGTAGCCCCGAACAAACACACCTGATTTAATTAATTGAGGGCTTGATGATTAGTTGACGAGTTTAATCAGGAGCTACAATAAAAATGCATACTGTTAGGGGTACTTGAGGACTGGAGTTGGGAAACTGTGTGTGTGCGCGTGTGTGTGTGCGTATGTGTGCTCCTTGACCGGTTGGGTTAGGCTGCAGGACTTGTTAAACAAGATACAAACTCTGATAAACACCCTCCCCTCAGGCAGTGTAGTATGCAAATAACCCCCAGGACTAAAACAATAAACCTCCCTTTAACAATCTCCCACTGCCAAATGGATAGACATAGTTTAGGAATAACTAAACTAAGATAATAGGTTTTAATAATAGGTGGACATTTTGAGGTATATAAAGAGTGGTGTGAAAAAATGTCATGATCTTAGTGGAACTGTCCAGCACACTTACAATAAGTGGTACTGAGTTCATGTAATATGACACTAGATGTTCTTATTACAGGATTTCCACAGACTAGAGTACATGACTTTCAGTATTGACAGACATCACAATCAATATTTCTGTTACACGTACAAGACCAATCGTATTTACAATGACGGCCTACCCCCAGCCATACCCTAAACCGGAAGACGCCGGGACAATTGTGCGCCGCCCTATGGGACTCCCAATCACGACCGGTTGTGACACATCCTGCAATCGAACCAGGGTCTGTAGTGACGCCTCAAGCACTGCGATGCAGCGCGTTAGACCGCTGTGCCACAAGGGAGCCCATGTGGTATGAAGTAAAAACCATTTAAAAAAATATATAAAATAAATGATAAACATAGTTTTCCTGTAATGTCCTACTATGTATTCTCTAAGATTTTGTTCTTAACTGACTTGCCTAATTAAATAAAGATTAAATAAAAAATTTAAAAAGTTGTTCACAGTTCAATTCATTGGATAATCTGAAGTTAAAATTACATGTGTATTCTATACTCACTTGTCTGGTGAAGTCAATTCCATTTTGTTCATTGTCTGTAGGAGAAAGTAAATATAAATGATTAAACAGTCATAAATTACAATGTCATACCTATCCCCAAGCATATTAGGGCCACATTGTGGATTCTGTTTATTAGAATAGGCCTACACCTGAAGTAGCGCTCTGGATAACATTATGGAGGATTTTTGATAATTAAGATACAAAACTCAATAGGCAAATTGCTAACACTTTATAATAATTTTCATGAATAAGGCATAAATGCTTGTAAATGTTTATAAATAGTTGCTAAATTATCATACATTTTATAAATTATTATAAATTGTAATGCTCATAATACTTATAATTGTTAATACATGTTTACAAATGATGTAATAGTTTATGCATTTTATTTCACGCAAGTTATTATGAAGTGTTACAGACAAACCACATATCGAGACGCCATGCCCACTGAAACTGAGAAGCCCTTGTGCCTCACAAGTGTGTCCTCAATTTGTAGGATAAAAATACACAAGATGTAGTTTATTTAGACCGTTTCTTGGCACTGACCATGTATATCCTCATCAGGGATATAGTGTAAAAAAAATCCAACACAGCCATATGGATGATTCACCACCATATGGAGTGAATGATTACAAATGTTATGATCACATTAACCCTTTTAAGATACTGGCACCCTCCCTACAACACAACGATGCCATACGAGACAGAGAGTTCAAAGGTCTGCTGTGTCAGGTAATCTTCCCTCATTTGAATTTCAAATAGGACCTCTGGGAGTTTGCGGCGAGTGATGTGCCTGCTCGACCACAGTATGGAAATCTCCCCCTCACCCCCAGGCCAAACTTCCAGTATGGAAATTATGGTGCCATGCAAATCAGCTGCGTAGCCTTGACAACCTTTTCAGGCCTTTCCATTGTAATGTTTACAGACCCCCAGGGGCACTACACATTGACTAACTCTAAACCCAGTACTATAATGGAACTGGGATAGCATTGGCAACACAGGATAGAACAAAACTTTGAACAATATGTATACTGTATTATTATTATTGTACTATCGTATTATACAGAATTGTCTGGCAGCATCCAAGTCCCCTTATGTCAGTTCAATCTCATTTTAACATCGGAAGGCTGGGGTTGATCACGTTCTGCATTCGGTCCCTTCGCAACTTCGCAATAATTAATTCCCTTGTAATTCTAAAAGCGTTGATAAAAAGTGTCTTCTGATTTTGTTTCCCGTAATATACAGTACCATGGTTGATAATGGTCCAGGATCGGGAGACAGACGCAGAAGGATCGGGAGACAGACGCAGAAGGATCGGGAGACAGACGCAGGAGGATCGGGAGACAGACGCAGGAGGATCGGGAGACAGACGCAGAAGGATCGGGAGACAGACGCAGGAATGCGTAATAGGGGTTTTTATTTACCCAAATTACTGCGTGTCACGTAAAGGTGGACGGGCACGGGGACGAAGACCAAACAAACACTATACAAAACACAGGGTTGAAACCCAAACAAAAGAGCGAGGAGTACCTCGAATAATTAACCAACAGACATTGTAACAATAATCAACAGAACAATCGTAAACCAAGGACACACTTATACAATTATTAATCACTGGGAATAGTGGTCAGGTGTGCGTAATGAAAGTTCCGGAGGGATCCGTGACAGTACCCCCGCTGACGCGCTGCATCAGCAGCGCAATGACTCGAGGACAATCACAGGAACGCAGTGCGGGTCGTTCAGGACCTGATGAAACTGCCGAAGTTGCGTTGTCGTCGGACGGGCCAGTTGCCACTGCCAAAGTTGTGTGAGCGTAGGTTGGACCAGTAGCAGTGGCGT
Source organism: Salvelinus namaycush (assembly GCF_016432855.1). Lineage (NCBI taxonomy): Eukaryota > Metazoa > Chordata > Actinopteri > Salmoniformes > Salmonidae > Salvelinus > Salvelinus namaycush. Next base: position 12,462,739 of record NC_052318.1, on the reverse strand, counting down.
CGGACGGACCGGTTGTGGCGGCGCCGGACGGACCAGTAGCAGCATCGTCAGACGGGCCATTCCCGCTGTCTTCCTTAATGGTCGATTATTCTGTCACGCTGGTATAAAGGGTCGGGAGACAGGCGCAGGAATGCGTAATTGTTTTTTTTATTTCATGTAGTTCTATGTACTTTTGTGTGGCTATGATTTGTTTATGGACCGTATATGGCGCTCCATCGCTCTTTTTGCATGAAGTGTATAAGGCCCTTTAGAGCCTTAGACCAGCCCAGGCCACTGCCTGCATTATTCTAACCTTTATCCCGAAGAGAGATTAACCTTTAGTGGCTCTCTGGATAGTGCTTTCAAACGTGCATTTGATTTGCACAGCAGCATATTCTAGATGACCAGAATAGTCTGTCTGGTTGCATGCTCTTGATGACTACTCAGACAGGTTTTCAGTCTAAACTGAACGGATCATGCCAAGGGACTGCCAGTTTCTGAGTCAAGTGTCAACACCTTCCATCAAGGATACACTGCTATGGAAATCAAATGCACCTCAGAGCGATATCTGGAAAGCCACTTTCTGCAAATAATCATTATAATTATACAATAAAAATATATTGATAACTCAGCAAATAGACTCTTAATTCAGTTTCTGGAAAGAATGTCTTCAAAAGATTAAGGTTGTAATATATCATACAATATCAATTGGCTTAGGGGACATCTTCTCAAAGGGCCAATTTTTTTATTTAACCTTTATTTACCTAGGCAAGTCAGTTAAGAACAAATTCTTATTTACAATGACGGCCTACCAGAGCTAAACCCGGACGACACTGGGCCAATTGTGCATCGCCCAATGGGACTCCCAATCACGGTCAGTTGTGACACCTCTAGTGTAACAGTATAACTTTAAACCGCCCCCTCGCCCCGACACGGGCGCGAACCAGGGACCCTCTGCACACATCAACAACTGACACCCACGAAGCGTCGTTACCCATCGCTCCACAAAAGCCGCGGCCCTTGCAGAGCAAGGGGCAACACTACTAATAGGTTTCAGAGCAAGTGACGTAACTGATTGAAACGCTACTAGCGCGTACCCGCTAACTAGCTAGCCATTTCACATCCGTTACACTCACCCCCCTTTCAACCTCCTCCTTTTCCGCAGCAACCAGTGATCCGGGTCAACAGCATCAATGTAACAGTATAACTTTAAACCGTCCCCTCGCCCCGACACGGGCGCGAACCAGGGACCCTCTGCACACTTCAACAACTGACACCCACGAAGCGTCGTTACCCATCGCTCCACAAAGGCCACGGCCCTTGCAGAGCAAGGGGCAACACTACTAATAGGTTTCAGAGCAAGTGACGTAACTGATTGAAACGCTACTAGCGCGTACCCGCTAACTAGCTAGCCATTTCACATCCGTTACACTAGCACTGAGATGCAGTGCCTTAGACCGCCGCGCCACTTGGGAACATATACAGAACTCTCTTTCTGACCTATATTTCATGCAGACCTTTCATTCACTTCTCAATTAGGGAGTCAAGTTGTTAGTTTAATTTTGTTTAATTTGTGTTGAAAATAACACACTAAAACAATGAACTGCAAGCTGTGTGAAAAGATGCATGATATCATTGCTGTCAGGGTAAAATTGTGATAATTTCCTCTCTGACCTGATGGTCTTGCATCGTGTTGTGGCTATTAGTGTTAGATTATATGAAATCATATCTGGTGTGATCGTTAGTAGGATCCTTTGAGGTGAAATTGATTGAACATAAAAGGTTAAGGCACCCAGCTGCTGCTGCACTCTGACTTGAAGTTTACTCAACTCTGGGGCAGGAAAGTTCTACTAACATTAATTCCTACATTTGCCAAAGTTTTAATTCAGAATGTTTTCAAATTCTCCCAATTTTAAGTCCAGCCAACTTGGACATGTAACGTATTTGGACTTTTTCCAAGTTGTATGTTTTACAGTGATTTGCTTGAATGATAGCTGAGGCAAATGCATGATGGAACTTTAAAAGCCTATTTTGTCAGATTTTGAAAAAAAGAAAAACTTCCATACACTATGCTGCTCTATCTGAATCCAAGTTCCACATTTTCATTTAGTTTGTTCTGTATTTTACCACCTCATCCATGTCACCTGGGGCTGTGGCAACTTCTCTGCAAACAGCTTGAGGTACACACATTACATCCTGGTAGAGCCGCCAACCAACAGAATCAACACATCCAGTTTTAGAAACACTTTCAGAAACACTTATTCCAGTTGTTGTTGGGGGGAGATGTTGGCTGTTGATAAGGTACTTTCAATCAGAAAGATTATACAGAGAAAAAGTAATTCACTATTCACACTGTGGTAATCAACACACCCTAATGGCCCACTTATCAGCAAAGGACTGTACAAGAAATGTTGAGACACATTTACAGTGTTATTGATAAATACAGCCTGTAGCGATCAAAACAAATGTCCAGACACACCATAACTTCAGAAATAAGCTTTCCGAAATAATAAACAACCATAGCAATGTGAAACTGTCAGCCTGGAGGCTCCACATACTCTTGCATCCAAAATCCATGACAACATTTGAGTAAGAAAAGCACACACACTAAAACATTTCCTGTCAACAATTAGTGTATAATATTCAATGTTATTGGGGGTGTTCTGTTTCAGTAAATGTGTCTGTTTCAGTTAATCATTTCAATTAAAAAAGCAAAATTAGCTATTTTTCAGTGCAAATCTGTATGTAAGTATGCACCACAGATCCAGGGATACTAAGCACACAATGATTCCTCAGAGATATTATGTAATTAAAAAGTAATAAATAATAACAAAATCATATTGTGCTACTAAAAGCTATCAAATAAAGAAATGTTGAAATGAAATGTTTGTAGGGTAATCTTAACATAAGAATAAGCAGAAATGTCTTTCTGTAAGTTTATTTTGTTTTTAACACCACTATCACCAAGAAATACATTTAGCAGGTGCGATGGAGGAGAAAAGTAAACATAATTTTCCAAGATATATGTCATCATAATTTTTTCTGATATGCCTGACAAGAGATAACGACAAACTGACAAATGAAAAGTAGACATTGAAAGGTGAAACATCCATACCTGCTTGTTCATGGTGAGCCTCTGAGTGTTCCACCCCGTCTGTGCTCATCTTAATATCTGTAAATGATAAATACTGCTGATTTTCCTAAAGGACTGTAACTTCACTGGGACAATGCAGCACTCAGCTCTACCAGTAAAATGATCTTGAGGTTATTCTAATGCGGCGTACTTTCAAATTTTCTCCCACATGTGATTGCTGTTATAATATTCATAAGTTGGAGGGTATCCCCATTCAGTATTCAGCACAGTTGCTCCAGCTCTCCTCCCTATCTGAACTCAGTCAAAACCAGATGGATCAAGTCAACAGACACTCACAAAGTTTGGTGAAATGGCTTAACATTTTACTTTATATTACATTGAATATAAGAATTTAAAACGTGAACAGGTAATTTATAAATGTTTTATTTAAAAAATATATATATAAATTACTTACCTGGATTTAACAATTGTTCCACTCACCGGTTTAGATAGCACTATGTGAATATGTTCCTTTTGTCTCTAAAAAGATGCTGGTATTGGGATGGAAATGTATAATATCTACTAGTGGTCATCTGCATTTACCTAAGTGGGTTAGTGGAGGAAAATGCACCTTTTTCAGTACCCCACACAGGCAGATAGAGAGTCATTTGCATAAGTCTCTCGGTGTGTCCTATCCAGTCTCGTTTTTTTTTGCATAAAACAACAATGGGTTGACTGCGAACTTAGAAAAGTTGCTTTGCAGTGTATGTGTTTGTATAAAGAGATGAATAAGCGGACAGCATGTTGCGATAATAACTTAGCATCAAATCAGGACAAATTGTGGAGAGAATAATAAGCTTTACATCATAGTTATTTGTTACTGTGGAACAAGATTGAAATCTACCAATGGGCAGACAAAATGGGCAGACCGCCAAAATGGGAACAGTACTTTATAGTACCTTTCATGAATCAGCTTTATTTAATAATCAATACATTTGTATTTCATTATTTGTAAACATTTATAAACATGTGCATTTACAAGCATTACAATTCATAAGCATTTATAACATTTATTAATGTATAAACCATGATGACAGGTTTGGTTCAAGTGCATTCTCATCTGTTTCTATTCACTAGAAAACATTGTGCTAGCATGTTTTGAGATGATGCAACAACCTCAGGTCTGTCTGCCTGAATGACATCTAAGCATAAAGAAAAGAAGGCACACAAAGACCTTTATGCAAATGAAGTTGGTCAAACTTAAGACACTTAAAGATAATATTTATGTCCAGAGGGAGAATGGCACAGATGACTGAGTAAACAGCTGATTACTTCTCTCTGTGGTTGGCTTGTTGAAACAGCATCTTCAACTGTCTTTCATGCCATTGGATACGCTCCTTCACACTTTGTTCCCATAGAAAGACAAACACACACATGCGCATGCACATACCATAGGCGAATTTACCATATATGGCAAATTCCAAAATAAAATAAATAAATAAAAGCCTATTTCGACACACCCAATAATTACGATTGAAAAGTAAAACTTTCTATGATAGAAAGACAAGTGATGCAAAATGTATTATTTAGGCTAATATATTCTTGTTGTCCACTTCAAGTTCATAGACACTGATCAAACAACAATATTGTTAGGAAACAGGAAGTACGTTTTTAGGGCACAGGTAGACAGTACTAACATGCAACAATTTCAGCGATTTTACCGAGTTACAGTTGATATAAGGAAATCAGTCAATTTAAATAAATTCATTAGGCCCTAATCTATGGATTTCACATGACTGGGAAGGGGTGCAGCCATGGGTGGGCCTGGGAGAGCATAGGCGCACCCACTTGGGAGGGGAAGAAATGAGTTTTTCTATATGTGGACCACAAAATGTAAATCTGGTCAAATGGTGCTTTTCATTAGCTGTCCGGGTGGCTGGTAGCGGACGATCCTGCACGTGAAGAAGCCGGATGTGGAGGTCCTGGAGGCAAGCACTAGGCAGAATAAATGATTGGTTTCCTCAGTGCCTATGTGGTCCAGTTTTTATAGCCACACATAGGTCAGAGTCGGCATGGGTTTGAATCCAGCCCACTGCCCTTTGACTCATAGATGTCTATTTTTGACGCATAATTCTACGTGGTTACAGGGCTAAAACAGAAACAACTCAAAGGTTTACAGTTTAGGCATTAATTCCAAGTGGTTAAGGTTAGGGCTATAGTTTGGGGAAAATAATAAAAAACGACTCGCCTACAGGATTTATCATCAGTATTCTTCCTAGTATTCTCAGTGCTTGTCTATGTCACGCCCTGACCTTAGAGATCCTTTTTTATTCTCTATTTTGGTTAGGTCAGGGTGTGACTAGGGTGGGTACTCTAGTTTTTGTATCTCTATGTTGGCCTGGTATGGTTCCCAATCAGAGGCAGCTGTCTATCGTTGTCTCTGATTGGGGATCATATTTAGGCAGCCTTTTACCACCTGTTGTGTGTGGGATCTTGATTTTGTATTGTAGCTTTTTAGCCCTACAAAGCTGTATGTTTCGTTTGTTACTCTTTCTTGTTTTGTGCCGGTTATCATAAATAAAAAAATTATCAACCTACCCCACGCTGCATCTTGGTCCGACCATCCTTCCAACAACGATCGTTACAGTCTAAGCAGCGCGCTCCGGCTCCAGCGACCAGCCTGAGCCTACAAAAACGAAAATGTTCATGTCCTGCTAAGCATTCAAAATATAACGAGTATTTTTGGTTGTCATGGACAATGTATGGAGTAAAAAGTACAATATTTTCATTAGGAATGTATTGAAGTAAAGGTAAAAGTAGTCAAATATAATAAAAGTAAAGTAAAGTACATGTACCCCAAAAAAACGACCTAAGTAGTTTTACTTAAGTACTTTACACCACTGGCGCAGCCATGGGTGGGCCTGGGAGTGCACTTGGGAGCCCGACCCACCCACTGGGGAGCCAGGCCCAGCCAATCAGAATTAGTTTTCCCCCACAAAATTACTTCTATGTGTGGACCACAAATGTGGTTGTGGGCAAATCTGGCCAAATGGTGTTTTTAATCAAACTGCTAGATATTAAATGTTTGTTTAAGTCAGTTTAAAAGCATAGTTTATATTTAACTGAGCTACAGGCTAAAGCTATTCTATAGCTGATAACTCTCCGAAATGTAGTTAGTCAGGCAACCTTCAGTCCAGTCATCACCAGAGGGCAGTCAAACTCCACAATGGATGTTTGTGCATTATATGGATGGAACATACAGGTATCTGCCAAAATAAAGGAAAAACCAACATAAAGTGTCTCAATAGGGTGTTGAGCCACCATGAGCCACCAGAACAGCATTAATGTGCCTTGGCATAGATTCTATAAGTGTCTGGAACTCTATTGGAGGGATGCAACACCATTCTTCCACAACAAACTCCATAATTTGGTGTTTTGTTGATGGCGGTAGAAAACACTATGTCTCAGACACCGCTCGAGAATCTAACATAAGTGTTCAATTGTGTTGGTGACTGAGACACACATTAGACTACTATTTTAAAGTCACAGATCTCTTCTTCTAGCCATGGTATTTTTATACATGACCCCTAAGAGTGATGGGATGTTTTAATTGCTTAATTAACTCAGGAACCCCAAATGTGTGGAAGCACCAGCATCTTCACCATGACGAGAAGTTGGAAGACTGGGAGTGTTTTCCAAAGCATGGTTTTAGATGGCGCATTATGATGTTTATATACCCACAAATCTAATGAGCTTTGCAATATGATACCCAATAGAAGAAGCATTAGTATGAAGACAATTTAGGGATTTTAATTTGTCAAAGCTAGACACACTTTTAGAAAACATTGTGAGCTTATATATATATATTTTTTTTTCATAAAACATTTTAAACCATAGAATTACTTTAAAATCAAATAACACAGTGAAAAGTTAAGGCACTTACCATCATCCAATGGTTTACATATTTCAAAAATAAAGTTTTATGTTTTGTTACTGTGTGTATGCATTAGGTAACTTTTGTTTGTAAAATCTAATCCCTCAGAGAGATAGATGGACTATAATTAACATAATGTAATAATAACATGTGGAACAGCAATATCCAGTACAAGCTTAATCACTGCCACTTTGGACATATAAGGGCACAATAAGGACGACAGAAAGTTCAGTCCACTAGTTTCTTTCTTCAGTCTATCACAACAAGATGGTAACCTGAGAAAATATTGTTGATCAAAGAGGGATAAAAAAGGATTAAAAATAACTGGATGCGAAAGGTTCCCACATGTAAGCTGCCTGATGAATATCTCATACCACCACGAATATGAGAGAACAGTACTGACAGTTCATCTGTGAACTCAACTTTATTCCTTATGCCTATAATATAAACCTGACTTAAGTCAGTTTCTGCATTTGAAGTTGCAAGGCAGAGATTAGGCTACATGCTGATGCATTTGACAGCAATGGCAAAAGCCTTCCAGCCAGCCAAACATTGGTCCCTACACTCAGAAAAAAAGGTGCTATCTAGAACCTAAAATAGTTATTTGGCTGACCCCATAGCAGCACCGTTTGAAGAACCCCTTTCGGGGTTCCATGTAGAACCCTTTCTACAGAGGGTTCTACACGCAACCCAAAAGGGTTCTACCTGGAACTAAAAAGGGTTCTCCTATGGGGACAGTCGAAAAACCCTTTTGGAGTCCTTTTTTCAAAGAGAGTATAGTTCAATGTAAGAGTGTGGATGTTGTTACACACTGGACTGTTTCAATATCCTAGTTTTTTAACAGAATATCACTAAATTAAATAAAAACTGCATCAGTTAAGTAAAAACAAAGTGTTATATAAAAAGAGTGTCTGTTTTCTCTGAGCAGATCCACCATTCACAGTCTCACCCTTAGGTGGCACTGAACAGCACTTTAAATGATGGCACCAAGTCAAAACAGAGACAGTAGAGAAAACAAGACTCTAATGAAAGGGATTCCCAAGAGGATGAATATGGATCAGAATAGCTTTTAGCAATTTGAAACTTCTGGCCTCCTCTTTCTTTCTTTTTCTCTTTCTCTTTCATAGCCTGCTTATTACCAGGTAGTTACTATGGTTTCTTATGGATTCTTTAACATGGACATGCAACCATTAGGCCTTTATACAATTAAAGTAGTATAACTTTTATAATGAATGATTAAAGAAACGATGATGTTTATGCTGATGATAAATTACATTGATGATAAAATCCAATAATCATGTACTGTACCTGCACACTTGACTGAAAATCTAATAAAAAAGAATTGTTCACATAAAAAACAAGCTTTATTTAGAGTTAGAATTTAGAGTTAGAATTAATGGATTACACAAATTGAAAACAAAAATGAACACGATAACATGAGTTTTCCATTCATAAAATGTGCAGTGTAAATTTCCACAGTACAATTCTAGTTTTAATGTCACATGCACAAGTAGAGTGAAATGCCTTTCTTGCAAGCTCTAACCACAACAATGCAGTAATCAATAACAATGTAATACTAAAAATAACAAGGTAGAACAAAAAACACACAAGATATAAAAATAAGAACACGATAAAGTAAGTAAGCAGACTGTATACAGGGTCAGTTCCAGTACCATATTTACAATGTGCTGGGATACTGGATCGATAAAGGTAGATACACTACATTACCAAAAGTAAACAGACACCTGATCGTCGAACATCTCATTCCAAAATCATGGGCATTAATATGGAGTTGGTCCCCCTTCGCTGCTATATCAGCCTCCACTCTTCTAGGAAGGCTTTCCACTAGATGTTGGAACATTGCCACGGGGACTTGCTTCTATTCAGCCACAAGAGCATTACATGAGGTTGGGCACTGATGTTGGGAGATCAGGCCAGATTAGGCCTGTGACTGTGTGGCTCGCAGTCGGCATTCCAATTAATCCCAAAAGTGCTCGATGGGGTTGAGGTCAGGGCACTGTGCAGGCCAATCAAGTTCTTCCACACCAATCTCAACAAACCATTTTTGTATGGACCTCGCTTTGTGCACGGGGGCATTGTCATGCTGAAACAGGAAAAAGCCTTCCCGAACTGTTGCCACAAAGTTGGAAGCACAGAATCGTCTAGAATGTGATTGTATGCTGTAGCGTTAAGATTTTCCTTCACTGGAACTAAGGGGCCTGATCCATGAAAAACAGGCCCAGACCATTATTTTTCCTTTACAAAACTTCACAGTTGGCACAATGCATTCGGGCAGTTAGCGTTCTCCTGGCATCCGCAAACGCAGATTTGTCCGTCGGACTGCCAGACGGTGAAGCATGATTCATCACTCCAGAGAATGCGTTTCCACTGCTCCAGAGTCCAATGGCGGCAAGCTTTACACCACTCCAGCCGACGCTGGCATTGCACATTGTGATCTTAGGCTTGTGTGCGACTGCTTGGCCATGGGAACCCATTACATGAAGCTCCCGACAAACAGTTATTGCGCTGACATTGCTTCCAGAGGCAGTTTGGAACTCAGTAGTGATTGTTGCAACCAAGGACAGACAATTTTTACGCGCCATGCGCTTCAGCACTCGCCTGTCCCGTTCTGTGACTTTGTGTGGCTTACTACTTCGCAGCTGAGCCTTTGTTGCTCCTAGGTATTTTCACTTCACAATAACATCACTTACAGTTGACCGGGGAAGTTCTAGCAGGGCAGAAATTTGACAAAATGTGGCATCCTATGACGTTGAAAGTCACTGAGCTCTTCAGTAAGGACATTCTACTGCCCTTTGTTTTTCTATGGAGATTGCAAAGCTGTGTGCTCAATTTTATACACCTGTCAGCAACAGGTGTGGCTGAAATAGAAGAATTTGTAGGGGTGTCCACATACTTTTGTGTATATAGTGTATGTATAGGGGTAACTAGGCATCAGGATTTATGATACAGTTGAAGTCGGAAGTTTACATACACTTAGGTTGGAGTCATTAAAACACGTTTTTCAACCACTCCACAAATTTCTTGTTAACAAACTATACTTTTTGCAAGTCGGTTAGGACATCTACTTTGTGCATGACACAAGTCATTTTCCCAACAATTGTTTACAGACAGATTATTTCACTTACAACTCACTGGATCACAATTCCAGTTGGTCAGAAGTTTACATTAAGTTGACTGTGCCTTTAAACAGCTTGGAAAATTCCAGAAAATGATGTCATGGCTTTAGAAGCTTCTGATAGGCTAATTGACATCATTTGAGTCAATTGGAGGTGTATCTGTAGATGTATTTCTAGGCCTACCTTCAAACTCAGTGCCTCTTTGCTTGACATTATGGGAAAATCAAAAGAAATCAGCCAAGATCTCAGAAAAAAAATTGTAGACCTCGGCAAGTCTGGTTCATCATTGGGAGCAATTTCCAAACCCCTGAAGGTACCACGTTCATCTGTACAAACAATAGTACGTAAGCATAAACACCATGGGACCACGCAGCCATCATACCGCTCAGGAAGGAGACGCGTTCTGTCTCCTAGAGATGAACGTACTTTGGTGCGGAAAAATCCCAGAACAGCAGCAAAGGACCTTGTGAAGCTGCTGGAGGAAACAGGTACAAAGTATCTAAATCCACAGTAAAACAAGTCCTATATCGACATAACCTGAAAGGCCACTCAGCAAGGAAGAAGACACTGCTCCAAAACCGTCATAAAAAGCCAGACTACGGTTTGCAACTGCACATGGGGACAAAGATCGTACTTTTTGGAGAAATGTCCTCTGGTCTGATGAAATAAAAATAGAACTGTTTGGCCATAATGGCCATCGTTATGTTTGGAGGAAAAAGGGGGATGCTTGCAAGCCGAAGAACACCATCCCAACTGTGAAGCACGGGGGTGGCAGCATCATGTTGTGGGGGTGCTTTGCTGCAGGAGGGACTGGTGCACTTCACAAAATAGGTGACATCATGAGGAAGGAAAATTATGTGGATATATTGAAGAAACATGTCAAGACATCAGTCAGGAAGTTAAAGCTTGGTCGCAAATGGGTCTTCCAAATGGACAATGCATACTTCCAAAGTTGTGGCAAAATGGCTAAAGGACAACAAAGTCAAGTTATTGGAGTGGCCATCACAAAGCCCTGACCTCAATCGCATAAAACATTTGTGTTCAGAACTGAAAAAGTGTGTGCAAGCAAGGAGGTCTACATTCCTGACGCAGTTACACCAGCTCTGTCAGGAGGAATGGGCCAAAATTCACCCAACTTATTGTGGGAAGCTTATGGAAGGCTACCTGAAACGTTTGACCCAAGTTAAACAATTTAAAGGCAATGCTACCAAATACTAATTTAAACTAATTTAAACTTCTGACCCACTGGGAATGTGATGAAAGAAATAAAAGCTGAAATAAATCACTCTACTATTATTCTGACATTTGACATTCTTAAAATAAAGTGGTGATCCTAGCTGACCTAAGACAGAGAATCTTTACGAGGATTAAATGCCAGGAATTGTGAAAAACTGAGTTTAAATGTATTTGGCTAAGGTGTATGGAAACTTCCGACTTCAACTGTATGTGAGTGGGTGTGTGTAGAGTCAGTATATATGTATGTGTATATATGTATGTGCATATTATGTGTGGGTGAGCAAATGATGGCGTGAGTGATTGTATGTGTGTTGGAGTTTCAGTGTGTGTAAGTGTGTAGAGCCCTTTGAATGAGCATAGAGATATGCATAGAGACTGCAAAATTAGGGTAAACTCGGTCCGTGTAGCCATTTTGTAAGCTATTTAGTTAGCTATTTAGCAGTCTTATGGCTTAGGGATAATAAACTGTTCAGGAGCCTGTTGGTGTCAAACTTGATGCACCGTTTGCTGTGCAGAAGCAGAGAGAAGTCTATGGCTTGGGTGGTTGCAGTGGTGAACAAGGAATTACTTTATTTTCACAGAGACCATCTAAGAAAGGGTAAAACAAAAACAGAGAAAATCTGACACAATCCAGTTTAAAAGTTCTAAAACTGAGATTTTCTCAGTTTAGAAAGATTGAACGTGGATTGATCAGTTTTGGATTTTGTCTGATTTTCTATGTGAACAGGTTCCAGTGTTCCAAAATCTAAACCAGCTAGTTGAGATTGGTCTAGATTTACTCAGATGGTCTCTGTGAACTCAGCTTTAGGTCTATGGAATGATGGTCAAATACAGTAGCCTTATCTGCCCGTTTCTGCTTTTTCCATAGATAATGTGCGAACGTTGATTCTTCCTTTGGCTTCTGCTGGCCTTCCTGGCAGTGAGACGACTTACTCAGGGAGATGGAGAGTGTGACAATGGTGTTCCCCAACCAGCGCTCTGAGGAGTACGATCCATCTGGGTAGTCACCTCCAGACGGCCCAGCCCTCAGAGCCGGTCATCTTGATGCTGACAGCAAGGCGAAGAAGACATTGCACTGCCAGGACCAGCGCCTTCTCCTCCGCCCTCAATGGCTCGGTCTTCCACATCGACGAGGTCAGTAAGGCCGACCAGGACGGCAACAGAACAACCTGAAATCTCTTTCACAGATTCTTCATAGTAGTGCAATTATCATCATCATATAGAGCAGGGTTCCCCAACGAGCAGCCCCCAGGTAATTGTATGTGGCACCCCAAGTTTTCTGTGCAAAAAATACAATAAAATAAATAAAGGGTTTAAAAAAACAATAATTAAATGTTGGACATAAAAGACTAAAAATACCAGCAAATCAACTACCAGTCATTATAATTTTGGAAATCTGTTACGAAGTGTTCCTACGCATAATAAAGAGATAGTGAGTGTATAGCGAAGTTATCATTACTCATAGCATATTATTAAGTTACTTTTCTATTATTTCTGTTACTTTTCTATTATTTCTTTGGCCTGGTATTGTATCGTTAATACAAGGTTGGTATCGTGAAAACACTACAGTGTAAAGCCAAGTTATTGTTACTCATTGTATATTATTATAACTTTTACTATTTAGTGTTATTTTTTTATTATATTATTTCTCTTTCTTTCTGCATTGTTAGTCTACACCTGCTGTTTACGAAGCATGTGACAAATACCATTTAATTTGATTTTGATTGGATTTATGTGAAATTTAAGCAAGGTTTGAAATTATGTTTTAGTCAAATGTTATATTTTTTGGGCTTCTTGAGGTCAATTTTCAGTCTGCATAATTATTTGTAATTATGTTCTGGCCCCCTGAACATCTCTCAAGAAAAAAAACATCCCGCGGCTTAATCTAGTTGCTGATCCCTGATATATAAAGTTGTGATGTTGTATCACTCTGCATTGTGAATGTTTTGCAGCTGGCTGTTGCTTCTGGGTGTTTGTGTGTACAGTATGTATGAGAGACCAGGTTGATAATGATGATGGATAACTTCTTTTAAAGAGGAAAACTAGTGTGACAAAAAAGTCTCAGTAGGCCTCAGAAAGGAAAAGGTGTCCCAAATAACCAGCGGGTGGAGAAATAAAATGTAGTGTAATAGCTGTCACACACTGACCTCTCCAGTTTCTCAGGAGACGCAAGTTTATCTAAAAGTAACATTAAAATAAAGACACATCTTCGAGATGATCGGCCAATAAGTATTGCCATTTTATTTGATATGCAAAGTCATAATATACACTGGTATAAATGTACTTGTCCTTTCACTGTAAATCATGTAGTGATTTCTACAAAACCGGCTAAGTTAAAATACTTCCGACCTGCTATATGTCCCTAATCTCCAACTTTGTCTTTAAAATGCCCATAAGGTGGCTGAGGTACAGTACGTTAGCCCCATACAATGAAAAGCCCTACGTAAATACTATCCATATTATAAATACTATTATTTAACCTACCTCACATACTAATTTAGAAGACACAATCTCTTCATATTTTTCCCGAAATCTTTCATCCTTCTCTACCAAAAGAAAACCTTGTGCAAAAATAACAAGATGAAACAAAACCAGCCCCAGTGTTGCCACACCTAAGGCCAAACAATATCACTGCCGTCTTCTCTCCTCTTCTCACTTTATGTTGGGAGGGGCTAAGGAGAGAGGGAAGGTGCTGATTAGTTAATTTGTATTTTTCTTCACCCTACTTGCCTGGGCTGGCTACATAACTATATAACTATATAACTACAGGAAGTTGTGGTACTAGGGGAGGAGTCTCCCTTTCTATGGCCCAAGCCAAGACGGTTGCTCAGGCTTAGGCAGACGCCTTGCTTCCCCCTCGGAATGGAAACACCATCCGAGGTCTCTAAAGCCAGAAAACATAGAGGTGGGCATAACCAGTTAATTGGGAACGAGGGTCATTGTGTGAGAAGACTATCATTATGAACAACAGAAGATCTACATTGTACAGTGAGGCGTTATCGACATAGCCATCCATCAATGGGATCTTATTCAAAGGCCGATTAATATACAGATAATACATTTAACAGTGGAGGTTGGTAAAGGGAGGACGGCTCATAGTAATGGCTTGAATGGAATGTTAGCCATTACAATGAACATGTCCTTCGATTTAAAGTGTCACCAGCCACCGCTGATATATCAACACATGCAATTCAAGGGGGAGGAAAGTACATGATTAGGACACAACAGATCTCAGCCTCCAGAGTTGTGATCCTGGATTATTTCTACTTCAGGTCAAGGGTCAAATGAGGAGAACAGGATAAGAGGAAAAGATTGCATAATATGCATCTGCTGGAGATCGTACCAAAGGTCACACAGAACTAGGTTTCAAAAGAGAGGAATGGGGTGAGGTGGACCTATTACACACACACTTCTCTACAATAGAACAGCCATGTCAATATGCCTTCTAAAATAGTTAGTATAAAAGCTTTACCTTTTATAGAATGTCATAACAATATCAATCATATGATAAATCGGCAATACTGCTATGTAATATGAGTTGATTTAAAGGTCCAGTGCGGTCAAAATTACATTTTATGTGTATCATATTGTACAAGAGCTGATTAAACAAACACTGTTTCCTCATTGGAAAAACATACATCAGTGTTATTTCCTGATAGTTTCTGGTTGAAAATGCAATCTACACAGGACCTTCTAATCACCAGGTTTGCATGAGCAGGGGTTTTGTCTTTCCGTGGTGACACAAAAAGCAATTTTTTTGCTTAAGATTTCATGTCCCGAATAAAAATCTGAAGTTCAATGTGTTTCCATTGCATTTTGAAACTCTATCGATAGTTTTGTCAAAAAAACTGTTCCGTTAAATAGCAAATGTGCCTACTCTGGTCTTGGCACCTGCGTTTACATGACAAGATTATTATGGATAAGAGTCGAGAATGTTTATTTGTCAAACGGATGTCAAGCATCGATCATCATGTCAGCAGAATAAGACCCTCGATATTGATTGGAAAGCAGCATTAAAGTCCCCGTGCACTTTCACCAGCCTGTGAAGTTCATACATTTATTTAATCTGAAGCCTAATAAACCATATGGTAACACTGGTATGACCACTAGATGGCACATGACACTTACTATTGAAACCAGTCTAGGGCCTACCAATGCTATATGGGCTGCATGTCTCAGAGTAGAAGTGTTAATTTAGGATCAGGTCCCCTCTAAAAATCCTGTTCATATTGGGATAAATGTAAACTACATCATTAGTGGGATAAAGTTTGGTCAGAGAGTGAAAGAGGAGGGCACGTCACATCTATCTAATGTTTAAACTTACAAGGCACCAATGAGTTTGCAGGAAAAGTTTATTTCTTCTTTCCTCCTAATGACTTGCTCTCAGTTTTTTTCTTCTGTGCCTTGTAGAACAAAAGACACCTTTATGTTAAGACAAGACGGAGGTGGAGGGATTTTATAGAGTAATAAAGGTGACGTCAAGGTGAAGTTACCCCTAGATGCTGATCTTGGGTCAGTTTAAAAGTTTCCCCACTAGTGCTAAGGTTAAGATTGAGGAAGCTGAGTCTCGATCTGCACATAGGGGAAACTTCACCCCTGAGCCAGTTATTATCAGTACTACGCTGCTGTAGTAGTGCCTTGTAACAGGACATACCGCATCTACACACAATAAAAGGAAAGCAATGATGAGGCAGAGGTGTCATGCACTTAATTTTTTCAAGGGGGAACTGACGGCCAAATTCGATATCTTTGAGTTAATTATGCATTGAAGAAACATTTATTTTATATTTTCAGCAAACAAATTAATAAAAGGGCCCCCATTTTCAATGGGCATGACACATTCAGCTTAACTTCAGTCAATTCAGGAAAATAATTAAACACACAATTCTAACTACAAATACCCATGTTCTCTATTGTTTTTCTCTCTCAAGAGTCTGTATAATGAGTCAGCCATAATGTATTCCATGTTTTTTCCATTTATTTTTTTACATACAATACAAATGAGATTGACCTCGATTCTTGAGGTCAACGAGGTGTGAGGAGAAAGGTTTTACCTCAGTCATGGCATCGTCAATCTGTTTAAGTTCTTCATAGTGGTCTCGAGAATCCCGCAAAGGCTGCACCATAATCTCCTCAATCTGGGGGAAAAGCTAGGACACACATTTAGATGTAGTTATTTGAAAGATTGTCATCCCATTAGCTTTTTGTCCCAAAATAGTTTTCATCCATTATCCTACAATTTTTTTTTTAAGTCACCTGCCACCACTGATTTACATCCATAGATTAACCTCTACCCGGGAAGGTTGAGCTAATGTGCGCTAATGTGATTAGCATGATGTTGTAAGTAACAAGAACATTTCCCAGGACATAGACATGTCTTGCATGGGCAGAAAGCTTAAATTCTTGTTAATCTAACTGCACTGTCCAATTAAGTGAAAAAATACTATGCTATTGTTTGAGGAGAGTGCACAACAACAAAAAACTTGTATCACGGCAACTGGTTTGATACATTCACCTCTGAAGGTAAATAATGTACTTATATTCAGTAATTTTGCTCTGATTTGTCATCCTGAGGGTCCCAGAGATAAACATGTGGCATAGTTTTGTTTGATAAAATCTATTTTTATATTCAAATGTAGGAACTGGGTTCTAAAGTTTGAACCCCTGTCCAGGAAACCGCCCCAGGGTTATAGCATACATTTTTGTTGGCAAACATTTTGGGTTGTTGAATCTCACTCTGGATCTCAGTTACAGGCTCACTCGGAAACAGAAACACACCTTCATAACAGTCTCAAACATGGGAATGAGGACGAATTTGATGAAGCCGATCTGAGCGGTGGGTTTGGTCACTTTGTCCCGATCCATGAAAGGAGCTACTGGGAGACCCTCAGATTTCTCTCTGTCACTCTGAACACAAAAACAGATAATGAAAGCCTATACAGAACATTTGCTTCTTTCCTCATTGGAAAGAAAGGGGCACACCTCCCCACACCCATTGGCAAATGCATATATAGTTTGCCTTAAACCAAGGATTTGTGTGATTTCATGAGATAAGAAACGTAAATATCTTTAAGGTGAAAATACTTCCTTGCAACATTAAAGGTTGGTCAAGACTCGTGGACATCTCTCGTGGACAAATACACTTACCATAAATGGTAGTAGCATCTGTCGACAGACTGTGGGATTCAACGAATAATGAGAACTTTGTTCCAGTTCACAACTGTTTTGTCACTAATCATTTGGACAAATCTGAATTGCACAGGCTCTCACATTTTGGAAGGGGAAGGGACATTTGTCCTATAGACATGCCCAAAACTGGCTGAGAGTTTTCATTTGGAGGGGTGGAGACTTTGCTAGTCTTGTCTCCCCCCAGAACTTAATTTGCACGATTTTGGTTCTGTGTCCGAGATTAGTCAAGACTATACTTTTTCTTCACAAGTTAATTGACAATCATTTTCAAAAAATCTGTAACTTACCTGCATAAAGTATTCCTCCAGCAGGCAGTCTAGCCAGGGCTCGGCCACCTCCGTGGGTCTCACCTCATTGGAGATGTCACAGCACTTGATCAGCACCAGCTTAAGCTGCACAGAGACGCAACAACAATCCTCAAACATAACGGATGTAACACCTTACAACCTTGTAAAGAGGTTCAGACGTCTTGGCATTAAGGTTAAGGTGCTGGGTTGTCCATTGCTAGACCCGGGTTTGGGCTTCCCCCAAAGTCTCTGCAATACATTTGACACATGCTGTATGTCAACCTTGACTTGAGGATATACGTAATTGCATACATACACATGTCACATGCTTGTGGTTGGTGAAGTCAAAGTTGTCCACGTTCTGCTTGAAGGAGTCCAGTATCTCACCGTGTCTGGCCATATCTGTGGCTAAGATGAGAGTGATGATAGCCTGCCAAGGTTGCAAATAATATCATTATACTAGAAACCAATCCTGGCCAAAATCACAAGCAAAAGCCATCCTCTGTGCGAAACTATCCCTATGTTTAGGTGGTGATGTGTAATACCATTTATTTTACAATAACGTTGGTTTCTATTCATGGTAGGCTACACACTGAGTGTACAAAACATTAGGAACACCTGCTCTTTCCATGACCTTGACTGACCAGTTGAATCCAGATGAAAGCTATGATCCCTTATTGAAGTCACTTGTTAAATCCACTTCAAATCAGTATAGAGGAAGGGGAGGAGACAGGTTAAAGAAGGATTTTTAAGCCTTGAGACAATTGAGACAAGGATTGTGTATGTGTGCCATTCAGAGGGTGAACGGCAAGACAAAATATTTAAGTGCCTTTGAACGGGGTATGTTAGTAGATGCCAGGCGCACCGGTTTGAGTGTGTCAAGAAGTGCAACGCGGCTGGGTTTTTCATGCTCAACAGTTTCCCGTGTGTATCAAGAATGATCCACCACCCAAAAGACATCCAGCCAACATGACACAACTGTGGGAAGCATTGGAGTCAACATGGGCCAGCATCCCTGTGGAATGCTTTCGACACCTTGAACAGTCCATGCCTGATGAATTGAGGCAGTTCTGAGGGCAAAAGGGGGTACAACTCAATATTAGGAAGGTGTTCCTAATGTTTTGTTCACTCAGTGTATATTTATCCCAACTTTGCTAAACCCCATTTTTAGCTTCTAAACTATAATACATGCTACTTCACAAATACGTTGTTATTCAAATTTCAGTGAGGCCCTTGCTGTGAGAAACCCGGTGCCTCACCTGTCTGAGGTGTTTGAAGGCCTCCGTTTCTATGTTTGCGAAGATGTTACACTCTGGCATGGAGATGATCTGGAAGGCCACGGCACAGTGATGGTTCTCCAGGGGCGAGATGTCGTTGTAGCGCACCGCCAGCTCTGTGTGAGCGTTTATCTGGTACCTGCCACAGGACATAGCATTAGCACACAAGTATTTTCAGGTCTCTCCAGATATGTTAAATCGGTTTCAAGTCCGGGCTCTAGCTGGGCCACTCAAGGACATTCAGAGACTTGTCCCGAAGCCACTCCTGCGTTGTCTTTGCTGTGTGCTTAGGATCGTTGTCCTGTTGGAAGGTGAACCTTCGCTCCAGTTTGCGGTCCTGAGCATTCTGGAGTAAGTTTTCATCCAGGATCTTTCTGTACTTTGCTCCGTTCATCTTTGCCTCTATCCTGACTAGTCTCCCAGTCCCTGCCGCTGAAAAACATCCCCACAGCATGGCGCTTGGCATTCAGGCCAAAGAGTTCGTCAGACCCGAGAATCTTATTTCTCATAGTCTGAGAGTCTTTAGGTGCCTTTTGACAAACTTAAAGCGGTCTGTCATGTGCCTTTTTCTGAGGAGTGGCTTCCGTCTGGCCACTCTACCATAAAGGCCTGATTGGTAGAGTGCTGCAAAGATGGTTTTCCTCCTGGAAGGTTCTTCCATCTCCACAGGGGAACTCTAGAGCTCTGTCAGAGTGACCATCGGGTTCTAGGTCACCTCCCTGAAGAAGGCCCTTCTCCCCTGATTTCTCAGTTTGGCCGGGCTGCCAGCTCTCGGAAGAGTATTGGTGGTTCCAAACTTCTTCCATTTAAGAATGATGGAGGCCACTGCGTTGTTGGGGACCTTCAATGTTGCAGACATTTTCTGGCACCCTTCCCCAGATCTGAGCCTCAACATAATTGAAGAATTTTTTAAATAATAAATGTGCAAATATTGTACAATCTACGTGTGCAAAGCTCTTAGAGACAGACTCGCAGCTGTAATTGCTGCCAAAGTTGATTCTAACATGTATTGACTCAGGGTTGTGAATACATATGTAAATTAGATATTTCTGTATGGATTTTGTTATACATTTGCAAAAATGATGAACTTATCCAAGAACTTATCCTCTGCAGCAGAGGTAACTCTGGGTCTTCCTTTCCTTTGGCGGTCCTCATGAGACCCAGTTTCATCATAGCACTTGATGGTTTTTGCGACTGCACATTTTCCGTATTGACTGACCTTCATGTCTTAAATTAATGATGGACTGACATTTCTCTTTGCTTAATTGAGCTGTTCTTGCCATAATATGGACTTGGTCTTTGACCAAATAGGGCTATCTTCTGTATACCACACCTACCTTCTCACAACACAACTGATTGGCTCAAACGCATAAAATGAAATTCCACAAATTAACTTTTAACAAGGCATAACTGTTAATTGAAATGCATTCCAGGTGACAACCTCATGAAGCTGGTTGAGAGAA
This sequence comes from Salvelinus namaycush, assembly GCF_016432855.1. Lineage (NCBI taxonomy): Eukaryota > Metazoa > Chordata > Actinopteri > Salmoniformes > Salmonidae > Salvelinus > Salvelinus namaycush. The sequence continues at coordinate 12,442,164 of NC_052318.1, read as the reverse complement.
TGCCAAGAGTGTTCAAAGCTGGCAACAAGGCAAAGGGTGGCTACTTTGAAGAATCTCAAATTTAAAATATACTTTGATTTGTTTAACACTTTTTTGGTTACTACATGATTCCATACGTGTTATTTCATAGTTGTTATGTCTTCACTATTATTCTACAATGTAGAAAATAGTAAAAAATAAAGAAAAACCCATGAATGAGTAGGTGTGTCCAAACTTTTGACTGGTACTATATATATATATATATATATACACACTGCTCAAAAAAATAAAGGGAACACTTAAACAACACAATGTAACTCCAAGTGAATCACACTTCTGTGAAATCAAACTGTCCACTTAGGAAGCAACACTGATTGACAATAAATTTCACATGCTGTTGTGCAAATGGAATAGACAAAAGGTGGAAATTATAGGCAATTAGCAAGACACCCCCAAAAAAGGAGTGATTCTGCAGGTGGTGACCACAGACCACTTCTCAGTTCCTATGCTTCCTGGCTGATGTTTTGGTCACTTTTGAATGCTGGCGGTGCTCTCACTCTAGTGGTAGCATGAGACGGAGTCTACAACCCACACAAGTGGCTCAGGTAGTGCAGTTCATCCAGGATGGCACATCAATGCGAGCTGTGGCAAAAAGGTTTGCTGTGTCTGTCAGCGTAGTGTCCAGAGCATGGAGGCGCTACCAGGAGACAGGCCAGTACATCAGGAGACGTGGAGGAGGCCGTAGGAGGGCAACAACCCAGCAGCAGGACCGCTACCTCCGCCTTTGTGCAAGGAGGAGCACTGCCAGAGCCCTGCAAAATGACCTCCAGCAGGCCACAAATGTGCATGTGTCTGCTCAAACGGTCAGAAACAGACTCCATGAGGGTGGTATGAGGGCCCGACGTCCACAGGTGGGGGTTGTGCTTACAGCCCAACACCGTGCAGGACGTTTGGCATTTGCCAGAGAACACCAAGATTGGCAAATTCGCCACTGGCGCCCTGTGCTCTTCACAGATGAAAGCAGGTTCACACTGAGCACATGTGACAGACGTGACAGAGTCTGGAGACGCCGTGGAGAATGTTCTGCTGCCTGCAACATCCTCAAGCATGACCGGTTTGGCGATGGGTCAGTCATGGTGTGGGGTGGCATTTCTTTGCGGGGCCGCACAGCCCTCCATGTGCTCGCCAGAGGTAGCCTGACTGCCAATAGGTACCGAGATGAGATCCTCAGACCCCTTGTGAGACCATATGCTGACACATGCACATTTGTGGCCTGCTGGAGGTCATTTTGCAGGGCTCTGGCAGTGCACCTCCTTGCACAAAGGCGGAGGTAGCGGTCCTGCTGCTGGGTTGTTGCCCTCCTACGGCCTCCTCCACGTCTCCTGATGTACTGGCCTGTCTCCTGGTAGCGCCTCCATGCTCTGGACACTACGCTGACAGACACAGCAAACCTTTTTGCCACAGCTCGCATTGATGTGCCATCCTGGATGAACTGCACTACCTGAGCCACTTGTGTGGGTTGTAGACTCCGTCTCATGCTACCACTAGAGTGAGAGCACCGCCAGCATTCAAAAGTGACCAAAACATCAGCCAGGAAGCATAGGAACTGAGAAGTGGTCTGTGGTCACCACCTGCAGAATCACTACTTTTTTGGGGGTGTCTTGCTAATTGCCTATAATTTCCACCTTTTGTCTATTCCATTTGCACAACAGCATGTGAAATTTCTTGTCAATCAGTGTTGCTTCCTAAGTGGACAGTTTGATTTCACAGAAGTGTGATTGACTTGGAGTTACATTGTGTTGTTTAAGTGTTCCCTTTATTTTTTTGAGCAGTGTATATACACACACAGTTGAAGTCGGAAGTTAACATACACCTTAGCCAAATACATTTAAACTCAGTTTTTCACAATTCCTGACATGTAATCCTAGTAAAAATTCCCTGTCTTAGGTCAGTTACGATTACCACTTTATTTTAAGAATGTGAAATGTCAGAATAATAGTAGAGAGAATTATTTATTTCAGCTTTTATTTCTTTCATCACATTCCCAGTGAGTCAGAAGTTTACATACACTAAATTAGTATTTGGTAGCATTGCTTTTAAATTGTTTAACTTGGGTAAAACATTTTGGGTAGCCTTCCACAAGCTTCCCACAATAAGTTGGGTGAATTGTGGCCCATTCCTCCTGACAGAGCTGGTGTAACTAAGTCAGGTTTGTAGGCCTCCTTGCTCTCACATGCTTTTTCAGTTCTGCCCACAAACGTTCTATGGGATTGAGGTCAGAGCTTGTGATGGCCACTCCCATACCTTGATTTTGTTGTCCTTTAGCCATTTTGCCACAACTTTGGAAGTATGCTTGGGGTCATTGTCCATTTGGAAGACCCATTTGCGACCAAGCTTTAACTCCCTGACTGATAATTGTCCTTCCTCATGATGCCATCTATTTTGTGAAGTGCACCAGTCCCTCCTGCAGCAAAGCACCCCCACAACATGATGCTGCCACCCCCGTGCTTCACAGTTGGGATGGTGTTCTTCTTTTTGCAAGCCTCCCCCTTTTTCCTCCAAACATAACGACGGTCATTATGGCCAAACAGTTCTATTTTTGTTTCATCAGACCAGAGGAAATTTCTCCAAAAAGTATGATCTTTGTTCCCATGTGCAGTTGCAAACCGTAGTCTGTTTTTTTCTGGCGGTTTTGGTGCAGTTGCTTCTTCCTTGTTGAGAGGTCTTTCAGGTTATGTCGATATAGGACTCGTTTTACTGTTGATATAGATACTTTTGTATCTGTTTCCTCCAGCATCTTCACAACATCCTTTGCTGTTGTTCTGGGATTGATTTGCACTTTTCATAACCAAACCTCCAGTTGACTCAAATTATGTCAATTAGCCTATCAGAAGCTTCTAAAGCAATGACATAATTTTCTGGAATTTCCAAGCTGTTTAAAGGCACAGTCAACTTAGTGTATGTAAACGTCTGACCCACTACAATTGTGATACAGTGAATTAAAAGTGAAATAATCTGTGTGTAAACAATTGTTGGAAAAATTACTTGTGTCATGCACAAAGTAGATGTCCTAACCGACTTGCAAAAAGTATAGTTTGTTAACAAGAAATTTGTGGAGTGGTTGAAAAACGAGTTTTAATTGACTCCAACCTAAGTGTATGTAAACTTCCGACTTCAACTGTATATATATAAAGGTATATGTAATGTGACCTACGTGTTGTTGTAGCCTGGGTGATCTAGGTCGTGACACACGGCAGCTGTCATGAGGATGCACATGTCAGTCATGGTGAGCCTCTCCTGAGAAACACAGCTAGAGTCAGAGTGACGCGCACACACACACACAAATTATATGAGGTGTGTTCTCACTTTTAAGTTGCACAGGTGAATCATTCCATACATCATCTGACTGACACAGAAGCAGTGGCGGAAGTTATGGAACGGGTTGTTGCGGTAATTCTCCTGGATTCCCAGCTGAAACACAAAGCAACAAACATCTTACAAACAAGAAATCAAGCCTTTTTTAATAGTTTTTGAATCAGCTCAAAAGTGTATATTTTTTCTTTCATGAGATAAAAAATGGAAATCGAGGCTAATGACTACTTGGGATAGATATGGGTTTCACAAGTGTGGATCTAACTCACCAGCCATCGTTTCAGTGTGATGGGGTTCATATTAAACTCCTTCACCAGGCCCAGATCATGATACATGTACTCCAGACAGCTTAGCATCTCCACATTGGAAACACAATACAGTAATGAGTACTATCAGAATATGTTTAATGCTACACATAGCAATTGGGACTAAGATGCTGATTAGCTATCTTTATAGATTGCCTTGGAAAAAGTACCAAAGCAAGAATAATCATTTGTCAGATAAAAATACATTTATCATTCATACATACATGCAATGCATATTTGTCCAAATTAGGCTACATGAAATATCCCCAACCTCATTGTGCTCCCAATGCCAAACATCAAATGTAGGTTTCTTCAGAGCTTCTATGGTCTCCTGGGATAGAGTATACTGTAGACATAGTGCAAAGAGTAATGTAAGTCATTTATTCACCATTAACAAAAGGTGTACTGGTTATTATGCTTTAACTGTTTACCTTTGGGTAATTTGGAACGTCTCGTCTTGGGGACAGTTTCTTGCCGTCCTCTGTGAAGCTATATTTGCAACCACAAGTCACTCTAATAATAAGAAGCAATATTGGGGAAAACAGAAGGGCGGTAGCCTATAAGTTAAGAATATATAAGAACATATTCAAGGGTCTTTCATGTAATGGACCTTCAATCAACACTGATTTAAGGGCAACATATGGCTTAGTCAATTTTAAGAGGCTCTTATTTTAAATCATAATAGACCACACATACAGTATTAATGAGACAATCTGCAGTTCAAAGAATAACAAAAGCGGCTACCCTGCCTCTGTTTTGGAAAGAGCTGAGGATTGAGCTGGAGAATGGTAACCACTCAAATTCATAGACAAAGCTGACTATCCACGAGGAAACAATTATCATTTGAACCATGTTTTGAGGCTATACAAGTGTTTGTTTACAATTACATTGTTTACAAAAAAGGTATTAAAACATGCTTATATTTTGGGATCTGATGGGGTAGGACAGTTGAACTTAGCTCATGAGGCATTTATAAGTTATATTCTTCAAGAATCAATGGATATCATTAATTTAACAATCCAAAAATGGATGTAGCAATTGCAGATTGCCCCTTAAAGGGAAATGTACTGAACAATATGTTACTTTGGGCCCTTAAAAGGCCTTTTGAATGTATCAACACGGATTTGAGTGTCTTCTATATAATTCTTCCAACATTGACCTCACCAACATTGACCTTTTAAACTTAAATGTTGTAAATGTAGACATATACCTCTGGATTCTGTTTAATTCATTATTATTATTACTACTATCTGAGATGATAATTTGGTTTATTTGCAGTTGTCTGACCTTCCTCCTCCCTTTGAGGTCATCTCATCCCGTAATTTCCTCAGGTCGTTCTTGCACTTCTCAATCTCCACCATTTTAAGCCCTTCTACTGCAACAGAGAGTCAATGTATAGTATTAAATATGTCACAACAAAACCAATATATTATTTTTTATATATTCCATTTTTCTATTGCATATAGAGTGTAGGTGAGAATATTCCCACAAACTAAAGCCAGTGGTGCCAACGTTAATACAGTAACGCCATCACTCACACTCCACTCTCTTCTCCAACATGGCAAGCCTATTGGTCACCTCTGTCTTCAACTCATTGATTCGAAAAGCCCTGAAACAGAAAGGGAGGAAAACATAACTCCTTTAATTGAGCAGAAATCTGTGTGAGCCTAGGCAACAGTGGACACTTATGTATTCTTTTTTTAAACTTACAAATAAAATCAACACAGACTGAACAGATGAATGAAAAGAGAGACAAAACCAAAAATTGGTGCGATGGCCACAGATATTTTCTCAGATATCATCTCTAACTTGATCGAATAAACTATACTAAACAAAACACTCTGGATAAGAGTATCTGCTAAATGACTAAAATATTTAAAAAGATGAATACTTGTATATCACCTGCTAAATTGCTCTGCCACCTGAGACAAAACATTCTGGAACATGTCTTCTTTGTCTGAAAGGAGGAAAAATATGTACGGGTGGTTCTGACTTTGCTTCTGTATTATCTATTTACCATTACTGTATGTGTGACTGAAAATTATAGAATTCGCAAATGCTTCGTATTGTAGCGTACCTCCCACCTGACCAGTCGACTGAGGCATTACCTTGTACTGGGAGCTGCGATGAGACAAAACAACAAGATGGCAGATTTCAGTAACCACAGTAATTGCAGCTAGTATCCCACGCTCCAATTTAAGTGATTTAGCTTGAACCATCTGGAAAAATGTTTACCTACACAGTGTCACAATATTACTTTAAAGTATTGTCCCCGCAAATTTTTTGTTGTTGTTTATATTTGAAAATATATACACAACCGTTCAAAAGTTTGGGGTCACTTAGAAATTTCCTTTTTTGTGAAAAAATTAAAATAATTGCCCATTAAAATAACATCGAATTGATCAGAAATACAGTGTAGACATTGTTAATGTTGCAAATGACTATTGTAGCTGGAAACACCTGTTTTTTTTAATGGAATATCTACATAGGCGTACAGAGGTCCATTATCAGCAACCATCACTCCTGTTCCAATGGCACATTGTGTTAGCTAATCCAAATGTTTCATTTTAAAAGGCTAATTTATCAATAGAAAACCCTTCTGCAATTATGTTAGCACAGCTGAAAACTGTTGTTCTGATTAAAGAAGCAATAAAACTGGCCTTCTTTAGACTAGTTGAGTATCTGGAGCGTCAGCATTTGTGGGTTCGATTACAGGCTCAAAATGGCCAGAAACAAAGAACTTTCTTCTGAAACTCGTCAGTCTATTCTTGTTCTGAGAAATGAAGGCTATTCCATGCGAGAAAATGCCAAGAAACTGAAGATCTCATACAACGCTGTGTACTACTCCATTCACAGAACAGCGCAAACTGGCTCTAACCAGAATAGAAAGAGGAGTAGTGCACAACAGGGCAAGAGGACAAGTACATTAGAGTGTCTAGTTTGAGAAACAGAAGCCTCACTAGTCATCAACTGGCAGCTTCATTAAATAGTACCCACAAAACACCAGTCTCAACGTCAACAGTGAAGAGGCGACTCCGGGATGCTGGCCTTCTAGGCAGAGTTGCAAAGAAAAAGCCATATCTCAGACTGGCCAATAAAAAGAAAAGATTAAGATGGGCAAAAGAACACAGACACAGGACAGAGGAACACTGTCTAGAAGGCCCGCATCCCGGAGTCACCTCCTCACTGTTTTGCGGGTACTATTTAATGAATCTGCCAGTTGAGGACTTGTGAGGCATCTGTTTCTCAAACTTTTCTTTAAAAAAAATGACATTTCTAAGTGACCCCAAACTTTTGCACTGTAGTGTATATATTGTAGGAAATTATATAGTAGCAGAAAGTATACATTATTACCATGTCTACACCAAACCAATGACTAATATAAGCTTATTACCTATTCACAATGTATTGTCTGAATAAATACCAGGTCAAACAGCGGACTGTAAAAAATAGTGTTTCCAAAAACACGTGTCATTACTTTGGGGTGTTGGTAGGCATTGTGGGATCGATGGAGACCAGCGCTCCCTCGGAGTCCACCAGCCTTATAGCAGTATTTCTGAGGACAAATCAAAGTATTACACAAAGTATTAAATACATCAAAGTATTGTAGGCTGCATCATGTTAAGTGGGGAAAAGGGAAACGGTAAGTAAAAAAACACTTTGAAGCTCAGGACAGACAATGCAAGCTTCAAAGGCGAGGAGATCCATTATGCAAACTCAAGAGTTTTAGCATAATAAGTAATGTTAGACAGTTGGCATATTGATTTAACGTTATGTGCAGGACATAAGGGTGTACAGATGTAGGATCTTAATTTGACCACCCTGTTGCAGGAGAATTTTCCTGCAATACAGGAAATGTAAAACTTGTAGTGTATTTGAGGATTAAAAAGGCTTCTGATGCTTGTAATTTCCACTTTGAAATTTTAGACTTGATTTCCCCTTACAAAGAATGTATCAACCCCAACAAAAATGTCCATTAATTATAATCCACATTTTCTGTTGCTGCAGGATTATTTTCCTGCTGTAGCAAACTGGCTCAAATGAAGATGTGTTTGTGTTTGAGTGAAAAAGGGCAGTGAGGTGCCACTGACCTGGCTATGTTAGAGGAAGAACACAGCAGTTCTCGGATGTCACAGGGGCTGCAGTATCGACTGAAAATCACCTAAAAACAGAGGCAAGACCATTTAAAGATACATCGATACAAATAGTACTGATGTAGATCAAACTGCATATCTTCATACTTAATAGTGTCTTGGTACTGTATTTGCACATACAAAGTATTTCAGGGATACCGAAGATAAATAATACTACTCAAGTAATGCTTTTCTTTATAACCGTAAACTCCAAACAACTGAAATCAATAGAATGAATATCAATAATGATGAGAGCATGTTCACTCCAGGTGTAACACCTGCCTTTTGTGTCACAACCACCTGTGAATCACCTGTGTCTTATCTCGGCACCTCTTGACCTGACCAAAGCCCCCATACTTTCACAGGAGATGAACACAAGGTGGTCACATGTAAGGCAGAGAGAGTTCAAGTGGTTTGAGTTGTAAGCTCTATCCATCAAACTACTTCATATTTACTACATCTAAAAATCCGCTAATGCAATCAACGTCAAACATAAAACACATTTTCCTTCAACTTTCTTTCCATCCTCATTCATGACAATTACAAATTAATATAATTGAAATACCTCAAGCATCCATCCCTTCAATACCTATGATTCAGTTACACTACTTAAGCTCCTCCTTATAAAGTGTTATATAATTCCTTAAAAACATGCATGTCATTGTTGTTGATATTATTTGCATTATATCAGCTGTAATGAAATGATAATGATAGCTGGTGTACCAGGATCATAAGTTGTGTCACTCAGTCTCACCAAAGAGGAAGAGGCAAGAGGTTTCACTCTTGCCAACATCTGTCAAAAATAAGCCCAATGTGTTTCTATGGGCTTATTTTGGACCTAAGCTTGTCGCCTGCCTTCCCGCCTTTGGAACATGAGCATCTTGTCATTATAGACAGATCTCTGGTCTCACTCACCTTCTGCATTTTCCCATCCACATCTAGGTAGACTGTCTTTGGGGCGTACGATGAGGAGCTGGTACCCATAGTGACCCTGTGCCTCGCTCCTCGTCTCTGTGAAAAAATGAAATGGGATCTGGGAAAGGCACAAATGACAGTTGTACTTTTGCTCATGTGGATCGTTGGTACCACGCTCACCTGTCTACAATTCATTTCATATCATTGTGGTGTACCGTGGGGTTGAGAATAAGTATGCAGGTACAGAAGGAAATACAAATATTGATGTCTAGGATGAAATTAATTCAGAGCAGCTATTTATCCATTCCATGTATTACATTCATGCTGGATCATTACCATGAAAAGCAAGTAAAAGTAACCTTATTCATCATAATTTTTAAATATTAATTGCATATACTTTCAATAAATTAAATAATAGATGAATATAGATAAATACTATAATTTTCCTGTCAACCAGTTGCTACATAACACATTGAAATATAAACACACTCCTGTAGCAAAAAAAGAATATCAAGATCAAAAATATCTCAATGCTAATTCATCTTGCAAAGAATCTAATGAAACTAGACTTACATACTTCCGTCAGTCACTGTCAGAAGCAAACCTCTCCTGCCTGTTGATATGCTGCAGATCCAGAGAGCGAGGGAATACAACCTGTATGAAACCTGGGGGAGGGATCCACCACCAGCCCTTTAAATATCACCCATTAACTCTGCAGTTGCCAAGGTACCGTTACTACGGCGAAGTAGGCTATCCCCTGACCCTCTCACATCATCCACTCCTTTCAATAAACTCTGAATTCAGATCATGGAGGTAAAATCTCATTGGTATTTAATTGATTTCTCGCGGCGTCGCCTCCAACACAGTTCGAGGAGGTGGCTAAGAAAGAGGAATCAAGGAAACACTTGAGGATGCACCCATGGTGGTGGAGAATAATCAAACATTGACATCATGTGCATGTGTTTAGCTTTGATGGTCTCATTAGGTAATGCCTATTCAAGGGGTTACCTCAGATTTGAATGGTGAATGGTGCACGTCATACATCATTAATAAAGTGGGCTTGTTCTGATTAATTAATAGTTCACTTAGAGTCGTGGAAATGAAAGGTCCAGATGGTGTTAGAAGTATGTGTGTATCCCAACTGGTACCCTTTTACCTATATTGTACACTACTTTTGACGAGTCCCATGGGCCCTGGTCAAAAGTAGTGCACTATAAAGTGAATAGGGTGCCTTTTGGAATGCAATGCAGACATGGGTGATGTGGTACCAGAATATGTTTTTGAGGGATATGGGAGCCGTTTCTGTGCCGTTACCAATTTTCCACATTACATGAAATTTGACAAGATAAAAACATCCTGGAGCATGTTTACACCAGTCAACGGTTTTTACAGTGAGGAGTTGCATTTTACATTTCAGATTTTAGGTAGACTTCCAATTAATATTCATTATATATAAAGTAAAACATGCCCTTTTCAGGAAATGAAATACAGTTGGTCATGCTCAGATTTATTCAGCTTAAATCAGACATCTGATGTACATACACTTCATCATTTAATTTTTTTCTAAATGTACTTGGAATATTAGTCATGTCACATAATACAGCCTGCCCTCAGCATAGCTTATGCATGGTATAACATCTGACTTTATTTGGGGCACTACAACTATCTGCATCCCTCCTCAATTATATTTAAAAAAAGATTACGCCCCCTCTAACAACGCCTCTGACTACAAGGCAACGGAGGGTCCCTAAAGTACAATTATCACCTTAATAACATGGCCCACCGGCGAGGATGCTCAGTTGGTAGAGGATGGTGCTTGCAATGCCAGGGTTGTTGGTTCGATTCCCATGGGGGACCAGTACAAAAAAAGTATGAAAATGTATGCACTCACTACTGTAAGTCACTCTGGATAAGAGAGTCTTCTAAATGACTAAAATGTCAACAAAAAATAAATATCTACAAAGAATGAAACATCAATTCATTAAAAAAAAAAAGGAATACGGACACTGGTCCCCTAGGTATTTACTTGGCCAGTGAAGCTAAAACTTTTACATTCAGCTCTATACTCCAGCATTTTGGATTTGATATTAAATGTTTTATATGACCCTACAAGACAGAATGTGACCTGTTATTTGAGGGTGAATAAGGATGAGCGAGAAAGTTAGACGCACAAAGATCATGCCCCTAAAAAAATTCTAACCTCTCATCATTATCAATAACAGGGGAGGTTGAGGTATAATATTTATGCCTCTAACTTCCTCACTCATCATTATTCACAATTAATTCATGATTATCTGGAATCATGGAAGCATCCACATTAATGTAGAAGTGTTCAGAAACATATCATATTCTTATTTACTATAGAAGTGACTCCAAAATGACAAAATACATTATTTACCATTCTATTGGGCACAGAATAATCTGAAACACAACCTAAACAAACAGCAAAAGCATCCAACAAATGTTTAGTCTCAAGCTTGATGTAGCCATTGTGTGCTAGGAATATGGGACCAAATACTAAACTTGAATAAATGTAATACACTAAGTGAATTTGTCTAAAAACGTATGACACCTTCAAAAATGGGGGGACTAGATACATAAAATGCTTTCATTTCTAAATAGTTAAACAGAAAACACCCCAAAATAAAAAGGTGACATTATGTATTGTCGGCTCATTTGATTTCAAATCCAAAAAGCTGGAGTATAGAGCCAAATTACATTTTAGCTTCTATGCCAAATAAATATGTAGGAGAGTAGGTAGCGTGCCACTAAAAGGGATACATTTACAATCAAAGTCCCACTTGAAAACATTGGGTGAGCTCGTTTGTTGGTCGCGTGGGAGGAGTTGGCGCTCAACTTGCAATTTAGGAGCCCGACGGCAAAAGTCAAAAGCCCCTGTTATGATACCGATGGTTTGTCGGGAGAGACGGTTCCTACGATTGTGACTAGATGGAGTACAGCTCCATCTAGATGTCGCGTCGAGGACAACAGTTGTTGACAACCGTTGCATTTTAGCTAAGCCCAACCCTTTTCCTAACCTTAACTTCATTCTCCTAACCTGCTAAATGAACTCTCCTAACCTGCTAAATGAACTCTCCTAACCTGCTAAATGAACTCTCCTAACCTGCTAAATGAACTCTCCTAACCTGCTAAATGAACTCTCCTAACCTGCTAAATGAACTCTCCTAACCTGCTATGTACAGAAACTTCTCTCCGTAGCTGAACTCCATCTAGCCCACCGTTTCCCAATGGGGGTCGCAAGAGAAAGTCTGAAATCTTGCTTAGTTCATAGAAGCTGCTAGTTTTAGTTGTAATAAACAGAGCGGTTTCTGTTCTCTTTCTACAAATGTGGCTCTATCTTTTGAATGGTTTAAGCTACAAAATATTATAACCCCATCACTGAAAGATAAGACTCTAAAAAACACGTATGTTTTCCTCTACAATGCCCACAAGCCACGCAGGATTCATTAGAACAGAGTACAAAAGACTAGGCGCTAACTAAATCAAACTGGGTGGGAAAAGAACATCAATGATGGTGTTCTTTTCTACACAGAATTATTGCGTGATGATCTTCTGAACTTCCCAATACCTTTCTGATGCATTTCAGTCACTTCAAACCATACTTCCTTCAGATTGAAATACTGTCAAAGGTACTGTCAGATTGATTTGTAATAGACGGTTATAGACAATTAAAAATCACAAAAAAAATCTAAAGGGGTCGTGGGCCAAAAAAGTTTGGGAACTCTTTATCTAGCCACAACCGTAAAAAATATTAGTCCCGACAAACCATCAGTAGCATCACACACCCTGCTCAAAATTGACGACGAGGCCGGCTAGGAGGGGTGGAGTCAAAAACAAAACAACGAAGTGCACATGGTGGATACAAACTAACTTCTAATCATTGATCAATAAACATTTCAACAACCATTTGCATCAGAGACAAATGGAATAATGTGATGGTGTCTGAGATTTTTCTTTTTTTTTCTTTTTATAGATCGGTCAGCAAATGTTTCCTTATCTGTTGTGTTTTTGTTGGTGATGACATTCACCTCCACAGCCCTTGATTACCTTGAAACTCCTCCTTTACTGCTTATGTAGTTTGGCATCCCCCGGCTGTGCAAAATGATGTCAACTGGAGGGGAGATTGGGGAAAGGCAGTGTGCACAGAATTGTAATGCTAAAACATGAAAGATGCACACTGCACTGAGAGGGGCTATAAGAGAGACAGTCTATTAAAAAAAAAAAATTAAAGTGTATTTTTTGGGTTTAAAAGAGAAAGAGCTTTGCGGTCACTTGAGGAAGGGACATGTTCTCTCTGTCAGACGGTCCCAGAATATCAATGGCCCCTTCCTCCTTTTTCAGCTCCTTTCATCCACTGGGGACGAGGTCTGGACCCATTAAGGCTGAAGGATGAAAGGACTAGTACCGTATGAATCATGGTGTGCCTCAGGGATTATTACTGGGTCATTTTTCCTGCGCCCATCCTCGCAGGTGTGATACAGTCTCTTGTCCCAGGTGGCCACTCAGATTTCTTTGAACCTGCCAACACAAGGTTAGATTAGCCTATTTCAGAATGGACCGAATGCAAACCTATTCCGGTTATTAACATAGGCACCAGATCATTGGATCTGATTAATTCAATGTCATTTCATATTTGAGGACTGGCGGTGTAGGAACCACCACAGAATCTTCAACTGAGTATATCTGGCTACCCAAATAAAGCACAAAATAAACTTCAGTTAGTGCTAAACACGGCTGCTAGAATCTTGACGAGAACCCCAAAATTTGATCATATTACTCCAGTGCTAGCCTCTCTACATTGACTTCCTGTTAAGGCATGGGCTGATTTCAAGGTTTTACTGCTAACCTACAAAGCATTACATGGGCTTTCTCCTACCTATCTTTCCGATTTGGTCCTGCCGTACATACCTACACGTACGCTACGGTCACAAGACGAAGGCCTCCTTACTGTCCCTAGAATTTCTAAGCAAACAGCTAGAGGCAGGGCTTTCTCCTAAAGAGCTCCATTTTTATGGAATGGTCTGCCTATCCATTTGAGAGACACATACTCGGTCTCAACCTTTAAGTCTTTATTGAAGACTCATCTCTTCAGTAGGTCCTATGATTGAGTGTAACTGGCCCAGGGGTGTGAAAGTGAACGGGAAGGCACTGGAGCAACGAACAACCCTTGCTGTCTCTGCCTGGCCGGTTCCCCTCTCTCCACTGGGATTCTCTGCCTCTAACCCTATTACAGGGGCTGAGTCACTGGCTTACTGGTGCTCTTCCATGCCATCCCTAGGAGGGGTGCGTCACTTGAGTGGGTTGAGTCACTGACGTGATCTTCCTGTCCGGGTTGGCGCCCCCCTTTGAGTTATGCCGTGGGGGAGATCTTCTTGGGCTATACTCGGCCTCGTCTCAGGATGGTAGGTTGGTGGTTGAAGATATCCCTCTAGTGGTGTGGGGACTGTGCTTTGGCAAAGTGGGTGGGGTTATATCCTACCTGTTTGGCCCTGTCCGGGGGTATCGTCGGACGGGGCCACAGTGTCTCCCGACCCCTCCTGTCTCAGCCTCCAGTATTTATGCTGCAGTAGTTTGTGTCGGGGGGCTAGGGTCAGTCTGTTATATCTGGAGTATTTCTCCCTTCTTATCCGGTGTCCTGTGTGAATTTAAGTATGCTCTCGCTAATTCTCTCTTTCTTTCTCTCTCTCGGAGGACCTGAGCCATAGGACCATGCCTCAGGACTACCTGGCCGGATGACTCCTTGCTGTCCCCAGTCCACCTGGCCGTGCTGCTGCTCCAGTTTCAACTGTTCTGCCTGCGGCTATGGAACCCTGACCATGTTCTGTTATAATCTCCACCCGGCACTGCCAGAAGAGGACTGGCCACCCCTCATAGCCTGCTTCCTCTCTAGGTTTCTTCCTAGGTTCTGGCCTTTCTAGGGAGTTTTTCCTAGCCACCATGCTTCTACACCTGCATTGCTTGCTGTTTGGGGTTTTAGGCTGGGTTTCTGTACAGCACTTCGTGACATCAACTGATGTAAGAAGGGCTTTATAAATACATTTGATTGATTGATAAAATTAAAACTACTCACAATTTTGCTGGAGAGAGGCTAATGCTATCGAGTTAGTTTGGGAGGTGGAATAAATGGGGGGCAGCATAGAGCAATGAGGTGCACAATTGTTGTTTGAGATGGGGTCTTGCTTTATTTGAAAGCAACATTATTTCACAGGATGTGAGGGTTAGTTTGGAACTTGGAATAAACGGGACAGCGTGAGAGTGGCCGGCGCGATGCGCAGTTGTGGATTATCCACCATAC
The DNA here is from genome assembly GCF_016432855.1 of Salvelinus namaycush. Lineage (NCBI taxonomy): Eukaryota > Metazoa > Chordata > Actinopteri > Salmoniformes > Salmonidae > Salvelinus > Salvelinus namaycush. Next base: position 12,427,144 of record NC_052318.1, on the reverse strand, counting down.
AGCTTCCTTTAACCTTCAACACCGTTTTGTAGCACAAAGAAACAGACACCTTGGCTTGTAGTGTAACTGTATTATGACAAACCCAAACACGTTACACCATGTATTTTGGGTAATGTAGTCTTGCTATCATTTTAAAAAAGCCTACAAGCCCCAGTGCAGCCCAAAACTAGATTTATTTATTTGGTGTAAGAGCTGTTCAAAAACACTGCCTGAAATGTCAGCCTGTTTGGTGTGATGGAGTTTTGGCCTGCCTGGTGACCTCACCAGGTGGTAAATTAGTTAATAAAACAGGAAGTGCATTCTAAATTCCATTAGCTAGTTTTCAGTGTTCCCCTCACCACTCAGACCACTCCCAGACAGCCCTAGCAAAATTGGTGCCTGAGAAATTGAAGCTGTGTGTCTTTTTGGAGGAAGCTATGTGTCTTTTTGACCATTTGAAAACATAGTCAGGTACTTAAAACCTCTATAGGATCGGTGTTAAGCTAACGTAGGCTAATGTGATTAGCATGAGGTTGTAAGTAACATGAATATTTCCCAGGACATAGACATATCTGATATGGGCAGAAAGCTTACATTCTTGTTAATCTAACTGCACTGTCCAATTTACAGTAGCTATTACATTGAAAGACTACCATGCTATTGTTTGAGGACAGTGCACAATTATGAACTTAAAAGTATTAATAAACCAAATTAGGCACATTTGGGCAGTCTTGATACAACATTTTGAACAGATACAGTGGGGAGAACAAGTATTTGATACACTGCCGATTTTGCATGTTTTCCTACTTACAAAGCATGTAGAGGTCTGTCATATTTATCATAGGTACACTTCAACTGTGAGAGACGGAATCTAAAACAAAAATCCAGAAAATCACATTGTATGATTTTTAAGTAATTAATTTGCATGACATAAGTATTTTATCACCTACCAACCAGTAAGAATTCCAGCTCTCACAGACCTGTTAGTTTTTCTTTAAGAAGCCCTCCTGTTCTCCACTCATTACCTGTATTAACTGCACCTGTTTGAACTCGTTACCTGTATAAAAAGACACCTGTCCACACACTCAATCAAACAGACTCCAACCTCTCCACAATGGCCAAGACCAGAGAGCTGTGTAAGGACATCAGCGATAAAAGTGTAGACCTGCACAAGGCTGGGATGGGCTACAGGACAATAGGCAAGCAGCTTGGTGAGAAGGCAACAACTGTTGGCGCAATTATTAGAAAATGGAAGAAGTTCAAGATGACGGTCAATCACCCTCGGTCTGGGGCTCCATGCAAGATCTCACCTCGTGGGGCATCAATGATCATGAGGAAGGTGAGGGATCAGCCCAGAAATACACGGCAGGACCTGGTCAATGACCTGAAGAGAGCTGGGACCACAGTCTCAAAGAAAACCATTAGTAACACACTACGCCGTCATGGATTAAAATCCTGCAGCGCACGCAAGGTCCCCCTGCTCAAGCCAGCGCATGTCCAGGCCCATCTGAAGTTTGCCAATGACCATCTGGATGATCCAGAGGAGGAATGGGAGAAGGTCATGTGGTCTGATGAGACAAAAATAGAGCTTTTTGTTCTAAACTCCACTCGCCGTGTTTGGAGGAAGAAGAAGGATGAGTACAACCCCAAGAACACCATCCCAACCGTGAAGCATGGAGGTGGAAACATCCTTCTTTGGGGATGCTTTTCTGCAAAGGGGACAGGACGACTGCACCGTATTGAAGGGAGGATGGATGGGGCCATGTATCGCGAGATCTTGGCCAACAACCTCCTTCCCTCAGTAAGAGCATTGAAGATGGGTCGTGGCTGGGTCTTCCAGCATGACCCGAAACACACAGCCAGGGCAACTAAGGAGTGGCTCCGTAAGAAGCATCTCAAGGTCCTGGAGTGGCCTAGCAAGTCTCCAGACCTGAACCCAATAGAACATTTTTGGAGGGAGCTGAAAGTCCGTACTGCCCAGCGACAGCCCCGAAACCTGAAGGATCTGGAGAAGGTCTATATGGAGGAGTGGGCCAAAATCCCTGCTGCAGTGTGTGCAAACCTGGTCAAGAACTACAGGAAACGTATGATCTCTGTAATTGCAAACAAAGGTTTCTGTACCAAATATTAAGTTCTGCTTTTCTGATGTATCAAATACTTATGTCATGCAATAAAATGCAAATTAATTACTTAAAAATCATACAATGTGATTTTCTGGATTTTTGTTTTAGATTCAGTCTCTCACAGTTGAAGTGTACCTATGATAAAAATTACAGACCTCTACATGCTTTGTAAGTAGGAAAACCTGCAAAATCGGCAGTGTATCAAATACTTGTTCTCCCCACTGTATGCAATGGTTCATTGAACAAGTCTAAAACTTTGCACATACTTTGCTAAATCTAAATTGCAACTGGGCTAGAATAATATATTATGGCCTTTCTCTTGCATTTCAACAATGGTACAACATGTAATTTTTTAATTTATTTTTTAAATACAATTATTTGTATTATCTTTACCAGATCTAATGTGTTATATTCTCCTACATGAATTTCGACAAACTTCAAAGTGTTTCCTTTCAATTGGTATCAAGAACATGCATATCCTTGCTTCAGGTCCTGAGCTACAGGCAGGAGGATTTAGGCATGTCATTTTAGGCGAAAATTGAAAAAAGGGTGGAATCCTTAAGTTAGCTTCCCGGACTATAGCTTCCCGGACTATCTACATTGAGCCTTGTTGCACTAAGTTATTTTACTCATCACATACGCATACTCATCACATTACTTATTTTACTCATCACATACGCTGCTGATACAGTTTATTATGTCACTTTACCCCTATCTATATGCACATACAATATCTACCTCAATTACTTCGTACCCCCGCACATCGACTCGACACTGGCACCTAGTGTATCATTACTCATTGTGTATTTATTTTTTATTTTTTTTACATTGCTATTATTTCTCCATTTTCTTTTTCTCTGCATTGTTGAGAAAGGCCTATATGTAAGCATGTCACTGTTAGACTACACCTGTTTACCAAGCATGTGATGAATACATTTAAATATACACACACACACACACACACACACACACACACACACACACACACACACACACACACACACACACACACACACACACACACACACACACACACACACACACACACACACACTCAGCAAAAAAAGAAACATCCCTTTTTCAGGACCCTGTCTTTCGAAGATAATTGGTAAAAATCCAAATAACTTCACAGATCTTCATTGTAAAGGGTTTAAAACACTGTTTCCCTTGCTTGTTCAATGAACCATTAATGAACATGCACCTGTGGAACGGGCGTTAAGACACTAACAGCTTACGGTAGGCAATTAAGGTCACAGTTATGAAAACCTAGGACACAAGAGGCCTTTCTATTGACTCTGAAAAACACCAAAAGAAAGATGCTCAGGGTCCCTGCTCATCTGCGTGAACATGCCTTAGGCATGCTGCAAGGTGGCATGAGGACTGCAGATGTGGCCAGGGCAATAAATTGCAATGTCTGTACTGTGACACGCCTAAGACAGCACTACAGGGAGACAGGACGGACAGCTGATCATCCTCGCAGTGGCAGAACACGTGTAACACCTGCACAGGATCCGAACATCACACCTGCGGGACAGGTACAGGATGGCAACAACAACTGCCCGAGTTACACCAGGAAAGCACAATCCCTCCATCAGTGCTCAGAGTGTCCGCAATAGGCTGAGAGAGGCTGGACTGAGGGCTTGTAGGCCTGTTGTAAAGCAGGTCCTCACCAGACATCACTGGCAACAGCGTCGCCTATGGGCACAAACCCACCGTCGCTGAACCAGACAGGACAGGCTCTTCACTGACGAGTCGCGGTTGTCTCACCAGGGGTGATGGTCGGATTCGCATTTATCGTTGAAGGAATCCTCCTCCCTCATGTGGTACCCTATCGGCAGGCTCATCCTGACATGACCCTCCAGCATGACAATGCCACCAGCCATATTGCTCGTTCTGTGCGTGATTTCCTGCAAGACAGGAATGTCAGTGTTCTGCCATGGCCAGCGAAGAGCCCGGATCTCAATCCCATTGAGAATGTCTGGGAACTGTTGGATCTGAGGGTGAGGGCAAGGGCCATTCCCCCCAGAAATGTTTGGGAACTTGCAGGTGCCTTGGTAGAAGAGTGGGGTAACATCTCACAGCAAGAACTGGCAAATCTGGTGCAGTTCATGAGGAGGAGATGCACTGCAGTACTTAATGCAGCTGGTGGCCACGCCAGATACTGACCGTTACTTTTGATTTTAACCCCCCCTTTGTTCAGGGACACATCATTCCATTTCTGTTAGTCACATGTCTGTGGAACTTGTTCAGTTTATGTCTCAGTTGTGTAAATATCAGTGGCGTGCCGTGGGCCTGGGGCCTGGGCCTTCAGTGATGTACTACACAGTCCCACCCGAATTAATCCACCTCATTATGATGCCATGGCTCTAGAAACTATACATTTAGACAGAAACGCAGTATAACCAGGCGTTGCGTCACCTTGAAATTGACAAATTGACATTTTTGGGTAAACAGTGTTTACCCAAAAACATGACACAATCAATGAGTCTTTTCAATATTTCCCTTCACCTTTTCATTGTCCAGCTCCGTTGCCCTGCGCGTTTGTTCTTTGAGCTGTCGATCCACTCCGGTGTCCCCAAAAGTTTTCAAAAGCACCATTGCTTGTTAGGAGCCTGTGAGCCATTGACAGCGCTCGTAGTTGAAACTTTGAAAGTGGCGAGCGAACGAAGCACTTTCCCGCCTGTGACAGGCTTTGTGGCGTCGGGCGACCTCTCCTTACAATGTCTAACTTTTCTTGAAAAGTTCGTCTTGAGAATGGCGTTATAATTATATCCTCGACCAAATCGATATCTTCTCCTCCTTCCGCCATTGTGGGTTGAAAAAACAGCTTAGTAGTAATTAATTCGTTTATCAAATTCAGTTTCCTAGATCTCCATAGGACCTGCCTCTCAATATTGGTAATCCAATCAAAAGGTGCACGCACTACGCCTGCTAGCTGGCTCCTGTGTAACACTGGAGCCAGCCAGAAGGCGTACAATAGCCAACTCTAAAGCTGATTGGTTGACACTAAATTTTCATTTCCATTCACTATAAGCTACAAGCGCCCGCACTGTTGATTCTGAAGGCCTGAGGGCAGATTTTAGACCCCTGGCAACACATGATGGCTGAATATGATTGGATAAAAGATCTAACATAAAGACCAGCCCTCAAAATCTCAACCTGGGGCTGGAAGCAGTGCAACCAAGAGGAAAGCTATGAAATGAAGAGTATAACTCTTACTCTGGGGAATAATTTAATACATATTTGTGGGAAAATATATTTAAAAAAAAATTATATTCTGATGATGTTTAGGCCAGCAGAGAAGGCCTTGCAGGCCCTGACGGCCCACCACTGGTAAATATTTGTATGAACATAAGATTCAACATGTTAAGTTTGCTGAAAATAAACGCAGGTTGACAGTGAGGACGTTTATTTTTTTGCTGAGTTTATACACACACTACCGTTCATAAGTTTGGGATCACTTAGAAATGTCCTTGTTGAAATGCACATTTTCTGTCCATTAAAATAACATAAAATTGATCAGAAATACAGTGTAGACATTTTTAATGTTGTAAATGAGTATTGTAGCTGGAAACGGATGATTTTTTATTAAATATCTACAAAGGTGTACAGAGGCCCATTATCAGCAACCATCACTCCTGTATTCCGATGGCACGTTGTGTTAGCTAATCCAAGTTAATCATTTTAAAAGGCTAATTGATCATTAGAAAACCCTTTTTCAATTATGTTAGCACAGCTGAAAACTATTGTGCTGATTAAAGAAGCAATAAAACTGGCCTTCTTTAGACTAGTTGAGTGTCTGGAGAATAATCATATGTGGGTTTGATTACAGGCTCAAGAACTTTCTTCTGAAATGCGTCAGTCTATTCTTGTTCTGAGAAATTAAGTCTATTCCATGCGAGAAATTGCCAAGAAACTGAAGATCTCGTACAACGCTGTGTACTTCCCCCTTCACAGAACAGCGCAAACTGGCTCTAACCAAAATAGAAAGAGTGAGAGGCCCCGGTGCACAACTGAGCAAGAGGACAAGTACATTAGACTGTCTAGTTTGAGAAACAGACACCTCACAAGTCCTCAACTGGCAGCTTCATTAAATAGTACCCGCAAAACACCAGTCTCAACGTCAACAGTGAAGAGGCGACTCCGGGATGCTGGCCTTCTAGGCAGAGTTGCAAAGAAAAAGCCATATCTCAGACTTGCCCATCTAATCTTTCATTTTTATTGGCCAAAGAACACAGACACTGGACAGAGGAAGATTGGAAAAAAAGTTATGGACAGACGAATCTAAGTTCGAGGTGTTCGAATCACAAAGAAAAACAATTGTGAGACGCAGAAAAAATGAAAAGATGCTGGACACCATCTGTCAAGCATGGTGGAGGCAATATGATGGTCTGGGGGTGCTTTAGTGGTGGTAAAGTGGGAAATTTGTACAGGGTAGAAGGGATCTTGAAGGAAGGCAGGCTATCACTCAATTTTGCAACGTCATGCCATACCGTGTGGACGGCGCTTAATTTGAGCCAATTTCCTCCTACAACAGGACAATGACCCAAAGAACAGCTCCAAACTATGCAAGAAATATTTAGTCAGCTGGTATTCTATCTATAATGAAGTGGCCAGCACAGTCACCAGATCTCAACACTATTGAGCTGTTGTGGGAGCAGCTTGACCGTATGGTACGTAAGAAGTGCTCATCAAGCCAATCCAACTTGTGGGGGATGCTTCAGGAAGCATGGGGTGAAATCTCTTCAGATTACCTCAATAAATTGACAACTAGAATGCCAAAGGTATGCAAGGCTATAATTGCTGTAAATGGAGGATTCCTTGACGAAAGCAAAGTTTGAAGGACAATTATTATTTAAATTAAAAATCATTATTTATAACCTTGTCAACGTCTTGACTATATTTCCATGGAAAACAAGGACATTTCTAAGTGACCACAAACTTTAGAACGGTAGTGTATGTATATATAAATAATTTGATACAGTGTCTAATAACACCAACTCTAGTCATCCATTCAAAGACAATCACGTCTCAAATCCTATGGGAACCTGGTGGAAATATACAACTCTCAAGACGCAATCAAGGTCCCAGGTTAATCGTGAATGACAACTTTTGATTTTTTAAAATAGCCTGAGGTGCAATTGCAATTTTTCCCTTATTAAAGCTAGCCAATTAATCAGCAGCCTGGAGGCCACTTTGGAGTAGAATAATGAGCACCCTTAACCTCTAGGGAAAGGCTAATGTATAAAGCTCTGGGAAGTAGCTCTATTTGTGGCTTTGACCTGTATTTAAAGGAATAGTCATTTTAGTCCACACTCAAGTCAAATTGCATTTTGCCCCTTTTAAGTGAAGCAGCCAGTATTTGTTCATTTCTTGGATAAAATGGGTATGATTTTATGACTAACATGACTTATTGCACTTAGCAGCCTCTTTATCATAAGAAAAGGAAACCAGCTTTGGGTTTCCTGATTGGTTATCATTCCCAGCAGTGTAGTCGTGAGCGGCTTACCCTCTATGTCTGGGGCTGTGTCCACACCAGCCCCTCACCTCTTTATACACTAGCCTGGACAGCAGCTAGAAAACAGGGAGACAGCACACTCAACACAGCTTACTAAAACATATCTATGTTTTTACACATAGAAATATATATGTAACACAATTTAAAAAACAGTCCCAGACCAATATTCCTCCACCAAACTTTACAGTTGGCACTATGCATTCGGGCAGTTAGCGTTCTCCTGGCATCTGTCAAACCCAGATTCGTCCGTTGGACTGCCAGATGGTGAAACTTGATTCATCACTCTAGGGAACGTGTTTCCACTGCTCCAGCGACCAATGGCAGCGAGCTTTAGCCCACTCCAGACTACGCTTGGCATTACACATGGTGATCTTAGGCTTGTGTGAGGCTGCTCGGCCATGGAAACCCATCTCATGAAGCTCCCAATGAACAGTTCTTGTGCTGACGTTGCTTCCAGAGGCAGTTTGGAATTCGGTCGAAGTGTTGCAACCGAGGATAGACAATTTTTAAACGCTACATGCTTCAGCACTCGGCGGTCCTGTTCTGTGAGCTTGTGTGGTCTATCACTTTGTGGCTGAGACATTGTTGCTCCTAGACATTTCCACTTCACAATAACAGCAATTACAGTTGACCGGGACAGCTCTTGTAGAGCAGAAATTTGACAAACTGACTTGTTGGAAAGATTGCATCCCATGATGGTGCCACATTGAAAGTCACTGAGCTCTTCAGTACGAGCCATTCTACTGCAAATGTTTGTCTCTGGAGATTGCATGGCTGTGTGCTCAATTTTATACACGTGGCTGAAATAGACGAATCCACTAATTTGAAGGGGTGTCCACATACTTTTGTAGTGTATTGTAGTAATGTAGTGTATCATTTGGTATCAAGGGTATCATTCATTTTGTACAAAATCCACAGGTGTAGCACCTTCTTTGAACATGTGGCAAAAATATTGTAGTGATTTATAAAACATGTTAATAAAAACAAAGATTAAAAACTAACCAAACAGGCGAGTATATCAGCAGTGATCAGCATGAAAAAGACATTGTTCCATCCCGTCGGAGAGATCAGCCCTGCTAACAGAGGACCTAGGGCGGCACCTAGAGGACAGTCAGAAAATAAGAGAGTCAGGGGAACCAAAGCACCTGAAACCAGGACTGGATATACAATCTGATTTGGGACAACAATCATAAAAAGTCTGCCTTTAGAACACCACATGATTTACAATGGAAAATAGTTTTGTATGAGCCATGGACCTTGTACATAAACTGTATACAATTTGTAATTGTCACATAACACTGCAATGACTGAGCATCTCTCAAAACATAGGCGACCTAAAATAAAAACCTTCCTTCATGCATTGACACAGGCACACAAAGGCATCTTAGCACCACCAACCCATGACTAGTTACCATTACAAGCATCAAATCTAAAAACAACAAGATCAAAGAGTACCAATCCCCCGTGTGTGTCCTAGAAATTCCCCACATACCTATTGACCCCGTGCCGTCAATAATTGCAGTGACCGTTGACAACGCTCTAGAATTTCCTCTCAGGCTCTCATGCGTCCCCTATGAAAGGAAAACCCTCATTTTGAATCAACATTCAGCATAAAAGACTTGGACTCTTTCCAAATGTGTCTCTCCTCAATTCCTTGCGTTCTCTCTCCTCCGCCTCTTCTCAAAACGCATGGAAGGTGAAGGTCTGACGGGAGGGACCTTGGGATCGTCTTCTCCAACACGGTTTGAGAAAGAGGCGAGGGAGATAGAATGCAAGGAATCGAGGAAAGACGCATTAGACAGTGTCTTGGACTAACAGGGAACCTGGGGAATTTGGGGTGAGAGGGGGCAAAGAAGGGCTTATCTCCACTTCGGGAGAGCTGAGGACTTCATGTGAGAAAGGTATGCAGCAGTGCAGCCTGGGATGGATGTGCTTACCAGGTCAGCAGACACAGCGGTGGTGATGAGGGCGTAGGGGCCGTTCACCAGGGCTCCGCACACCAACAGCATCCCTACAAGGCAGAGGAAAACAGCAACAAGTGGATCAGGCATGTACAGTATGCTAGCTAGCAGACAAAGGCTATTTTTAATAAGCTTTTCATAGTGATATTGTGGTTGTTATATTGGTTGCACCGATTGCAAGTCGTAGATAAGAGTGTCTGCCAAATGACAAAGCGTAAATGTGAAATCCACAGGCTACAAACACACAACCGACACACAGTAAAGTACAATGTACAATGTGTTAAATTGGAGCATTTATGTAGTTCAGTAAGAGGCGTTGAAACCAAAATAGCTCTATGGCTTCAAAGTCAAATTTCATACAGAATAACTTAACTCTTACCGATTGTGGTTGCTAGGCTATGCTGTCCAATGTGGTTGAACAGGAACAGCTAGGAAAGCAACAAAAAACAAACATTTAGATTGGATCGTGGGTCAAATGTGTCACTCTTGAAGGATTTACTAACCCACATGCAGACCCAAAGGAAAACATTGAGCTATGCTGAAAAACGGATTGACACACTACTGTAAAGGAGCTCACGGACTAACATAAAATGTTTTCAGGCTTGGGCAGCGGGTGAAGTTCACTGCCAAATCCAGAGCTCCAAGCACAGCCAAATTCCTTTTTCTGTGTCCATCATGCAGTCATATTTACATTGCATATATGTGATTGTGTGATCAAAACTTTGACATAGAGAATTGCCTCTTTTCATAAGTGAATATAAAGTGTCTAGTCCACATTTATAATTCAGGTATTTGTGCAGGCCTTTCCTTATCAACAGTATATTTTGCCCAGCACCGGTTTTCTAAAGTTTGGAATGTACAGATTTCCCTTGAATGCCACATTTACAATTTAAGGAGTCATAAGTGTACTATACTAAAGAGACACTATAAATGGCCATGGTGTTACACATGGTTAAAAGCCAGTGATGTCTTATGTGTGAAAGCACACTCACCATAGGGGCAGCCAGGATTAACATGACACAGCAGGTAGAGGCTCTGCCCCCAGTTTGGTCCGACACCAGTCCAGCCACGATGCCCCCTGCAGAAACACAGCACACACCCTTAACACACAGGGGGAGACAGCAGTCCTATGATGCTGCCACCCCCGTGCTTCACAGTTGGGATGGCGTTCTTCGGCTTGCAAGCCTCCCCCTTTTCCCTCCAAACATAACAATGGTCATTATGGCCAAACAGTTCTATTTTTGTTTCATCAGACCAGAGGACATTTCTCCAAAAAGTACGATCTTTGTCCCCATGTGCAGTTGCAAACCGTAGTCTGGCTTTTTCATGGCGGTTTTGGAGCAGTGGCTTCTTCCTTGCTGAGCGGCCTTTCAGGTTATGTCGATATAGGACTCGTTTTACTGTGGATATAGATACTTTTGTACCGGTTTCCTCCAGCATCTTCACAAGGTCCTTTGCTGTTGTTCTGGGATTGATTTGCTCTTTTCGCACCAAAGTATGTTCATCTCTAGGAGAGAGAATGCGTCTCCTTCCTGAGCAGTATGACGGCTGCATGTTCCCATGGTGTTCATACTTGTGTACTATTGTTTGTACAGATGCTCCCAAGGATGAACCAGACTTGTGGAGGTCAACAATTATTTTTCTGAGGTCTTGGCTGATTTCTTTAGATTTTCCCATGATGTCCAACAAAGAGGCACTGAGTTTGAAGGTAGGCCTTGAAATACATCCACAGGTACACCTCCAGTTGACTCAAATGATGTCAATTAGCCTATCAGAAGCTTCTAAAGCCATTACATAATTTTCTGGAATTTTCCAAGTTGTTTAAAGGCACACTCAACTTAGAGCATGTAAACTTCTGACCCACTGGAATTATGATACGGTAAATTATAAGTGAAATAATCTGTCTGTAAACAATTGTTGGAAAAATTACTTGTGTCATGCACAAAGTAGATGTCCTAACCGACTAGCCAAAACTATAGTTTGTTAACAAGAAATTTGTGGAGTGGTTGAAAAACGAGTTTTAATGACTCCAACCTAAGTGTATGTAAACTTCTGACTTCAACTGTATGTTTGGGGGACAGAGGAAGGGTTAGTTATTCAAAAATCATGTTAACCCCTATTTTTTCACAGAGAGCGAGTCAAATTTTTCTGTTAGAATAATGTTAGAATTGTTCCACTTTGACAGAGTATTTTGAGTAGATTGGTGACAAAAAAATACAACTAAATCCATTTTTAGCCCACTTTGTAACACAATAAACTGAAGAAATCCAAGGGATATGAATACTTTTCCAAGACACTGTATATGGTCTGTTTTGTTACGACTGCAGACATTTTCTTGTTTTGCCTGTTTTGTTATGACTGCAGACATTACTTGTTATGCCTGTTATGTTATGACTGCAGACATTACTTGTTATGCCTGTTTTGTTACGACTGCAGACATTACTTGTTATGCCTGTTTTGTTATGACTGCAGACATTACTTGTTATGCCTGTTTTGTTACGACTGCAGACATGACTTGTTATGCCTGTTTTGTTATGACTGCAGACATGACTTGTTATGCCTGTTATGTTATGACTGCAGACATTACTTGTTATGCCTCTTTTGTTATGACTGCAGAAACCACTCATTATTTCTATGATTTGTTATAACTACAGTGCAGACAAAACATCCAGGTAATCAGAGAAGAGCTTCCTGGTTCCTCATATGATTTTACAGATTATTGGGCTATAAGAAGGTTAGATAATGCCATATAAAGTCCGCCACAAAACTGTTAAGGCTTACCAACAATTCCTCCTACATCAAATAGTGTTGACATGTCCCCAGCTTCCTTGGGGTCAAAATGGGCTGAGGAAATAAACATTGGGAATTTTAAGTGACACAGTACGCAAAATTAATTGACAGCTTATCTCACAATGCAAAGCAAATCATTATCAGCTTATAAACATTGTTAGCATTTGAACCCTCAGGTGAAATGACAACTGTAAACAAATAGGAGCTAAACTGAGTACGTACCAACGTTAGCAATGTAGAGAGGAAGCCAGTAGAGGAAAGTGTAGCTAACGAGCTTAGCGAACAGCAGACAGAGGGAGAACTCCATCACGCCCTGTAAGATAACAAACATATTACACAGTCATAGCAACTGTCATAACAACAGTCAACTGCATTCATGTGGGTTTTGAGAGTAATTACCAACAATGAGTCACAACAGAGGTCAAACAGGAATTCAAGGCTTAGGTGCAGTGACATAAAATACAACCCATTATTATTTTTGATTGCCTGTGTTTTGCCAGAGGAATACTTGTGTAACATTTGCTGAGATTCAGCAACTGAAACAGCTTGAAATGAAAGTAGATTGTGATCCCCACTCACAGGTATCCTGAGGGCCCCACAGAAGCTGATGGCCTTGGTGTGCTCCTCTGCCGGCTCAGAGGAGATAGAGTTGGACTGGCCAGGACTGCTGAAGATCTCCTCATTACTGTATGAGTTCTGTAAGAGAGGCTCCTTCTCATTGTCCTCCTGTCCGTACACAGCAATTAGCATGGGTCTAACCAGGGCTGCAACTATTGACTGTTTTAAGGTTGAATAGGTCTGTCTGACATTTATTTTATTACTCTATAATATCAAGTCTTACGAAGGAAAGTAATGTAATGACAAAACGGTGGTCATCACAATACAAAAATAAGGTCAAAAACTGGGCATAGCTGGTAGCCTAGAGGTTAGTGAAGTGGGCCAGGCATCATATCTCAGGTGCAACCTACACCTACTGCCCTTGTGGCCTTTAGCAAGGCAGCCCTTCTCTATACTACTAAGGGCACCAATTACTTAATGTGTTCTTTGGTTGTACTTACATGGTGTTGCGGAGGGCTGCAACCGACATCTTCTGGTTCTGTGACAGAAAAAAGGTTTTGCTCACAAATACATTTTCATGTCAAAATACAGTCTTGGGACAAGCCAACTCTCATTTTACATTTTGTCTTAATGTTAACAGTCTAGGTTTAAGATGAAATGCCTGCAGTGAAAACTCTGAAATGCAACATGATTATTTTTCAAACTAGCTTAATAAAAATGTATCCTCCATAACTTTATAGTAGCAATGAACATTTTGACTATGATCTATCAAGCTTCAATAAATTGTAATGGATTACAGTCAGCACTATTGGCATGTTTTGAACAAGGTCTGGGCATATCCATAAAGCGTCTCAAAGTAGGAACTCTGATCTAGGATCAGGCCCCCTCTGTCCATTCATTATAATCTAAAAGGCAAAACTTCTAGATCAGCAATCCTACTCTGAGACGCTTTAAGAATACGGGCCAAGAGGTCAGACTCACTCTCCACCAGGAAGAAGAAGCAGAGAACGCCAGTGGAGGCGATGATGATGCCAGGCACGATGAAGGACATGCCCCAGGCCGAGGATACGAAGACGCCAGCGATGAGCGAGCCCAGGATGTTGCCTACCGAGGTGTGGGAGTTCCAGACACCCATGATGAACCCTCGTCTGGAGGGAGAGGGACAGACACATACAGATAGGATGGAAATGAGAGGTGGATTTACCTTGAGAAACATTGTACATCTTGACGGTGAACAGTGAGACAGCTTACTAAATACCGAGGACAGCTTTTGGCATTCAAATGCTGAATTGAACTGGACGCCTGTAAATAGTTCCTATTTTGAATGTCCAAAATCTTATTACAATCAAACCTGCTCAACCAAAGGTGCTGAATGGACAGTTGTTTTTACTTTCACATCATGTGACTGACTGTGAGCAACAGATAAAAACCCTGCACGAGATGGAAAAGAGGGTACTGATACTGCGTAGTCAGCATTGCTGAACCAGTCTACAGTAAGGATATGTCTCACTCACTTCCCTTTTCCAAACCAGTTCCCAACGCAGGCCACCACTGCAGGCCAGCCCGTTGTCTGCACCAGTCCATTCATTGCCTACGAAAGTAAGAGGGAGATTGAGGTCTTTAAATTCTCTGTTATTTCAACATTAAATATGTCCCTACACCCGACCCAATGAGAGAAAAAGAGAGGGAGATTGTGATACAAAAAGTATCTCAACGAGAAAGAGAGAAAGAAAGAGATACAAATAAAAATTGAGAAGGTGGGAGGGCTGGTTTCCTACATTGCATTCTCACAAACAGCCTTGAGAAAAGTACTGTCATTGAAACACTCTCTCAGCCTCCCTCCCTCACACTATCGCTGTCACATGATACTGAAACAGAAAGGGGCTACCTGGACTTGTGCAATAAGAAATTCCTAGCCAGTTGTAGCTCAATCTTGAGTGCAATGATCACGTTCCCGCACTGACTGACTGTGTGGAGGCTCATTGATTTAACGTTACGTTAGTCTACATGATACACTAGTAAAGTAATAAAATATATATAACTGTCGGTTATATTAGCCACGACTTACCGTTCTTTGTGCAGCTTCAAATGTTGAACAAAGTTGGAAATTGTTGCGCCTCAGTCTGTAATTTTATTCCCGCATGTTTTGCAAGTTGCAATCCGTTTTTTGTTGATACAGCGTTGTCTTTATATCCGAAAATAATAATTTGGGGTATCATCTTTCCAAGGGCTCCATCTGAATTCACCCGCCGACGTTCCTCTGCACTGCCACGCACAACTTTTTCTCAGCTGGCATAATTTGATTGGCTGCTGTCCGATTCAAACTGTAATCCGTTAAATGAAGAGTTGATGCGCTGCACACTTTTTTTAATAGCATCATTTTTTATATTTGGGCTTGGGGAGGGTATCAAGTCAGGTCGAGTCATAAGGCTCAAATCCAAGTCAAGTCACGAGTCATTGGTGTTAAAGTCAAAGACGATTTTCAAGTCATCATATTTGTGACACGAATCTGACTCGAGTCCAAGTCATGTGACTCGAGTCCACACCTCTGGCTGTAAGTAGCAGTAGAAGTATTGTTTCCCGTTAGTTTACTCCAGTCAGGGAAGGGATGGTAGTGTATGGCGAAAAAAAGTATAAATAAAGTAATAAATAAAAAATTTGGTAACTATGCTGCAGAGTGTGAGCAAGTGACTGAATGGTTTTGGAGGAGATTTAACCCGTACCTGGACGAAGGCGTAGTACCATATTGAGTGGATGTTCAAGTAGAAGCCCAGGCCAAACAGACACGTGAAGAGACCACTGAGAAGCATACCGATGGTCAAGTAGTAGCGCAGGGGCACGCGCTCTCCAAATATCCCACTGTCAAACCGCACAACATCATCTGGTCAACTGCTTGTAGTGAGTTAACACACATATACAAAACACAATCAAATACATCCTTCTGCCTACCTGAAAAACATGCCAATGGCATAAGCAACCAGGAAGGAGTTGTCCACGGCTCCAAACAGTGTCTGGTAGTTGTCCTGGTCTGGACAGAACAAGAGGACACCGAAAATATCCAAATGAAATCTGCGGTCCCATTCTACTGACATGTTGTGCTTTCTAGATGTTGGTTTTGTAAGCACTCAGAAAACTCACCAAAGGGCGCCCAGTCACACCAGGTTTCATTGTCAGTTCCATTGAGGTTTGGAGGTCGAATGAGGGTGGAACAATTTCTGTGCAGCTGACTCTGTACATGCATGGGGCAATAAGCAGAGATTACACACATGGACATAAAAACACTCAGCCTTTAAGACAACCTGCATAAAGATGGCAAAGAACTAAACGTCTTGAAAGAAAAACAACTATGAAATCACTTTCTCACAAGCTATACTGAACATAAACACAACATGCAACAATTTCAAATATTTGACTAAGTTACAGTTCATATAAGGAAATCAGTCAATTTAAATAAATAAATTAGACCCTAATCCATGGATTTCACATGACTTGGCAAAGGTACAGCCATGGGTGGGCATAGGCCCACCCACCTGGGAGACTGCCCCCCCCAATGGGCGCAAGGGCCAGCCAATCAGAATGAGCTTTTCCCCACAAAAGGGCTTTATTACAGACAGAAATACTCCTCAGTTTCATCAGCTGTCTGGGTGGCTGGTCTTACGATCCCACAGGTAAAGAAGCCGGATGCGGCAGTCCTGGACTGGCATGGTTAAACGTGGTCTGCGATTGTGAGGCCGGTTGGACGTACTGACAAATTCTCTAAAACGACGGCTTATGGTAGAGAAATTAACATTAAATTCCCTAGCAACAGCTCTGGTGGACATTCCTACAATCAGCATGCCAATTGCACACTCACTCAAAACTTGAGACATCTGTGGCATTGTGTTGTGTGGCAAAACTGCACATTTTAAAGTGGCCTTTTATTGACCCGAGCACATGATGCACCTGTGTAATGATCATGCTGTTTAATCAGCTTCTTGATATGCCACACCTGTCAGGTGGATTGATTATCTTGGCAAAGGAGAAATGCTCACTAACAGGGATGTAAACAAATTTGTGCACAACAGAAATAAACTTTGTGTGTATTTAAAATGTCTGGGATCTTTTATTTCAGGTCATGAAACATGATACCAACACTTTACATGTTGTTTTTATATTTTTGTTCGGTATATAGTGTTAACTATTGTAGTGCGGCTCAAGTGTTCTAGGGATTTTGTGGCCTAGAACACCTAGAGATGTAACAATATAAAAGCTAAACAGTGTGGTCATACATTTCAATAACGTTTAATACAGGTTTGTGGAGACAGTATATCACCTTAACGATGCTGATGGGTTTCCGGGAGAGATGGTAGCTGGTATAGAAGAGGAAGGTGAGGAAGAGGGTGAAACCTCGGTACCTGGACAGAGAGAGTAGAAGAGCTCATTCTAATGTTATCCAAAGCAAATACCATGCCATGAACTTCGACCTCTTTGTAAGTCAAAGCACACCCTCTACAGTTTTTAGGACAGTCTCTTTCTTTCACATGGTCTAGACTAGAAGTCTCCAGGGATGTTAGCATCATAGGACCAGGAAGGAAGGAGAGGGGAGAGAGACCGAGAGGCAAGCTTCAAACTACCATCCTGGAGAGGGTTCTGGGGAGAACACAAAACCATCGTTCACATGGACTTGTCTGTACAGTAGACAGTACACATAAGCTTTTTTTTTGTGGGAACCTGACATGGAAACAAAACAGGGTATTCAGAATAGTTCTTCAGTGCTGGGAGCAGTACAGGGACCTGGCTGCCTCATGACACTAGGTGCACACTGCACAGGAAGGCAGCTAGCTACAACCCACACACAGTGCATGTTCTATACTGACTGTTTACTTTTCCTGGAGTGGAAAGTCAGGTTTTACCACAAGTTAAATTCAGTTAACACCTCACTTACAACCTAGTGTAACCTCCTCATACCCAGGCTAATTGCGCACAACATGTAGAATGCTTCTCAAATTACACCATATTAGTGTCCTACTTTTGACCATGTGCTGTGGTCAAAAGTGGTACACTACATAGGGAATTGGGTGCCATTTCAGACTCAGCCATTCGGGAGGAAGTGTAGTGCCTGAGACTAAGCCTGCTGTGACCTTTAACCCTTTAAGCATACTGGATCAGTGACAGCAATAATGCAGAACGTTTTGTTGATTGCAGAATAGTTACAGAAATCCAACAGCCTTCCAAATCCAAGAGCCTTCACCTAGGATGATTGCATGTAACATTCTATGATTGTCAATGCTTCTTTTTGCAAATACATATTTGAATATGGGGTTTAACTATACCTAATGAAACACTCAAATGAAATCTAGACGGTTGACTAATTCCTAACATTCTAGAATGTCAGTATGTCAGTAATGCATAGATAGAATGACACCAAATATCTTGCCAATCATTGACATCTAGCTGATTAAGGACAAAACCGCCGCTTCCCCTCCCCCATCATCAAAGTACATACTGTAAAATGCAATGCATTTAGTTTTGTTTCCATAAAGGGTGTCACAATATAATTCAAAGACAGTGTCAACTTACCAGCTGTCTCTTGAGAAGGACGTGATCAGTCTAATGCCGGGAGCCAAAGAAGACCTCATCTTTGGTGTAGTAGCCAAAACAACTTCTTAAAACTTGTTAAAACCGCTTACAATTTTCTCTAAGACATGGCTTCAAAAGATATATCGGGCGCCTTATATACACTCAATTGATGATATAGTATTTGTACAAAAACTAGGACTACAAAAAAATCTCTAAAACTAGCTAAAAACAAACTTAAACGATTACGTTTCGTTACATGGGACAGCTTCTTTTCTCACAGGCTCTCGCTTGAATTCTTTTCCACTTGTCTTTGATTAAAAACACACCGATTTTTCTTTTATTAATTTCAAATGTATTAATTTAAAATATAAAGAATAAAAACACTCCGCGCACTGATCAAAAAAGTTTCAGTCGCTTTGCTATTCCTACTTCATGATGATGTGGGTGAATCTCCACAAACAATGAATTCCCATCGATTTCCATACTTGCTCGAGTCCGCTGATAGCGTTATAAAAGCCTGTTCCTATAAATACTCTATGCACTTCTCTACCATGTCACAAGGAAATGTGTACATATGTTAACAGATTGTGTGCATAATAGTTTGAAGGCAGTCCTTCCCTAATGTTTTCCAAACTCAGGCAAAACGCCTCAACAAAATCTATATTCCGAAGTGTGTAGACACGTGATTCCCGTGTCTGACGTCACAGAATTAAAGGAGCGATGATTGAATGGGAGAGTTCATGGGTGGGCAGAGTTTGTATAGTTCAGTCCATTCTATTGTACATGAAATGTAATCTCCATTCAACCGGGGCACCGGGCTATGAAAAAACAATATCGTCCATTAACTCTTCAAGTAGCAGAGAAGTACGGTTTGTCTTCCTTGATGTGTTATAACCTACTTACAGCAGAAAATGATGGCTATATTTTTATATACATTCTCTAAAATTACAAATTTAAACGTTTCTTGGGTCATGTTGGGGGAGATTTTCGGCACAACACCGGCAAGGTGGAAAAATCAGCCGTTCTGCCCTGGAGCAAGGCAGTTAACCCCCCTAACAACACCTGCTCCACGGCAGCCGATGACATGATGTTGATTAAGGCATCTCTGATTTCAGAAGGGTTGGATTAAATGCGTAAAACACTTTTCGGTTAAAAGCATTCAGTTGTACAACTAACTAGATATCCCCCTTCCCCAGAAGTGTGCTGAAATGGACAGTGTGAAAATAAAATATTATTTATTACAGTTTGTGAAAAGGGTACTGATGCACAAACACCTTGAGGGTGGTCATGATGAGTGAGTCTCATGATTAGAGTTTATGAACTGTGTTACAGTGAGAGTGGAAAAACACACACCAGAATTTCAAATAAAGTGTTGAGAAAACATTTCATTATTAGCCGTCTTAACCATCAAATTAGAACTACACACATAGGCAATTTGTGAAAAAGCAGAAGAATCTGTGCACTCTCTAATAGCAATAGTTTATGGTAATGTGATCTCGTTTACCAGGCTTAGTTGTGGCATTGATATTAGACTCGCTTTTATCTTCTGGTAAGAATGCCTTGGAGTTTTTGGAAAGTATTCAGACCCCTTGACTTTTCCCACATTTTGCTACGTTACAGCCTCATTCTAAAATGGATTAAATATATTTGTTCCCTCACCAATCTTCAAACAATACCCCATTATGACCAAGAAAAAAGTGTTTTTGAAATTTTGCAAATGTATTAAAAATAAAAAACAGAAATGCCTTATTTACATAAGTATTCAGACCTGTTGCTGAGACTCGAAATTGAGCTCAGGTGCATCCTGTTTCCATTGATCATCCTTGAGATGTTTCTACAACTTATGAGTCCAACTGTGGTAAATTCAAATGATTAGACATGATTTGGAAAGGCACACACCTGTCTATATAAGGTCCCATAGTTGACAGTGCATGTCAGAGCAAAAACCAAGCCATGAGGTCGAAGAAATTGTCCCTATAGCTCCGAGACAGGATTGTGTCGATGCACAGATCTGGGGAAGGGTACAAAACATTTGTGCAGCATTGAAGGTCCCCAAGAACACAGAGGCCTCCATCATTCTTAAATGGAAGAAGTTTGGTACCACCAAGACTTCCCAGAGCTGACCGCCCGGCCAAACTGAGCAATCGGGGTAGAAGGGCCTTGGTCAGGGAGGTGACCAAGAACCCGATGGTCACTCTGACAGAGCTCCAGAGTTCCTCTGTGGAGATGGGAGAACCTTCCAGAAGGGCAACCATCTCTGCAGCACTTCATCAATCAGGCCTTGATGGTAGAATGGCCAGACTGAAGTCCCTCCTCTGTAAAAGGCACGACAGCCCGCTTGGAGTTTGCCAAAAGGCACCTAAAGGACTCTCAGACTATGAGAAACAAGGTTGAAGGAAAGATGAACGGAGCAATGTACAGAGAGATGCTTGATGAAAACCTGCTCCAGAGCGCTCAGGACCTCAGACTAGGGCAAAGGTTCACCTGCAAACAGGACAACGACCCTAAGCACACAGCCAAGACAACGCAGGAGTGGATTCTGGAAAAGTCTCTGAATGTCCTTGAGTGGCCCAGACAGAACCTGGATTTGAACCCGATCGAACATCTCTGGAGACACCTGAAAATAGCTGTGCAGCAAAGCTCCCCATCCAACCTGACTGAGCTTGAGTGGATCTGCAGAGAAGAATGGGAGAAACTCCCCAAATACAGGTGTGTCAAGCTTGACGCGTCATAATCAAGAAGACTCGAGGCTGTAATCGCTGCCAAACAAAGTACTGAGTAAAGGGTCTGAATACTTATGTAAATGTGATATTTCCATTTAAAAAAATTATTACAAAACAAATCTACCTGTTTTTGCTTTGTAATGTAACAAAATGTAAGGCCTTAATGTAACAAAATTCAAGGGGTCTGAATACTTCTCAAATGCACTGTATCCTACAAGTTTAGCTTCTCATTTTTTCATTAATAAACATGAGCATTTATCATATAGGAAGGCGTTTTACATTCATTCAGTTTTGGTGAACACTAAAAAATACATATAAAATCAATCTTACCGTAATAGGAAACAGTAACAAATCACCCAAACAATGCAATGAGTAACACATTAATAATACATTGATATAAAAAAAAATATTTTAATCATAGGTCTGTTGCCTAGGACAAGAGTCACTCTTTCCCCATTTTATAGGAAATGAAACCAGCTGACATTTTCATCCCCTACTTTTCCACAGGAATGGAATAATATATACTGTCATAGGAAGGATTAGGACACTACTAGTGATTATGCCCACTGCTGCATCCAAAATACATTATAGGACTAACAAACACCACTGAAACATCATCCCGAGGTTCAAAAGATAAAATGTCAGGTTTTAAATTAGCAATTTTTCAGCAATTAAGCACAGCGTAAAACCAAGTGTACATCTTTGACATAACTAAAGACAGATAATTAAAATAAAACCATACAAAATAAACGACATCACGTTTCAAGGAAATACAACTGATAAGTATTTGAGAGTGAGAGACGGCAAGGTATGATTCAAAATCAATAGAATGACACAACGACATGTCCTTTCATGGTACCGTTTAAAGGTCATTATTGATTTTAAAAAACAAAGAGGGCTGAAATTCAAATGTCCTCTTTTCTTTTGTTCCTTTGCGAGGTGGTTTCCTTCCTGGGTGAAAGGGCGTGCAAGGAGGCAATCCGGCGAGCCGAGGCTCGCTGGTGAGTGGAGTGGCTCCTGTCCTTCAGATCACAGCTCAACAGCGCAGACCGCAGAGCCTGGACATAGGCTGGATGAAAGACAAACACAATCATTAACACATCCATCCCATTCATAGCACATCATTCTGAACCTCTGGGTCATGTTCATCAGGAAACAAACGTAGGAGAACTGACTGAAAAATTTACTTGCCCAATAAGAAACCCTAATTATCATTTTCGGTTTGGTATTTGGTATTTTATTAGGATCCCCATTAGCTGTTGCAAAAGCAGCAGCTACTCTTCCTGGGGTCCACACAAAACATGAAACATAATACAGAATTACATAATACAGAACATCATTAGACAAGAACAGCTCAAGAACAGAACTACATACATTTTTAAAAAGGCGCACGTAGTCTACATATCAATGCAACAAAAACTATCTTGGTCAAATAGGGGAGAGGCATTGTGCCACAAGATGTTGCTTTATCTGTTTTTTTAAAACCAGGTTTGCTGTTTATTTGAGCAATATGAGCTGGAAGGAAGTTTCATGCAATAAGGGCTCTATATAATACTGTGCGTTTTCTTGAATTTGTTCTGGATTTGGGGACTATGAAAAGACCCCTGGTGGCATCTCTGGTGGGATAAGTGTGTGTGTCAGAGCTGTGTGTAAGTTGACTATGCAAACAATTTAGGATTTTCAACACATATAAAACACATAAAACGAAGTGATGCAGTCAGTCTCTCCTCAACTCTTAGCCAAGAGAGACTGGCATGCGTCGTATTTATATCAGCCCTCTGATTACAATTAAAGAGCAAAATATGCCACTCTGTTCTGGGCCAGCTGCAGCTTAACTAGGTATTTCCTTGCAGACCACACGACTGGACAATAATCTAGATTAGACAAAACTAGAGCCTGCAGAACTAGCTTTTTGGAGTGTGGGGTCAAAAAAGCAGAGCATCTCTTTATTATGCCTAGACCTCTCCCCATCTTTGCAACCAGTGAATCTACATGTTTTGACCATGACAATTAACAATCTTTTTACAAAGTTTTGTACATTTTTTATTATATTGCGTCCCCTAATGAACATGACCCAGGTAGACTAGAATAGGGAAAATAGGAAATAATCTAAATAAGGGAAGAATCGAAATAGGTAAGAATCAAAAAATGGGGAAAATATGGAAGGAATTTGATATGTTGAATGAACAGGAGGTAACTACACTGCTCAAAAAAATAAAGGGAACACTTAAACAACACAATGTAACTCCAAGTCAATCACACTTCTGTGAAATCAAACTGTCCACTTAGGAAGCAACACTGATTGACAATAAATTTCACATGCTGTTGTGCAAATGGAATAGACAAAAGGTGGAAATTATAGGCAATTAGCAAGACACCCCCAATAAAGGAGTGGTTCTGCAGGTGGTGACCACAGACCACTTCTCAGTTCCTATGCTTCCTGGCTGATGTTTTGGTCACTTTTGAATGCTGGCGGTGCTTTCACTCTAGTGGTAGCATGAGACGGAGTCTACAACCCACACAAGTGGCTCAGGTAGTGCAGCTCATCCAGGATGGCACATCAATGCGAGCTGTGGCAAGAAGGTTTGCTGTGTCTGTCAGCGTAGTGTCCAGAGCATGGAGGCGCTACCAGGAGACAGGCCAGTACATCAGGAGACGTGGAGGAGGCCGTAGGAGGGCAACAACCCAGCAGCAGGACCGCTACCTCCGCCTTTGTGCAAGGAGGAGCAGGTGGAGCACTGCCAGAGCCCTGCAAAATGACCTCCAGCAGGCCACAAATGTGCATGTGTCTGCTCAAACGGTCAGAAACAGACTCCATGAGGGTGGTATGAGGGCCCGACGTCCACAGGTGGGGGTTGTGCTTACAGCCCAACACCGTGCAGGACGTTTGGCATTTGCCAGAGAACACCAAGATTGGCAAATTCGCCACTGGCGCCCTGTGCTCTTCACAGATGAAAGCAGGTTCACACTGAGCACATGTGGCAGACGTGACAGAGTCTGGAGACGCCATGGAGAACGTTCTGATGCCTGCAACATCCTCCAGCATGACCGGTTTGGCGGTGGGTCAGTCATGGTGTGGGGTGGCATTTCTTTGGGGGGCCGCACAGCCCTCCATGTGCTCGTACCTGACTGCCATTAGGTACCGAGATGAGATCCTCAGACCCCTTGTGAGACCATATGCTGGTGCCCTGGGTTCCTCCTAATGCAAGACAATGCTAGACCTCATGTGGCTGGAGTGTTTCAGCAGTTCCTGCAAGAGGAAGGCATTGATGCTATGGACTGGCCCGCCCGTTCCCCAGACCTGAATCCAATTGAGCACATCTGGGACATCATGTCTCGCTCCATCCACCAACGCCACGTTGCACCACAGACTGTCCAGGAGTTGGCGGATGCTTTAGTCCAGGTCTGGGAGGAGATCCCTCAGGAGACCATCCGCCACCTCATCAGGAGCATGCCCAGGCGTTGTAGGGAGGTCATACAGGCACGTGGAGGCCACACACACTACTGAGCCTCATTTTGACTTGTTTTAAGGACATTACATCAAAGTTGGATCAGCCTGTAGTGTGGTTTTCCACTTTAATTTTGAGTGTGACTCCAAATCCAGACCTCCATGGGTTGATAAATTTGATTTACATTGATCATTTTTGTGTGATTTTGTTGTCAGCACATTCAACTATGTAAAGAAAAAAGTATTTAATAAGAATATTTCATTCATTCAGATCTAGGATGTGTTATTTTAGTGTACCCTTTATTTTTTTGAGCAGTGTATATTGGGTAACTGATAAACGTCAGTAGGTTCATGTTGAGGGACCTTGACATAGTTGCGTTAATTACTCCTCGAGACATGTTACTACCAGAAAATAAAAAGTGAACATTCCTAACATTGGTGTTAGGAACCACTGAATAATTGATGCAAATATTATATGGGAAATGATACATCCTCTATATTGTAAACATACATCAAGGGTGCAAGTCACCTATCTTGGCTTGCAGCAGGTCAAATAATTACCATACTGTTCTTTTGGAGGTAGACTATTGGCTTATGGTTGAGACATTTGGTACCGTTTGTACCTTTAGGGTTGTTGTAGAAGACACAGTTGTTTGCGCAGGTGTCAGGATGGGAGTCCCAGAAACTGTCTCCGCAGCAACAGAGAGGAGGGAGCTCTGTATTC
Source organism: Salvelinus namaycush (assembly GCF_016432855.1). Taxonomy (NCBI): domain Eukaryota; kingdom Metazoa; phylum Chordata; class Actinopteri; order Salmoniformes; family Salmonidae; genus Salvelinus; species Salvelinus namaycush. The sequence goes on along the minus strand of NC_052318.1, from coordinate 12,401,761 downwards.
TCCAGAACTATCCTCTCCTTCATCTGAGCTCTCAGAGCCTCGATGTACCTACCACAAGACACAAAACAGGCTGGGACACAGGGCCTTATTCTCTAGTTGACCAGCACAAACATATTTAGGGCCAGTTTCCTGGACCAAGATTATTCCAGGACTAAAAAGTACTTTCAAAGGAGATTAATCATTCAGCATGCTTTCTAGTCTAGGAGTGGGGTCAGGAGTAGGATAGAATGTAGATGTGTTATCTGAAGTATAAAAAAATTGGTTGCCATGATTATCACGAGCAAACATCAGAATTTCCTTTTTTACACTGGTATTTTCTAGAAAGAATAAGGTCTTTCATATTTCCCAATGTGACTTTTGGAGGAGTAGTGCACATGTGTTGCTCAAGGACAAAACAATTATATATATTGGCAGAAGATTGACCCTTCATTCTATGTCAGATACTGTACAATTATCAAAAACCTTCTGGGCTGTATGTAGTCCATTTAATTTCAGATTGTATTGATTAATAAAAAGTTACCTTGTGGCTTCTTTATCTTTCTTTGCTCTCTCTTTCTTCTCTAACACCTCTGCCCTCTCCTCTTCCTCAAGCCTCAGTCGCTCCAGAATCAGAAATTCCCTCTCAGCCATTTCCAGTCTATCCTCCTCAAGCTGCCGCAATCTCTCCAGCTTCCTCTCCTCTTCCAACCTCTTCTGTTCCTTTTCTGCTTTTATCCTAAAAGGAAATTCAGACAAAACTACATTAAAATGTGTTCTTATTTCGCAATGGGATGTAATGCCACTGTCTGCATTGTTAACAACACATTTTATCCATTATATTGAAGAGACCATGTTGAAGGAGTATGAATGTTTATAAAGTACCAGTCAAAAATTTGGACACGCCTCCTCATTCAAGGGTTTATTTATTTGTACTATTTTCTACATTGTAGAATAATAGTGAAGACATCAAAACTATGAAATAACACATATGGAATCATGTAGAAAAAAAATCTAAATATATTTTATATTTGAGATTCTTCAAAGTAGCCACCCTTTGTCTTGAGAGCTTTGCACACTCTTGGCATTCTCTCAACCAGCTTCATGGAGGTAGTCACCTGGAATGCATTTAAATTAAGAGGTGTGCATTGTTGAAAGTTAATACGTTTGAGCCAATCAATTATGTTGTGACAAGGTAGGGTTGGTATACAAAAGACCAAGTCCATATTATGGCAAGAACAGCTCAAATAAGCAAAGAGAAATGACAGCCCATCATTACTTTAAGACATGAAGGTTAGTCAATGTGGACAATTTCAAGAACTTTGAAAGTTTCTTCAAGTGCATTCGCAAAAACCATCAAGCGCTACGATGAAACTGGCTCTCATGAGGACCGCCACAGGAAAGGAAGACCCAGAGTTACCTCTGCTGCAGAGGACAAGTTCATTAGTTACAAGCCTTAGAAAATGCAGCCCAAATAAATGCCTCAGAGTTCACGTAACAAACACATCTCAACATCAACTGTTCAGAGGAGATTGCATGAATCAGGCCTTCATGGTTGAATTGCTGCAAAGAAACCACTACTAAAGGACACCAATAAGAAGAGACTTGCTTGGGCCAAGAAACACGAGCAATGGACATTAGACCGGTGGAAATCTGTCCTTTGGTCTGATGAGTCCAAATCTGAGATTTTTGGTTACAACCGCCGTGTCTTTGTGAGACACAGAGCAGGTGAACGGATGATCTCCGCATGTGTGGTTTCCACTGTGAAGCATGGAGCAGGAGGTGTGATGGTGTGGGTGTAATTTGCTGGTGACACTGTCAGTGATTTATTTAGAATTCAAGCCACACTTAACCATCATGGCTACCACAGCATTTTGCAGCAATATGCCATCCCATCTGGTTTGCGCTTAGTGGGACTATCATTTGTTTTTCAACAGGACAATGACCCAACACACCTACAGGCTGTGTAAGGGCTATTTGACCAAGAAGGAGAGTGATGGAGTGCTGCATCAGATGGCCTGGCCTCCACAATCACCTGACCACAACCCAATTGAGATAGTTTGGGATGATTTGGGTCGCAGAGTGAAGGAAAAGCAGCCAAAAGGTGCTCATGAAGACTGTTGGAAAAGCATTCCAGGTGAAGCTGGTTGAGAGAATGCCAAGCATGTGCAAAGATGTTATCAAGGCAAAGGGTGGCAACTTTGAAGAATATAAAATATATTTGATTTGTTTAACACTTTTTTGGTTACTACATGACTCCATATGTGTTATTTCATAGTTTTGAGGTCTTCATTATTATTCTACAATGTAGAAAATAGTAAAAAATTAAGAAAAATCCTTGAATGAGTAGGTGTGTCCAAACTTTTGACTGGTACAGTATGAATCAGGGTTGGGTTACATTCCATTTAAATTAGTCAATTCAACAAGTACACTGAAATTCAAACGAGAAAAACTAGGGAAATTTAGAATTTCAGTTTAATATCTCAATTGACTGCATTGAAATGAGATGTACACCAACCCTGATATGAATGCAAATGTGACAGCACAGTTTACTAATAGTGAAATTTTTTGAAAACCAGTATAACCAGAGGAACTAAATTAGTTTATTGTGGTTGTGCCGAGTCACCTTCCGATTCTCCTCAGGTGCTTCCTATGTCTCTGATGCTCCTTGACTTGTTCTCTCTCAATGTCCATGAATAGGCGTCGGTACATCAGAAACTGAGACTGACCCTACAAACAAACGTTGTTACAGTTAAGTTAAAGTTGTTTTATGGTGTCAAGGGGTATATTTTTTATAAAATGTGCATATGGAGAAAAATAATGTTCCAGCACATTAATGCAATTGAAGCAGAGACCAAAGTTGAAAGAAAATTCACGCATGACCAAAAGTATGCTCGTCGAACATCTCATTCTAAAATCATATGGAGCTGGTCCCCCCTTTGCTGCCATAACAGCCTCCACTCTTCTGGGAATGCTTTCCACTAGATGTTGGAATATTGCTGCGGGGACCTGCTTCCATTCAGTCACAAGAGCATTAGTGAGGTCGGGCACTGATGATGGGTAAATAGGTCTGACTTGCAGTCTGCATTCCAAATCATCCCAAAGGTCAGGGCTCTGTGCAGGCCAGTCAAGTTCTTCTACACCGATCTTGACAAACCATTTCTGTATGGATCTCGCTTTGTGCACGGGGGCATTGTCATGCTGAAACAGGGAAGGGCCTTCCCCAAACTGTTGCCCCAAAGTTGGAAGCACAGAATCGTCTAGAATGTCATTGTGTGCTGTAGCGTTAAGATTCCCCTTCTCTGGAACTAAAGGGGCCTAGCCCGAACTATGAAAAACAACCCCAGACCAATATTCCTCCCCCACCAAACTTTAGTTGGCACTATGCATTCGGCAGGTAGCGTTCTCATGGCATCCACCAAACCCAGATTCGTCCGTCGGACTGCCAGATGGTGAAGCGTGATTCAATTCATCACCCCAAAGAACGCGTTTCCACTGCTCCAGTGTCCAATGGCGGAGAGCTTTAAACCACTCCAGCTGACGCTTGGCATTGTGCATGGTGATCTTAGGCTTGAGTGCGGCTGCTCAGCCATGGAAACCCATTTCATGAAGCTCCCAACGAACAGTTATTGTGCTGACATTGCTTCCAGGGTTAGTTTGGAACTCGGTAGTGGGTGTTTCAACCGAGGACAGACCATGTTTACGTGCTACGTGCTTCAGCACTCTGCGGTTCTGTAAGCTTGTGTGGCCTACCATTTCGTGGCTGAGCCGTTGATGCTCCAAGACGTTTCCACCTCACAATAACAGCACTTACAGTTGACCGGGCAGCTTTAGCAGGGCTGACGTGTTGGAAAGGTGGCATCCAAACAACAGCCAATGTTTGTCTATGGAGATTGCATGACTGTGTGCTCGATTTTATACACCTGTCAGCAACGGGGTGTGGCTGAAATAGCCGAATCCATTAATTTGAAGCGGTGTCCACATACTGTTGGCCCTGTAGTGTATTTCACTAAATGCTAACTAGCCGAAAGTGTGTCTTGAAAATATGTGGCACTTTTTGGGCTGAAAATACACTGGGTCACCGTGCTGCATGAATCATTATGTGTCATAGTGTTAGTTGATCTCTAAAGGGGGGATTTGGTGGAGGGCTGTGTGTAAATATGGTCAGTGATAAGGGTTATTTAATAGCCATCTAAGAAGGGCCAGGGCTTATATTCATAAACACTAAAACCCTATAATGTAGTTCTAACTGGCCTTAATCACCTGTCTCTTCAGTTCCTCCTGGTCTTCTTGGGGCCACAGCACTTGAGCAGCTCTATGGTCAGTACTAAACTCATTACTATGACCTGCAGGATAAGGCTCACTAAAGATCCTCTGACAGACCTGCAACAAACACAGGTATGAAAGATTGATTATTAGCGGTCACAATAGATGTGTTTTGGCCTTAAAGCAGTCTTTTTCATAAAAGTCAGGTGACTCCTGGACAAAAGCACCCAAAGAATAATTTACAGAACTTAGTAAGAGTTGAGCACCTCTTGTTGTGCATTATGTAAGATTAAACCTTTAGGGTAGTTTAGTTGGAGCTAGAAAGGTAACTATATAGATTGATAAACAAACAATTTGCTAGAGCCTGACTAAAGGAATGTTAGGATAAGCATGTGAGTCACAGGACTATTGACTGTGTGGGGTTTGGGGAAATGGGAGCGTTTGGAAATTGGAGAAGTGTCAAAAAGAGAACACTTGTGGTGACAGACCGGATTGTTGTCAAAGGTGACAGTCTTGCTCCTGTAACCCTCGTGAGGATCAAAGTTCTGAAGAGGGGAGTCATGTTGCCCAATCAAAGGAATATCTTCCTCCTCCTTTTCATGATCCTCTTCTTCTCTTGTCACCCGATATACATGTTTCTGTTTTGAGTTAGAAAGCACAATAATTCCTTGTACTAAAATGTTGACACAAATTTGACAGAAAAGACAGTATTCCTGCAATTGAGAGTTCCAAATGATAAAGCTATAGCCAAAGAAACAGAATGAAAAATAATGTTTATTTTATTTATTTAACCCTTATTTAACCAGGTAAGTTGACTGAGAACACATTCTCATTTGCAGCAAAGACTTGGGGAATAGTTACAGGGGAGAGGGGGATGAATGAGCCAATTGGAAGCTGGGGATGATTAGGTAGCCATGATGGTACAGTATGGAGCCAGATTGGGAATTTAGCCAGGACACCGGGGTTAACACCCTTACGATAAGTGCCATGGGATCTTCAGTGACCACAGAGGGCAAAGTCCCCAATCACTGCCCTGGGGCATTGGGATATACACTGCTCAAAAAAATAAAGGGAACACTTAAACAACACAATGTAACTCCAAGTCAATCACACTTCTGTGAAATCAAACTGTCCACTTAGGAAGCAACACTGATTGACAATAAATTTCACATGCTGTTGTGCAAATGGAATAGACAAAAGGTGGAAATTATAGGCAATTAGCAAGACACCCCCAATAAAGGAGTGATTCTGCAGGTGGTGACCACAGACCACTTCTCAGTTCCTATGCTTCCTGGCTGATGTTTTGGTCACTTTTGAATGCTGGCGGTGCTCTCACTCAAGTGGTAGCATGAGACGGAGTCTACAACCCACACAAGTGGCTCAGGTAGTGCAGCTCATCCAGGATGGCACATCAATGCGAGCTGTGGCAAGAAGGTTTGCTGTGTCTGTCAGCATAGTGTCCAGAGCATGGAGGCGCTACCAGGAGACAGGCCAGTACATCAGGAGACGTGGAGGAGGCCGTAGGAGGGCAACAACCCAGCAGCAGGACCGCTACCTCCGCCTTTGAGCAGGAGGAGCACTGCCAGAGCCCTGCAAAATGACCTCCAGCAGGCCACAAATGTGCATGTGTCTGCTCAAACGGTCAGAAACAGACTCCATGAGGGTGGTATGAGGGCCCGACGTCCACAGGTGGGGGTTGTGCTTACAGCCCAACACCGTGCAGGACGTTTGGCATTTGCCAGAGAACACCAAGATTGGCAAATTCGCCACTGGCGCCCTGTGCTCTTCACAGATGAAAGCAGGTTCACACTGAGCACATGTGGCAGACGTGACAGAGTCTGGAGACGCCGTGGAGAACGTTCTGCTGCCTGCAACATCCTCCAGCATGACCGGTTTGGCGGTGGGTCAGTCATGGTGTGGGGTGGCATTTCTTCGTGGGGCCGCACAGCCCTCCATGTGCTCGCCAGAGGTAGCCTGACTGCCATTAGGTACCGAGATGAGATCCTCAGAGCCCTTGTGAGACCATATGCTGACACATGCACATTTGTGGCCTGCTGGAGGTCATTTTGCAGGGCTCTGGCAGTGCTCCTCCTGCTCCAAGGCGGAGGTAGCGGTCCTGCTGCTGGGTTGTTGCCCTCCTACGGCCTCCTCCACGTCTCCTGATGTACTGGCCTGTCTCCTGGTAGCGCCTCCATGCTCTGGACACTACGCTGACAGACACAGCAAACCTTCTTGCCACAGCTCGCATTGATGTGCCATCCTGGATGAGCTGCACTTCCTGAGCCACTTGTGTGGGTTGTAGACTCTGTCTCATGCTACCACTTGAGTGAGAGCACCGCCAGCATTCAAAAGTGACCAAAACATCAGCCAGGAAGCATAGGAACTGAGAAGTGGTCTGTGGTCACCACCTGCAGAATCACTCCTTTATTGGGGGTGTCTTGCTAATTGCCTATAATTTCCACCTTTTGTCTATTCCATTTGCACAACAGCATGGGAAATTTATTGTCAATCAGTGTTGCTTCCTAAGTGGACAGTTTGATTTCACAGAAGTGTGATTAACTTGGAGTTACATTGCGTTGTTTAAGTGTTCCCTTTATTTTTTTGAGCAGTGTATATATATATTTTTTTTAGACGAGGAAAGAGTGCCTCATATACTGGCCCTCCAACACCACTTCCAGCAGCATCTGGTCTCCCATCCAGGGACAGACCAGGACAAACCCTGCTTAGCTTCAGAGGCAAGCCAGCAGTGGGATGCAGGGTAGTATGCTGCTGGCCAAATCATAGGAGGTAGAATAAATTAATTCTAATTCTATGGTTGTCTGACATTTTTGAAAAAATTGACTTTGGCCTGTTAGAAAGGGTCAGCATAAACAAACTCACATCTCTGGTAGGAGACACCTTCCATATTCCCCCAGGGAGCTCTGACATCACTTCTCCGTCACGGATCGTCTGACAGGCTGCCAGTCTGTGTCTGACCTGCCTCATGACTTTGCTGAGCTGAAATACCAGAACCAACCCATATGATTACTGTACCTATTTTATCTATAGCGCTAATGACAGAAGTAATGGCAATGTCACTGACTTAATATGAGCAGAATGGCTTCAACATCGGTGTAAATAATCCTTTGGCATTATTGAGGATAAACAGGTAGGTAGCCTAGGTTTACACAGGCACCCCAATTCTGATCTTTTGCCCAATTATAGGCAAAGGATCTAATTGGTCAAAAGACCAATTAGTGGCAAAAAGATCAGAATTGTGATGCCTGTGTAAATTCAGCATTTGTTGCAGAGATCAATGATGGACATAGGTTGAGTTTACACAGGCTTCCCAATTCTAATCTTTTGCCCAAAAGATCTGATCTGATTGGTCAAAAGGCCAGTGTAAACGCAGCCATAGACACACGTTAGATATACAGTGGGGAGAACAAGTATTTGATAACCTGCCGATTTTGCAGGTTTTCCTACTTACAAAGCATGTAGAGGTCTGTAATTTTTTATCATAGCTTCAACTGTGAGAGACGGAATCTAAAACAAAAATCCAGAAAATCACATTGTATGATTTTTAAGTAATTAATTAGTATTTTATTGCATGACATAAGTATTTGATCACCTACCAACCAGTAAGAATTCCGGCTCTCACAGACCTGTTAGTTTTTCTTTAACTTCTTATGGCTGCATCCCGCTACCGGGATCGATATGACAATAGCCAGTGAAAGTGCAGGGCGCCAAATTCAAACAACAGAAATCTCATAATTAAAATTCCTCAAACATACATGTGTCTTATATCATTTTAAAGGTAATCATGTTGTTAATCCCACCAAAGTGTCCGATTTCAAATATGCTTTTCAGCGAAAGCACTACAAACGATTATGTTAGGTCACCACCAAACCACAATTAGCACAGCCATTTTTCCAGCGAAATATAGCAGTCACAAAAAGCAGAAATAGAGATAAAATGAATCACTAACCTTTGATTATCTTCATCAGATGACACTCATAGGACTTCATGTTACACAATACATGCATGTTTTGTTTGATGAAGTTCATATTTATATCAAAAAATCTGAGTTTACATTGGCGCGTTATTCACTAGTTCCAAAAACATCAAGTGATTTTGCATAGCCACATCGTTTCAACAGAAATACTCATCATAAATGTAGATGATAATACAAGTTCTACACATGGAATTATAGATATACCTCTCCTTAATGCAACCGCTGTGTCAGATTTCAAAAAAACTTTACGGAAAAAGCAAACCATGCAATAATCTGAGACGGCGCTCAGAAATATAATAAAATTAGCCGCCATTTTGGAGTCAACAGAAACCAGAAAATGCATGATAAATGTTTCCTTATCTTTGATGAACTTCATCAGAATGCAGTCCTAGGAATCCCAGGTCCACAATAAATGCTTGATTTGTTCGATAATGTCCGTTATTTATGTCCAATTAGCTACTTTGGTTAGCGCGTTTGGTAAACAATTCCAAAGTCAAAGCGCGTCCACTATAACGTGACGAAATGTCCAAAAGTTCCGTAACAGTCAGTAGAAACATGTCAAACAATGTACTGAATCAATCTTTAGAATGTTGTTAACATACATCTTGAATAACGTTCCAACCGGAGAATTAGATTGACTTCAGATGAGAGGTGGAACGGAGGTCCTCCTCATGTGAACGCGCATGGTGAAAGCATGGTCAGCTCGTGGCAGTGGTGAGTAATTCCTGTCTCCTTCGGCCCCCCTTCACATTAGAGTCATCAGACAAAGTTCTATTGACTGCTGACATCTAGTGGAAGCCGTAGGAAGTGAAAACTCATCAATATCTCGCTGCAAATTCAATGAGAGCTTGGTTGAAAATCTGCCACCTCAGAAGAAATCCAAACAGGAAGTGGAACTTCTCAGGTTTTTGCCTGCCATATGAGTTCTGTTCTACTCACAGACATAATTCAAACAGTTTTAGAAACATCAGAGTGTTTTCTATCCAATACGAATAATAACATGCATATATTAGCAACTGGGACTGAGGAGCAGGCAGTTTACTATGGGCACCTCTGTGCACCTTTAATCCAAGCTACTCAATACTGCCCCTGCAGCCATAAGAAGTTTTAAGAAGCCCTCCTGTTCTCCACTCATTACCTGTATTAACTGCACCTGTTTGAACTCGTTACCTGTATAAAAGACACCTGTCCACACACTCAATCAAACAGACTCCAACCTCTCCACAATGGCCAAGACCAGAGAGCTGTGTAAGGACATCAGGGATAAAATTGTAGACCTGCACAAGGCTGGGATGGGCTACAGGACAATAGGCAAGCAGCTTGGTTAGAAGGCAACAACTGTTGGTGCAATTATTCGAAAATGGAAGAAGTTCAAGATGACGGTCAATCACCCTCGGTCTGGGGCTCCATGCAAGATCTCACCTCGTGGGGCATCAATGATCATGAGGAAGGTGAGGGATCAGCCCAGAACTACACGGCAGGACCTGGTCAATGACCTGAAGAGAGCTGGGACCACAGTCTCAAAGAAAACCATTAGTAACACACTACGCCGTCATGGATTAAAATCCTGCAGCGCACGCAAGGTCATCCTGCTCAAGCCAGCGCATGTCCAGGCCCGTCTGAAGTTTGCCAATGACCATCTGGATGATCCAGAGGAGGAATGGGAGAAGGTCATGTGGTCTGATGAGACAAAAATAGAGCCTTTTGGTCTAAACTCCACTTGCCGTGTTTGGAGGGAAGAAGAAGGATGAGTACAACCCCAAGAACACCATCCCGACCGTGAAGCATGGAGGTGGAAACATCATTCTTTGGGGATGCTTTTCTGCAAAGGGGACAGGACGACTGCACCGTATTGAGGGGAGGATGGATGGGGCCATGTATCGCGAGATCTTGGCCAACAACCTCCTTCCCTCAATAAGAGCATTGAAGATGGGTCGTGGCTGGGTCTTCCAGCATGACAACGACCCGAAACATACAGCCGGGGCAACTAAGGAGTGGCTCCGTAAGAAGCATCTCAAGGTCCTGGAGTGGCTTAGCCAGTCTCCAGACCTGAACCCAATAGAAAATCTTTGGAGGGAGCTGAAAGTCTGTATTGCCCAGCGACAACCTGAAGGATCTGGAGAAGGTCTGTATGTAGGAGTGGGCCAAAATCCCTGCTGCAGTGTGTGCAAACCTGGTCAAGAACTACAGGAAACATATGATCTCTGTAATTGCAAACAAAGGTTTCTGTACCAAATATTAAGTTCTGCTTTTCCGATGTATCAAATACTTATGTCATGCAATAAAATGCAAATTAATTACTTAAAAATCATACAATGTGATTTTCGTTTTAGATTCCGTCTCTCACAGTTGAAGTGTACCTATGATAAAGAATTACAGACCTCTACATGCTTTGTAAATAGGAAAACCTGCAAAATCAGCAGTGTATCAAATTACTTGTTCTCCCCACTGTAGATGCGAATCAATAACAATATCCACTCAGTGCTTGTGTGGCTTCATTCAATGTTTTTATAACAGATTATTTATTTTTTAAACAAATACTACTTGCTTTTCCTTTACTATAACAAGCACAGATTTTGCAAAGCTACTGGTATTTAGAAGTTTTTTCCCCTTGCAATGATTGAGATATGTGGTCGTTTTTCTTACTTCCATTTAATGCATGGAATAGAAGATGCTCTGGAGAAGAGCATCTTCTAAATGACTAACATGTCAATGTAGATCATCACAGATAAATTTTGCCACCTGATGCGTTTGCAGATCTGTCCTGTTTTCTCTGTCGCTGCTCTCATGGCCCTGTGCTCGAACCCAGCGGGAGTTGGGGCTGCAGATGGCTAGCTCTCTCTGTGGGGAGTAGGGGAACGGATTCTTCCTGGGGGTCAATCTCTGCGCTGCATCGCTGGACTGCTGGAGCACTCTCTCCTCCTGCTCTGCCTGTAAAGACAAACAACAAAGGCTTTAAACTGGGTAATATGCTGTCATCAAATGAGGAGTTTGAGGACTCTGCATGGCATTCCCAGGTTGTGTCACTAGCCTGTGACATTCTTGATAGAGGTGGTGCTCATTTACCCATAGTCCATGTCATTTACATGTGCAGTTGCTAGCTACAATACTTGGAAACCAAGATACAGTGGGGAGAACAAGTATTTGATACACTGCCGATTTTACAGGTTTCCCTACTTACAAAGCATGTAGTGGTCTGTAATTTTTATCATAGGTACACTTCAACTGTGAGAGACGGAATCTAAAACAAAAATCCAGAAAATCACATTGTATGATTTTTAAGTAATTAATTAGCATTTTATTGCATGACATAAGTATTTGATACATCAGAAAAACAGAACATTATATTTGGTACAGAAACCTTTGTTTGCAATTACAGAAATCATACATTTCCTGTAGTTCTTGACCAGGTTTGCACACACTGCAGCAGGGATTTTGGCCCACTCCTCCATACAGACCTTCTCCAGATCCTTCAGGTTTCGGGACTTTCAGCTCCCTCCAAAGATTTTCTATTGGGTTCAGGTCTGGAGACTGGCTAGGCCACTCCAGGACCTTGAGATGCTTCTTACGGAGCCACTCCTTAGTTGCCCTGGCTGTGTGTTTCGGGTCGTTGTCATGCTGGAAGACCCAGTCACGACCTATCTTCAATGCTCTTATTGAGGGAAGGAGGTTTTTGGCCAAGATCTCACGATACATGGCCCCATCCATCCTCCCCTCAATACGGTGCAGTCGTCCTGTCCCCTTTGCAGAAAAGCATCCCCAAAGAATGATGTTTCCACCTCCATGCTTCACGGTCGGGATGGTGTTCTTGGGGTTGTACTCATCCTTCTTCCTCCAAACACGGCGAGTGGAGTTTAGACCAAAAAGCTCTATTTTTGTCTCATCAGACCACATGACCTTCTCCCATTCCTCCTCTGGATCATCCAGATGGTCATTGACAAACTTCAGACGGGCCTGGACATGCGCTGGCTTGAGCAGGGGGACCTTGCGTGAGCTGCAGGATTTTAATCCATGACGGCGTAGTGTGTTACTAATGGTTTTCTTTGAGACTGTGGTCCCAGCTCTCTTCAGGTCATTGATCAGGTCCTGCCGTGTAGTTCTGGGCTGATCCCTCACCTTCATGATCATTGATGCCCCACGAGGTGAGATCTTGCATGGAGCCCCAGACCGAGGGTGATTGACCGTCATCTTGAACTTCTTCCATTTTCAAATAATTGCACCAACAGTTGTTGCCTTCTCACCAAGCTGCTTGCCTATTGTCCTGTAGCCCATCCCAGCCTTGTGCAGGTCTACAATTTTATCCCTGATGTCCTTACACAGCTCTCTGGTCTTGGCCATTGTGGAGAGGTTGGAGTCTGTTTGATTGAGTGTGTGGACAGGTGTCTTTTATACAGGTAACGAGTTCAAACAAGTGCAGTTAATACAGGTAATGAGTGGAGAACAGGAGGGCTTCTTAAAGAAAAACTAACAGGTCTGTGAGAGCCGGAATTCTTACTGGTTGGTAGGTGATCAAATACTTATGCCATGCAATAAAATTCAAATTAATTACTTCAAAATCATACAATGTGATTTTCTGGATTTTTGTTTTAGATTCCGTCTCTCACAGTTGAAGTGTACCTATGATAAAAATGACAGACCTCTACATGCTTTGTAAGTAGGAAAACCTGCAAAATCGGCAATGTCTCAAATACTTGTTCTCCCCACTAACTGTATTCTTGCCATTTGTAATGCTTTGTTGTTTTTTAATGATGTTGGCCTACTAACTGTCTTCCATCATGAACAGCAATTGTAATACAATATGTTAATTATCCACATTATATAGCCTAGTCACCATCTCGCATGACTTCTTAAGCTGCCACCTCTTGCGGATTTGAGCATGTTGTGCCACGCGGCGGCGTACTTCTTCCTGAAACCGGCGAAGACTCTCCTCTTTCTCCCGTTGAATCTCCATCTGTAACTCCTCCGTTAGCATGGCACGAACCTGGCTCATACGAAAGAATAAGTCAACAGGTAAATATGCTAACTAGCTACCTGTTCAAGTAGAATAACTGATGTACGGCTACACTTACATTTGGATGCTCATCCTGGCAGTCTTGTCCACTCTCCACCCAGGCGCCCACAGGTGCAACTGCCTGATTCCTCTCGGCCAATACATTATTTCGATGACAATGTTTGCTTTGAGCATGTACTGTTATCCCACTAATTGAAACTTTGGTTGTGCCCTTTACTTTAGGATTGATATTAGGGGGCATGTTGCTAGCCAGATTGCTAACTATCCAGGCAACGTTTGCTAACTTCTGAGTTAACGTTAGCTAGCTACTTCTTCAACCAACCTAATACGTTTCATGTGCAACAGCGTTGACATGAGTATTAATTGTCCGGAGGGCTATAAATTATTTGTTAGTATCTGTGAACATAACCTTTCTTAAATACTGAAGTGTGTTTGGCTTCTCAACTGCCACAGTAGACGCTTCTTGTTGTTGGTGACGTAATAATAGTGCGACCATTTTTGGTCCGCCCACTTCATTTATTTGGGTTTCTTCTGGATTAGAGAATCTGAGATCTGAATGGTCGTACCAGGTGTCCATCAAAATTTGTTTGACTCAAACATGCGCAGTCTAGCCTGCTCAAAACTTCCTCTCTGCTCAGAAGCACCCTAGGCATAAAAGTGAGTTGATTAAAATTATATTTAGGCTGTTAGAATCTGTTGAACAGATGTATTCAACCTCTCCCTGTCTATTCCCTGCCCTCCACGATTAAAAGAGGGGCAATTATTTGATACATAGTAATAAAGCAGCAAAAAAGTGGTGGACAGCATACTGCCGTTACGACTAAAGGCCAGGCTTTTGTTTAGGTTATAAACCATTGACGAAGCTTGCACACACACACACTATAAACACATCGCTGTCCTGGTGCTCGTCTGCACTGCTGGGTCCACGGCTCGAGTCCACCTTCTCACCTGCTGTCGCAGCTGCCTATGTGTGTGAAGACACTTTTCTCAGCTGCCTATGTGTGTGAAGACACTTTTCCCGAAAGAGCGGGAATGTAAGCAGTGCATGTGCCAGTACCCAAGGCCCAGCTTTTGGTGTACCTGTCGTGACCATAGACGGTCTGCTCTGCGCTACAGTCCCCCTCTTCAGCTGTGTTACTCTCTCTGCACTGGTCAGCTACTAATACATTACATAAACCTCATGTCAAACTCTTCTCCGGTAGCTGAATCAAGCTGGATTGGTTTGGAATACATTTGCAGATAAATGGAAATAGGCCGTTTGATTTAGGCCCACTGAAAAGTCCAAGTACACAGTGACATAGTTTTCTCGTGAGAAAACATAGTAACAACACGTAATTGTTATCCAGGCATGTAATCATCTTTCTCCGTTCTGTGGACAAATTTTGTAATGTCTTTACTCTCCAACGTATACATTTTTGTCCATTAAAATAACATCAAATTGATCAGAAATACAGTGTAGACATTGTTAATGTTGTAAATGACTATTGTAGCTGGAAACTGCACATTTTTTATGGAATATCTTCATAGGTGTACAGAGTCCCGTTATCTGCAACAATCACTCCTGTGTTCCAATGGCATGCTGTGTTAGCTAATCCAAGTTTATCGTTTTTAAAAGGCTAATTGATCATTAGAAAACCCTTTTGCAATTATGTTAGCACAGCTGAAAACTTGTTCTGATTAAAGAAGCAATAAAACTGGCCTTCTTTAGACGAGTTGAGTATCGAGCATCAGCATTTGTGGGTTCAATTACAGGCTCAAAATGGCCAGAAATAAAGAACTTTCTTCTGAAACTCGTCAGACTATTCTTGTTCTGAGAAATTATGGCTATTCCATGCGAGAAATTGCCAAGAAACTGAAGATCTTGTACAACGCTGTGTACTACTTCCTTCACAGTACAGCGCAAACTGTCTCTAACCAGAATAGAAAGAGGAGTGGGAGGCCCCAGTGCACAACTGAGCAAGAGGACAAGTACATTAGAGTGTCTAGTTTGAGAAATAGATGCCTCACAAGTCCTCAACTGGCAGCTTCATTAAATAGTACCCGGAAAACACCAGTCTCAACGTCAACAGTGAAGAGGCGACTCCGGGATGCTGGCCTTCTAGGCAGAGTTGCAAAGAAAAAGCCATATCTCAAACTGACCAATAAAAATAAAATAATAAGATGGGCAAAAGAACACAGACATGGATTAGCTGGAACACACTGGAGATGGTTGCTGATAATGGGCCTCTGTACATTTATGTAGATATTCCATTAAAAATCAGCAGTTTCCAGCTACAATAGTCATTTACAACATTAACAATGTCTACAATGTATTTGTGATCAATTTGATGTTATTTTAATGGACAAAACAATTTGCTTTTCTTTCAAAAACAAGGACATTTCTAAGTGACCCCAAACTTTTGAACGGTAGTGTATATATTGGGATAGGCAGTATAACCACTTTCTTTCTTCTCCATGCCTCAACTACACAGCTGTAGTGGTCACTGAACAGGCATACTATTGTCCTATGACTGTGAATCAGCAAACAAATTATCTGTGTGTGTGTGAGAACAGAATGAGGAGCATTTGACAAAAAGGAACAAATTACATAAAGCCTGTACTGTACTTTGTTGAAAGTATGTCCCCTCTGTTTTATTGCAGGGCACAAACATTCTCTGTGGAGAGAGATGAAGAGATTGCATTGATGTCGATAACGATGGGTGCAGCCTACCACTGTCTGAAGAAGTCCCACATAAGCTAATGTTAAGGAAGTCACACTGCTTGCTTAGCGAGGTCCATTTCCTCCTGATTCGGCTCATACCAAGGCTGAAACCCAGGACCTCTGCCTTGCTAACACCCCTGACCACCTTCCAGAAGCATCTTACCCTGTTGCGCCACCTAAAAGCTAGCTATTCGGCAGCACAAGTAGAGACATTTCAGGCTGAGGAGTGAGTATCACACATCGCCATCTCCTACATTCACCCCCCAAACCCACTCCACAGCGACCCCATCATTGAGCTGAGCCCAACTGATGATCCGGAACACGGCACCATTGTAAAAGACGTCACGCTGCTTGGTTAGCGGGTACAGCTTCCTCCTGATTCACTCATACCGAGGCTCGAACCCAGGACCTCTGCCTCGCTATCACACGTAACCGCCCTCTCGAAGGGTCTTATATAGTCGCACCACTGAAAAAGTAGCTATTCAGCAGCGCAAGTGGAGGCACTTCAGGCTAAGGAGTGAGTTTCACAGATTGCCATCTGCTACACTAACTTATTTTTCCAATTCATTTCTGCATAGATAAATGGCAAAAATGCATGCTCACCTGAAGATGCAAAATGACAATATTGAGGATAAAGTGTTTGAAACATTCAAACATTCACTAAAGTTTAACTTTGAGTGAAACAAATGTATAAATGACAACCAATATTTCCTCCTCATCACGCCTTTAATAAACATCTCTACTGATATGTACAATGTATCCTTTGATTTTCTTAATAATTCTATGAATCTATACCACGGAAAAACATTGAATGATTATTCAGCTATGATACCCAATAACAAAGAAAATGATTAGTTAAATTACAAACATCCACACAATACAAAATGTACCAACATATGAATAAATGGGTATCTTTAAAGAGAGGTTTTATACAATTGAACAGGTCTTATGAATAGGACATAATATAATTGAAGAAAAAATAATAGGCTAACTAACGTGTCATAACTTCAAACCTAAACCTGACTCATAAAGTTGTGGAGGATGACAGTGTATTTACAAATCTATTGACATGATTAAGTGCTATGTTGGGTTCTGAGACAAACATTACTTCACTATAACTTAATATAAAATCTATTTACATATATACATACAGTCACCATGTAAACATACAGATACATGTCTCTCTACAGCACCAAGGCATGGAGGGGGGAAGAACATGTTGACCAGGGGTAGACAACAGGAGACACACTGTGCCAGCTTTTTTTCTGGCCCAGCTTCACCACACCAGTGCCATATTCATTAGGGCATTCAAAATAACTTTTTGCAAAGAAAAAAGAAAATTAATGTTTCTTTTGGAAAATTCCAGTTAGTCCATCCCTGTTTCAGGCCATTTTGTTCCCTTTGGTGCCTAATGAATACGATCCTTATTTCAACTAGTCAAGGTTTTGAATTTAGAGCAGATGTCTTATTGCTGGGCTGAAACATAAGTCTGCACACACTTCATCCCTCCAGGACTTGTAGAAAGACAATCAAGGCTGAGTGGTACCGTTGCTCTCCAATGTGGGGGCGGGCTCTTCCAACTGACTGGCAGGCGGTATGCCCACTGGGGCGCGAAACATGCGCCCGGAGCATCGAGTGCGGGGTGGGGAGGGGGTGGAGGACTTGCTCTGCACCTTGTTGTGATGTGAAGGGGGGGAGCTGATCGGGGTGCGGGGGTACCTGCGAGAGGAGTGGGCGGGGGGTTCAGGGGAGAGTGAGGAGGGAGTCAGGGAGCTGCTGTAGCCGGGGGGGCTGCTGGGTGGTTCAGAGGAGGGGCCAAGGCCCATGTTGCCGGGTGAGTCATGGTCGCCCTGAGGGAAATCCTACAACGAGGGAAACCAAGTCAATACTCAGACACACACACAATGCTCTGAACAGGTCCCAAACAATACATACTGGCTGTATTTTTTCTACATTGAGATATTGTAGTCATCTTAACACCTGAATGATAAAAACCTACAAGTCCTCACAGTATCTCTGGGCTTTTTATTGATTTATTAAATTCAAATGTATTATTAGCTATGTTTTGAGTCAGATACTGATGAGAGCTTTTTTGTTATTTAAAGAGGTACCTCTTTGAGGATGTAGAGTGCCACTGGATTCTTGCGTTCATGTTCAGTCATCATTTTTGGTACAACGTCAACTGTAGAGGATGAAAAATACATTGGATGAAGACTTTTGGTGTAGCACAACAATTTATAATTCTTATGAATAAATAGGAAATATAAAAACAAGTAATTATTAGGTTCCTTACCTGCATGATTGATTGGGGAATAATCAGGGTGTTCTATTAAATGCCTTGGCAGTCCTGCCAACCCTCTGGGCTTCATTTGCTGTTTCTGCCGCTCTCTGCACAATAAACATACAATATACTGTACGGGAGAATCAACTGTGTGCTTAAATTATACAGTATAAAACTGTCAGAGTCGTGTGTGTATAGGTAGCAGGGAAGTCAGGCGCAGGAGAGTCAAACGGAGTGTAAATGGAGTCTTTTAATATATGTCCACTTAACATGCTCCAAACACTAATATGTACATACATAAAATAAACATGGGTACGAGGACCCGTAGCGCACCTATACAACCATAAACAACACTGACATAAAACAATCTCTGACAAAGACATGAGGGGAAACAGAGGGTTAAATACACAACAGGTAATGAATGGGATTGAAACCAGGTGTGTGGGAAGACAAGACAAAACCAATGGAAAATGAAAAATGGATCAATGATGGCTAGAAGACTGGTGACGTCGACCGCCGAGCACCGCCCGAACAAGGAGAGGCAACGTCTTCGGCAGAAGTCGTGACAAAAACTGTCCAAAACAACATTGTTCATGTCAAATTTAGCATTTTGTCTATTTAACACTACAGTATATCAGTACAATTATTGTACTATAAAATAGTAATTATTATTTTAATACAAATTTGACTAATAATTGTATAATTCAATAATTATTATCAAGTTAACTGGATTGCATTAATGAACTTGACTATCAATATGCTTCTGCCATGTTACTAATCTTCTTGCTGTATTCCCAACCCATAGAACCATGAACAGACCGAAGCATCCAGAAACATGTAGAGAGTGAGACAAAAGTGTGTTTGGTTCTTACTTCTTGGACGGCCCCCAGCAGGCGCACACCGTAACCAAGGTGATAAGGAGGAAAATACCCCCGGTGGAGAGAATGATGTATAGGGAACTCCTCCCTGTTGGGGGAGGGTAGGAGGGTCATAGGCTTTGTCCCAAATGGCACCCTTTTCCATATTTAGTGTACACTTTTGACCAGGGCCCCCGAGGCTCTGTTCAAAAGTAGTGCACTATATAGGGAATAGGGTGCTATTTGGGACGCATCAACATAGGAAAACAAACGGCACAGTAGAACTACTTAACAATATGTTCAAACAGAATTACAGCATGTACTTCCTCCCCCGTCCTCCCACGCACACACTCATGTCTCTGTGATGTAGTCATGTACTGGATGCATGGCCAGTGATCAACTTCCCTCCCACTCATTATCTTTTTGCTGCTAGTACATTAGGCTACAGTTAGTAAAAAAAACGATCTATTGCTTGCATTTGCCTTTTTTTTACCCCTTCTCTCACATACAAGGACTTGCTTTTCAGTGAAGTATTTGTTTGCACGCCCTGGGCTTGAACCAGTGACAAGTAGGACTATAGGGGAAAAGCACTCTGAGATGACATTATGAAAATAATTTCAATTGATTTAGTGTGTACTTTCTAAAGTCGCCTATATCATGGGTTAAATAGCCAGAGATTATTACAGGAGTTATCCAGCCTCATCCCTCAATTTTATAGCAAAGCATGTGACAACGTTGCCGTTTGACCTAAAACCGGATTAAAGATTGTGACTTTGAATTGCCACTGGTTCAAGCCTATAGTGCCACTGTGTAGCCTACTGTAGACAGTGAGTTTGATGGGCAGGCTCTTCATGCTCCCAATAGGGTTCTCCACCGCGCATCCGTAGATGTCATCATCCACCATCAGCACCCGCACAATGGTCAAGAGCTTCTGGTCAGGTGACAGCTGCAGACGCGTCTCATTGGTCAACAGTTTCCCTCCTTTCTGCCAGCTGTACTTGGCATTGGTTCCGTTGTCATGGGAGCAGTTGAGGGTGAAGTGCTCGCTGAGCTCCAGTACTGAGGACGCCTCCATGTGGATGTAAGGTCTGGATATGGGCTCTATGGAGAATAAGTATAGTAGTCCGACACGTCAAGTCATGTCTCTTCCTTCTGGGCCAAAGGTTATACTGATATGATGGGTTAAAAAATTAGCTCAGGTGTACATTAACAACTTCTCAGGTGACCCTCATTGCAACAATGCCTTTACAAGAACAACACGGTTTGGACCATTGTCCCCTGCACTTTCCTTGACAATTCAGCCGATGTTACAGTCATACAAATGTGTGAGAAATACTGTATAAACAAAAAGGAAAAAAATCCTTTGGTTTTATCACAGACAATCCCAGCAGTTCCTACAAGCAAGTCATGTCATAAAGGACAAGTAAACATATACTAAAATATGCATCAAACATCTCAATTGCCTTGTGGATCGAGTGTCTTCCCTGAGATTGGAAGGTTGGGGGGTCAAGTCATACCAAAGACTCTAAAAATTGTACCCAATGTATCTCAGCATTATGGAGATGGATTGGGGGGTAAGACCCTGTGATAGACTAGCATCCTGTCCAAGGGGTTTACTTGTACATCAAGCTGCCTCGCGCTACAGAATCAGGAGATAGGCTCTTGCTTACACTATGGACCACATACCATCCACAGTCAGGTCAATACTCCCCTCTCCGGTGAAAGTATCATCAGTGATGGAGATCTCCACTTCATAGGTTCCCTCATCAGAGAGTTTGAGGTTGTGGAGTAGGAGGGTGCCATTCTCAAACACCAGGATGCGGTCCCGGTACTCGGGCCTCAGGTTCCCAATGATCTCGGTGCCAATGGACTGGACCACGGTGACGGGCTTGTCGTCCCTCTTCAGCTGCCACTTGATGACTGGCGCGTCGGGGCTGGAGCTGCTGTAGCGAACAGAGAGGAGTGCCTCCCCGCCCAACGTGCCCCGGATCAGAGAGCCAGGGCTGGTGATGTTGACTCCCTTGACACGTCCTGGACGCAGAGGAGATGGAACAGAGTCTATTTATTCAGGTTATACTATATATTTAACAGATTTCTATTCTATACACGTCTCAGTTCATACGAATGGTACACGTGTTCCACCACTTACATGCATGTGTGACATGGATAAACTGATACATGCATTACACTGCAATAGGGTACAGGTGTATCCTACCTGCAATGCCATTTCAGCTTGCTACAAGTGTCTTTTAAATAGGCCTAGTGTAACAGTGTTGCTTCCATCCCTTTTCTCGCCCCAACCTGGGCTCGAACCAGGGACCCTCTGTCACCTCACCGATTGAAATGCTAGCCATTTCACACCGGTTACACTAGCATGCCATCCAACAAACAAGCTTTACCCAGATCGTGTACCCAAGGACACTTGGCCCACTTCCCTCAGAGGTTGGTGGCGCCTTAATTGGGGAAGACTGGCTCGTGGTAATGGCTGGAGTGGAATTACTGGAATGGTATCAAATACATCAAACACATGGTTTCCAAGTGTTTGATTCCATTCCATTCGGTCTATTCCAGACAGTATTATGAGCCTTCCTCCCCTCAGCAGCCTCCTGTGGACCATTCCTATTCCATTACACTGTGAAGGTTAGTATTCAGAAAAATATTGGACTGTCCACAATCTCCACACCACCAATACCACCATCCCAGTCGTGTCTAAACCGTCCTTGATTAAGTGACATGCTTCTATTCAAGCATTTTGTGGCTAGAAGGCGTGACATTGTTAACAGGTCATTGTCTGGGTTATGCTAAGAATTCTCTTAGCAAGGCAAGGCATATCTCAAACCGTCTAACTTATGGCCAACAGATTTTGCAGAAATTCTTTCAGAGTTGATTGACCAGAGGATTCTTTTTGATGGTAATAGCCTACAGTATGTGATCAGAGTGGGCTTATAAAGTGAGAGCCAAAGGACTGTAACTAGCTCTGCTGGCTGTTGTTGTGGGCGGCAGGCTGCTGATGACTTGACTGTGGGCACCGGGCCCCCTCCTCCGCCGGGGCAGAGTGCGCTGCATGGAGCCTGCGTGGCAGCACTGCATCGCCGTGGTAACGGCTTGCAGTCCTCTTGGACGGCTGTGATGAGCTGACAAAAGGGGGGATTGTTTGGACCAATTTCCTTCCTGGCAGCCCATGAAAGAGGCCTCAGAGCAACACAAGCTCCCCGATTGGCTGAGCCCGAAGACAGAGGGCCCCAGTGATTCTGCTGATGACAACACAACCGCAATGACATGACACAACCGCACCTCTAAAAGTACCAAGTATCATGTTTCTATGTTTGAGTCGGCACACCTTTTTTCTTTATCTCATATACAATTAGAATTATATATGTACAAAATGATCAATTCCTCGTATAGCTTTCCATTTATGTATCTAGGTCAAACCTCAATAGCCTGAGCTCAGGTCCTTCTCCAACCTTTGGCTAACCTGCTGAACCAACCGGAAGACATCTGAGTAGCATAGTTTCCACATGGGCTCTACAGAGATCAAATACCATTGATATGAACTAAACAGCTTTTTGTACAGACCGAACGCCTAAACTCTCTAAAGTCTAAACCCTATTTGCCGGTTTCCCAAACCCAGATGATGCAGTCCTGGACTAAAAACCGTTCTCAATAGAGAATGTCCATTGAAAGTACATTTTACTCCAGGGTTGAATCTGGGTCCCATTGTGACTGCTTTCTGCCAAATAATATATCTTCATCAATCTATTTTTAAATCCACAGATTATGTATAGTTTTATGAGTGTCATCAGAGTGTCATTGTCTTTCTAGTAATTGAGCAATAGTAATAAAAATACATACTGTGTGGCATTGTGCAGTCAGTTTGAATGTTTTAAATAACGTTTTTTTCAGAATATAAGCTAGTACACAACAAGGAAATGTTTATTTGCTTGTTTGACATGGAAATGGTGTTTTATATAATTGTTTTTGTAATTTATATGGGACCTATGCATATATGCTAATAATTAATTCAATACATATTCTGAGACATTTAAATTCATAATAGGGGTCTTATTAGGGGCTGTTGAATGATTGACAGTCATATTTTTTTATTGAATAGATGAATTTACATGAACAAATTTACAAGCAAAAGTAGGCATAATTTAGTAGGACACAAAATGTATGTGTTCAACTTATCAGCCAAACAAATACGGCAGTCAGAAAACATGCATAAACCAACCTACACTTGCCCACTCCACTCTAAATACTTCCCACCCACATTGTCTTAGCCTTGCAAGTGAACACTACACAGATGTGTTTTCCAAAAACGGGAAAGTTTCCCTTACCTGACTGAGGTGAGACAAGAAGACACCAGAGCAGCAAAAGTTGAGGAGCGGCTATGGCTTTGGAGAGATCCTCCCTCTCTGCCTTCATCTTGGGTCTAACGCTCTGTTTCTCTCCCAGACAATTAGCATGATTTGTCCACTCTGTGCACATCCCCTGAGAGAGCACACAGACATTCCTCCAAGGCAGGGCTCCACTAGGACTGGGTGCACTGCACAACAAAGCAACACAACAGCAGTGTGTGTGTGTGTGTGTTTAGTAGAACAATTGTACAGAAAATAAAGCACACATCTTGTTTATTTTCTGCACAATTCTGGATTTGTAGTTAGACTACTTTTAAAACGTGCATAGTAAGCTTCTAAGCATGAGTGAAATTCCAAGTGCAGCAATGAATACATGAATGTCCCTTTAGAACGTCACTTAAGCTTATTCAAATACACTCCTGTAATGGAAAAGTCCAAAATGAGCTGACAATGCCATGGCAAGACCTAGGCTATTCAGGTTTTACCCTGGCCACTGAACGCTTATACTTTGCCTCAGTCTGAAGCCACTTGTTGTTCCTCTGTTCTCAGTATTAGGGGCATAGAGAGGAGGGCCCTTCTCTAAAGGTCCTGCTGAGTAAGGTCTGCGTCTTAAATGGCATCCTTTCCCCTATAGTGCTATTTGGGCCTTGGTAAAAAGTAGTGCACTATAAAGGGAATAGGGTTAGGGCTGTGGCGGTCATGACATTTTGTCAGCCTGTGATTGTCAAGAAAATAACTGCCGGTCTCACTGTAATTGACCGTTAATTAGCACAAACACATTTAGCATCTCCTGGCTTCCACGCATAGCCTACAAGCCAGTGATGCAGACCTTTGGAACATCTACATTTTAAAAAGTCTATTAAATGAATTTAATATAGCCTACACCATTACAATACATCCATTATTTCTTTTAGACAGGTCTAAAGAAACAGGATATGTGTCACGCCCTGACTTTAGTTATATTTGCTTTCTTTATTATTTGGTTAGGTCAGGGTGTGACAAGGGTGGTTTGTTTAGTTTTTGTATTGTCTAGGGGTTTTTGTCTTGTCTAGGGTTTTTTGGTTATCTATGGGGATTTTTATTGTCTTGGGGTATGTAGGTTTATGGTGGCCTGAATGGGTTCCCAATCAGAGACAGCTGTTTATCGTTGTCTCTGATTGGGGAGCCTATTTAGGTTACCATTTTCCATGTTGGTTTTGTGGGTAGTTGTCCATGTTTAGTTGCCTGTGAGCACTACGTTGGCTTCACGTGTCGGTTGGTTGTTTATTGTTTTGTTGGCGACATCGTTAAATAAACAAGTATGTACGCTCAACACGCTGCGCCTTGGTCCACTCCTTTAAACGGACGTGACAGAACTACCCACCACCAACGGACCAAGCAGCGTGGTAGGAGGGAGCAGCATTTGTTGGAGAGTTGGACATGGGAGGAAATCCTGGACGCCAAGGGACCCTGGGCACAGATGGGAGAGTATCGCCGTCCTAAAGAGGAGCTGGAGGCAGCTAAGGCGAAGCGGCGACGCTACGAGGAGTTGGCTCGAGGAGGCGTGCACGAGAGGCAGCCCCAGATTTTTTGGGGGGTGGCACACGGGGAGATTGGCGGAGTCAGGTCATAGACCTGAGCCAACTCCTCGTGTTTGCTGTGGGGAGAGAGTGACCGGGCAGGCACCTGTTATGCGGTGACGCGCACGGTGTCCCCAGTGCGCACTCATAGCCCGGTGCGCTACATCGCAGCTCCTCGCATCGGCCGGGCTAGAGTGGGCATCGAGCCAGGAGGGATGGTGCCGGCTTAGCGCATCTGGCCTCCAGTGCGTCTCCTCGGCTCGGGTTATCCTGCGCCAGCCCTACGCACGGTGTCCCCGGTTCGCCAGCACAGCCCAGTGCGGCCTGTTCCAGCTCCCCGCACTTGCCGGGCTACAGGGGGTATCCAGCCAGGAGGAGTTGTGCTAGCTCCACGCTCCAGACCTCCGGTACGCCTCCACAGTCCAGGGTATCCTGCACTGGCTCTGCGCAAGGTGTCTCCCATGCGCCTGCACAGCCCAGTGCGTCCTGTGTCAGCACCTCGAACGTGCCGGGCTGAAGTTGGCACAAAGCCTCCAGTGATGATCCATGGCACGAAGCCTCCAGTGATGATCCATGGCACGAAGCCTCCAGTGATGATCCATGGCACGAAGCCTCCAGTGATGATCCATGGCACGAAGCCTCCAGTGATGATCCATGATACGAAGCCTCTAGTGATGATCCATGGCAAGAAGCCTCCAGTGATGATCCATGGCACAGAGCTGCCAGAGTCGCCCTCCTGTCCGGAGCTGCCAGAGTCGCCCTCCTGTCCGGAGCTGCCAGAGTCGCCCTCCTGTCCGGAGCTGCCAGAGTCGCCCTCCTGTCCGGAGCTGCCAGAGTCGCCCTCCTGTCCAGAGCTGCCAGAGTCGCCCTCCTGTCCGAGGCCCGCGGCGAGGGTCCCCGCTCCAGAGGTCCACGTCCCGCACCAGAGCCACCACCGCGGAGAAATGCCCACCCAGACCCTCCCATATAGGTTTAGGTTTGCGGCCGGGAGTCCGCACCTTTGGGGGGGGTACTGTCACGCCCTGACTTTAGTTATATTTGCTTTCTTTATTATTTGGTTAGGTCAGGGTGTGACAAGGGTGGTTTGTTTAGTTTTTGTATTGTCTAGGGGTTTTTGTCTTGTCTAGGGTTTTTTGGTTATCTATGGGGATTTTTTATTGTCTAGGGGTATGTAGGTTTATGGTGGCCTGAATGGGATCCCAATCAGAGACAGCTGTTTATCGTTGTCTCTGATTGGGGAGCCTATTTAGGTTGCCATTTTCCATGTTGGTTTTGTGGGTAGTTGTCCATGTTTAGTTGCCTGTGAGCACTACGTTGGCTGCACGTGTCGGTTGGTTGTTTATTGTTGTCACGTTCCTGACCTTATTTCCTTTGTTTAGTCTTTGTTTAGTTGGTCAGGACGTGAGCTGGGTGGGTATATTCTATGTTTTGTGTCTCATTGGTTTAGGTGTGTCTGATTGGCCTGATATGGTTCTCAATCAGAGGCAGGTGTTTTACGTTGTCTCTGATTGGGAACCATATTTAGGTAGGCTGTGTTCACTGTTTGTTTGTGGGTGATTGTTCCTGTTCGTGCGTTCATTGTTTTTTCATTGTTCACTTGTTCAGGACTGTAGCGTCGTTGGTTTCGTTTTGTTTATTGTTTTGTTCGTCTAGAAAAGTATTCTAATAAAAATGGATACATACCACGCTGCGTTTTGGTCCTCCTCTCCTTCAACCAACGACGAGAGTCGTTACAATTGTTTTGTTGGCGACGTCGTTAAATAAACAAGTATGTACTCTCAAAACGCTGCGCCTTGGTCCACTCCTTTAAACGGATGTGACAATATGAAGGAAGTGTAGTCTATTTCAGAACAACAGAATAGCATACTATGAGTTGTCCTTATCAAATCAAATGTATTTATAAAGCTCTTCTTACATCAGCTGATGTCACAAAGTGCTGTTAAGAAACCCAGCCTAAAATCCCAAACAGCAAGCAATGTAGGTGTAGAAGCACGGTGGCTAGGAAAAACTCCCTAGAAAGGCCAGAACCTAGGAAGAAACCTGGAGAGGAATCAGGCTATGAGGGGTGGCCAGTCCTCTTCTGGCTGTGCCGGGTGGAGATTATAACAGAACATGGCCAAGATGTTCAAATGTTCATAGATGACCAGCAGGGTCAAATAATAATTATCACAGTGGTTGTTGAGGGTGCAACAGGTCAGCACCTCAGGAGTAAATATCAGTTGGCTTGTCATAGCCGATCATTCAGAGTATCTCTACCACTCCTGCTGTCTCTAGAGAGTTGAAAACAGCAGGTCTGGGACAGGTAGCATGTCTGGTGAAAAGGTCAGGGTTCCATAGGCAGAACAGTTGAAACTGGAGCAGCAGCACGACCAGGTGGGCTGGGGACAGCAAGGAGTCATCAGGCCAGGTAGTCCTGAGGCATGGTCCTAGGGCTCAGGTCCTCCGAGAGAGAGAAAGAAAGAAAGAGAGAAAGAAAGAGAGAAAACGAGAGAAAGAGAGAGAGAATTAGCGAGAGCATACTTAAATTCACACAGAGGCCGAGCAATTGCCGTACCAGGCAGTGATGCAACCAGTCAGGATGCTCTCGATGTTGCAGCTGTAGAATGTTTTGAGGATCTCAGGACCCATGCCAAATCTTTTTAGTTTCCTGAGGGGGAATAGGTTTTGTCATGCCTGGACCATTCTAGTTTGTTGTTGATGTGGACACCAAGGAACTTGAAGCTCTCAACCTGCTCCACTACAGCCCCGTCAATGAGAATGTGGGCGTGCTCGGTCTTCCTTTTCCTGTAGTCCACAATCATCTCCTTAGTCTTGGTTACGTTGAGGGATAAGTTGTTATTCTGGCACCACCCGGCAAGGTCTCTGACCTCCTTCCTATAGGCTGGCTCGTCGTTGTCGGTGATCAGGCCTACCACTGTTGTGTCGTCTGCAAACTTAATGATGGTGTTGGAGTCGTGCCTGGCCATGCAGTCGTGGGTGAACAGGGAGTACAGGAGGGGACTGAGCACGCACCCCTGGGGAGCTCCAGTGTTGAGGATCAGTGTGGCAGATGTGTTGCTACCTACCCTCATCACCTGGAGGTGGCCCGTCAGGAAGTCCAGGATCCAGTTGCAGAGGGAGGTGTTTAGTCTCAGGATCCTTAGCT
The DNA here is from genome assembly GCF_016432855.1 of Salvelinus namaycush. Taxonomy (NCBI): domain Eukaryota; kingdom Metazoa; phylum Chordata; class Actinopteri; order Salmoniformes; family Salmonidae; genus Salvelinus; species Salvelinus namaycush. Next base: position 12,373,613 of record NC_052318.1, on the reverse strand, counting down.
TATTGATGAGCTTTGAGGGTACTATGGTGTTGAACGCTGAGCTGTAGTCAATGAATAGCATTCTCACATAAGTGTTCCTTTTGTCCAGGTGGGAAAGGGCAGTGTGGAGTGCAATAGAGATTGTATCATCTGTGGATCTGTTTGGGCGGTATGCAAATTGGAGTGGGTCTAGGGTTTCTGGGATAATGGTGTTGATGTGAGCCATTGCCAACCTTTCAAAGCACTTCATGACTCGGGTCTATAGTCATTGAGGCAGATTGCCTTTGTGTTCTTGGGCACAGGGACTATGGTTGTCTGCTTGAAACATGTTGGTATTACAGACTCAATCAGGGACATGTTGAAAATGTCAGTGAAGACACCTGCCAGTTGGTCAGCACATGCCCGGAGCACACGTCCTGGTAATCCGTCTGGCCCTGCAGCCGTGTGCATGTTGACCTGTTTAAAGGTCTTACTCACGTCGGCTACGGAGAGCGTGATCACACAGTCGTCCGGAACAGCTGATGCTCTCATGCATGCCTCAGTGTTGCTTGCCTCGAAGCGAGCATAGAAGTGATTTAGCTCATCTGGTAGGCTCGTGTCACTGGGCAGCTCGCGGCTGTGCTTCCCTTTGTAGTCTGTAATAGTTTTTAAGCCCTGCCACATAAGATGAGCGTCGGAGCCGATGTAGTATGATTCGATCTTAGTCCTGTATTGATGCTTTGCCTGTGATGGTTCGTCGGAGGGCATAGCGGGATTTCTTATAAGCTTCCGGATTAGAGTCCCGCTCCGTGAAAGCGGCAGCTCTACCCTTTAGCTCAGTGCGAATGTTGCCTGTAATCCATGGCTTCTAGTTGGGGTATGTACGTACAGTTACTGTGGGGACGACGTCCTTGATGCACTTATTGATAAAGCCAGTGACTGATGTGGTGTACTCCTCAATGCCATCGGAAGAATCCCGGAACATGTTCCAGTCTGTGATAGCAAAACAGTCCTGTAGTTTAGCAGCTGCTTCATCTTACCACTTTTTTATTGATCGAGTCACTGGTGCTTCCTGCTTTAATTTTTGCTTGTAAGCAGGAATCAGTTGGATAGAGTTATGGTTGGATGTACCAAATGGAGGGTGAGGGAGAGCTTTGTACGCGTCTCTGTGTGTGGAGTACAGGTGATCTAGAATTTTTTCCCTCTGGTTGCACAGGAACGAACATGGAGTGAATACAAAAACAGGAGTACCGTCTAAACATGAAAACAGGAAACAATACTACCTAATACAATGGAGTGCTAGATAAAGGGGAAGTAATCAGGGAGTGATGAAGTTCAGATGTGCCTCATGATTATTGCCAGGTGTGCGTAATAATGGGTTGCTAGGACAGGAGGTTAGTAGACCGCTACATCTATTTCCCGCGGCATCCTTGTGTAGCCGTAATGCCCCCTAAAAAAAACATGCCTTTTGCGGCCAAAGTGCCTGTTGTGCCCTTGGGCTAAATATAATAGGCAAATTATAATTCCCTTCTCCCGGCTGCCTTTCTCCGAAGCACCTCTCACTCACATAGCTCTCTCAGATGTAGCCAATGCCCATCACGTGATGGGGTCCTTCTCACAGGCATTTCAGCTAAGAAGTAGGCTACAAGTGAATGAAGGTAGAACATCCAGGACTCAACTACTTGCATCCCTGTTATCGAATTCCCAGGCGCATATTGATGTTAGAACTGTCCACATTTAGCCTACTTTTCATCAGCCAAAAAGATGAGTAAGCCTAACTAACAGCAAAAGCACTAGCCTACAGTATGACAATCTACTATACCCCATCATACAAAAGTTGACCTATTATATTGGTCAACTTGTCCTATATGTGGATGTTCCAATATTCAATCAATTAGCGGGAAAACACTGTTCTCAAAAGTGATGGCAAATGCGATTATGCATGTACTGATTTACAGTGGAAGTCGGAAGTTTACATACACTTAGGTTGGAGTCATTAAAACTCGTTTTTCAACCACTCCACAAATTTCTTGTTATTAACAAACTATAGTTTTGGCAAGTCGGTTAGGTCATCTACTTTGTGCATGACACAAGTAATTTTTCCAACAATTGTTTACAGACAGATTATTTAAATTATAATTCCCTGTATCACAATTCCAGTGGGTCAAAAGTTTACATACACTAAGTTGACTGCCTTTAAACAGCTTAGAAAATTCCAGAAAATGATGTCATGGCTTTCGAAGCTTCTGTTAGGCTAATTGACATAATTTGAGTCAATTGGAGGTGTACCTGTGGATGTATTTCAAGGCCTACCTTCAAACTCAGTGCCTCTTTGCTTGACATCATGAGAAAATCAAAATAAATCAGCCAACACCTCAGAAAAACAATTGTAGACCTCCACAAGTCTGGTTCATCCTTGGGAGCAATTTCCAAACACCTGAAGGTACCACGTTCATCTGTACAAACAATAGTACGCAAGTATAAACACCATGGGACCACGCAGCAGTCATACCACTCAGGAAGGAGACACGTTCTGTCTCCTTGAGATGAACGTACTTTGGTGCGAAAAGTGCAAATCAATCCCAGAACAACAGAAAAGGACATTGTGAAGATGCTGGAGGAAACAGGTACAAAAGTATCCTTATCCACAGTAAAATGAGTCCTATATCGACATAACCTGAAAGGCTGCTCAGCAAGGAAGAAGCCACTGCTCCAAATCCGCCATAAAAAAGACAGACTACGGTTTGCAACTGCACATGGGGACAAAGATCGTACTTTTTGGAGAAATGTCCTCTGGTCTGATGAAACAAAAATAAAACTGTTTGGCCATAATGACCATCGTTATGTTTGGAGGAAAAAGGGGATGCTTGCAAGCTAAAGAACACCATCCCAACCGTGAAGCACGGGGGTGGCAGCATCATGTTGTGGGGGTGCTTTGCTGCAGGAGGGACTGGTGCACTTCACAAAATAGATGGCATCATGAGGAAGGAAAATTATGTGGATATGTTGAAGCAACATCTCAAAACATCAGGAAGTTAAAGCTTGGTTGCAAATGGGTCTTCCAAATGGAAAATGACCCCAAGCATACTTCCAAAGTTTTGGCAAAATGGCTTAAGGACAACAAAGTCAAGGTATTGAAGTGGCCATCACAAAGCCCTGACCTCAATCCCATAGAAAATTTGTGGGAAGAACTGAAAAAGCGTGTGCGAGCAAGGAGGCCTACAAACCTGACTCAGTTACACCAGCTCTGTCAGGAGGAATGGGCCAAAATTCACCCAACTTATTGTGGGAAGCTTGTGGAAGGCTACCCGAAGCTTTTGACCCAAGTTAAAGAATTTAAAGGCAATGCTACCAAATACTATTTGAGTGTATGTAAACTTCTTACCCACTGGGAATGTGATGAAAGAAATAAAAGCTTAAATAAATCATTCTCTCCACAATTATTCTGACATTTCACATTCTTCAAATAAAGTGGGGATCCTAACTGACCTAAAACAGGGAATTTTTACTTGGATTAAATGTCAGGAATTGTGAAAAACTGAGTTTAAATGTAGTTGGCTAAGGTGTATGTAAACTTCCGACTTCAACTGTATTATAAAGGTCCATTTTAATGGTGAAAATTATCTTCCCTAAACGTGAAACTCACACGCAGTCTATGTATGTCAGTTAGGCTCTACACCGGTTATAAAGCAGATTCATGTCTTAATTTTAAGACGTTATTGGGCCACTTTAGTTGTGATACAAACCTTATCAAAACATATACGCCTATGGGCTATGATACATGAGGTATACGACTATGATTTGATAAAAAGTCGCAAAAAAAGGTGTGCTCTGTTTCTTGCCTTAATGCACAAGCTGGGCATAATTCACAAGTGATAATACATCATTCACAAGTGATAGGCTAATATTGTCACCAGTCAGACTATTCTTCATTTAATGTTGTCTTTACATATACTAAATATTATACAGTAGCAGTCAAAAGTTTGGACACACCTACTCATTCAAGGTTTTTCTTTATTTTTATTAATTTCTATATTGTAGAATAATAGTGAAGACATCAAAACTATGAAATAACACATATGGATGTCATGTAGTAACCAAAAAAGTGTTCAACAAAATATATATATGTCACGCCCTGACCATAGAGAGCCTTGTTATTCTCTATTTTGGTTAGGTCGGGGTGTGACTGGGGGGGGGTGTTCCTATCTAGGCTAATTATTTCTATGTTGGCCTGGTATGGTTCCCAATCAGAGGCAGCTGTTTATCGTTGTCTCTGATTGGGGATCATATTTAGGCAGCCATTTCCCCACTGGTTTTTGTGGGATCTTGTTTTTGTGTAGTTGCCTGTGAACACTGCTTGAGCGTCACTTATCGTTTATTCTTCTTTGTTGTTTTTGTGAGTTTCATTTGATTAAACATGTGGAACTCTGCGTATGCTGCGCCTTGGTCCGTTATTTCATTAGACGATCGTGACACAAGATCCCACTACAACAGGACCAAGCAGCGTGCCCGGGAAGAGAAGGTATCCTGGGCTTGGGAGGAGATAAAGGAGGAGAAGACATCCTGGACTTAGGAGGAAATTATGGCTGGAGACGAAAGCCTTCCGTGGAAGCAGACGCAGGGAGAGAAGGGAGGACAGCGACGATGCCGGGTTTCGCGGCCACAGAGTAAGCCCAAAAGACAGCCCCAAATTTTTTGGGGGGGAGGGCACACGGGGTGGTCGGCGGAGCCGAGGAATGAGCCAGAGACCGTCAGGGAGTCGAAGGAGGAACTCGACGAAAGATTCCGGAGAGAGGTGGTGGCGATGAGAGTGCTGCAGAGCGGGCGTGCTGAGGAGCGTGACACCAGTCCGGTGTCATCTGCACCAGTTTCACGCATCTGGCCTCCAGTGCGCCTCCCCAGTCCGGTACGTCCTGTGTCTCCTCCACGCACTCGCCCTGAAGTGTGTGTCACCGTTCCGGTACTACGCACCAGGTCTCCAGTGCGCCTCCACTCCACGTCCTGTGCTAGCTCCCCGCACTCACCGTGCGGAGTGTGTCATCGTTCCGGCACCATCTGTGCCAGCTCTACGCACCAGGTCTCCTGTGCACCTCCACAGCCCAGTACGTCCAGTGCCTCCTCCTCGCACTCTCCCTGAAGTGTGTGTCCCCAGTCCAGTACGTCCTGTGCCTGCTCCCCGCACTCGCCCTGAGGTGCGTGTCACCAGTCCGGTGCCACCTGTGCCGGCCCCACGCGTCAGGCCACCAGTGCGCCTCCCCAGTCCAGAGCTTCAGGCGACGGTCCCCAGTCCAGAGCTTCAGGCGACGGTCCCCAGTCCAGAGCTTCAGGCGACGGTCCCCAGTCCAGAGCTTCAGGCGACGGTCCCCAGTCCAGAGCTTCCGGCCACATTTCACGGTCCGAAACCTCCAGCGACGGTCCACAGTCCGGAACCTCCTGCGATGGTCCACGGTCCGGAACCTCCCGCGACGGTCCACGGTCCGGAACCTCCCGCGACGGTCCACGGTCCGGAACCTCCAGCTCCAGGGCAGGAGCCTTCCTCTGCGCCGATGCCCAGTCCGAGCAAGGCGTCCAGTCCCACTCCATGGGAGGAGCCTTCCTCTTCGCCGATGTCCAGTCCAGGAACGCCGTCCAGTCCCGCTCCATGGCAGGAGCCTTCCTCTGCGCCGGTGCCCAGTCCGGGTGCGGCGTACAACCCAGCTCCATGGCCGGGGCCCTCCTCTGCGCCGATGCCCAGTCCGGGCGCGGCCTTCTACCCGGCTCCATGGCCGGACCCGTGGTCTGGGCGGGGGCAAAGACCCGCACCGGAGCCGCCACCGACACTAGTCACCCCCCCCCCCCCCAGTTGGTTTCAGGGTTTGCGGCCGGAGTCCGCACCTTTTGGGGGGGGGGGGGGTACTGTCACGCCCTGACCATAGAGAGCCTTGTTATTCTCTCTTTTGGTTAGGTCGGGGTTTGACTAGGGGGGGGGTGTTCCTATCTAGGTTAATTATTTCTATGTTGGCCTGGTATGGTTCCCAATCAGAGGCAGCTGTTTATCATGGTCTCTGATTGAGGCTAATATTTAGGCAGCCATTTCCCCACTGGTTTTTGTGGGATCTTGTTTCTGTGTAGTTGCCTGTGAGCACTGCTTGAGCGTCACGTATCATTTATTCTTCTTTGTTGTTTTTGTGAGTTTCATTTGATTAAACATGTGGAACTCTACATACAGTGGGGCAAAAAAGTATTTAGTCAGCCACCAATTGTGCAAGTTCTCCCACTTAAAAAGATGAGAGAGGCCTGTAATTTTCATCATAGGTACACTTCAACTATGACAGACAAAATGAGGAAAGAAAATCCAGAAAATCACATTGTAGGATTTTTTTATTAATTTATTTGCAAATTATGGTGGAAAATAAGTATTTGGTCAATAACAAAAGTTTATCTCAATACTTTGTTATATACCATTTGTTGGCAATGACAGAGGTCAAACGTTTTCTGTAAGTCTTCACAAGGTTTTCACACACTGTTGCTGGTATTTTGGCAAAAACCATAGATTTTTCATCAAAAACGGCATCTGTAGGATGATAAATATTATCTCTGGTATTTGGACATCAACATGGTTTATGGGTGGTAGCGAGAGGTATACTATCAAAATCGGAAAGCCTGACAAAACTGAACAGGAGGCACTATCCTTTGTTGTTTTGGATGTTCTCATTTACATTTTGGAACTCAACTTGCCCATCATCTGTATAAAGAAGAGCACTTCTGTTAGCCCCCACATCCATTCTCACTAAAAACAGACAACAGCATTCTTGATGAATGGAAAGGGGATTGATAACATTCATGGTAAATTGGCATTTATTTGCTGAATAATATAGGTTAAAAAAAATCTTGTTTATTTGGTTCCCTTAAAACCTTTTCTCAATAGGGGGTGCTGTTTGCACTTTGTAATAATTTCGTTCCCAAATTAAACTGCCTCGTACTCAATTCTTGCTCGTACAATATGCATATTATTATTACTATTGGATAGAAAACACTCTCTAGTTTCTAAAACCGTTTGAATTATATCTGTGAGTAAAACAGAACTCGAGTTGGAGCACTTTGTGGATACACGGGCCTTGAGTCCAGAGGCCTGGCTTGGGAGTCTTCTTCCTTCACACTGAGACCAAGACACTGACATTGTTGCTTTGAATCAAGATGTTTCTCTGCTCTAACTTGACTTGTCGACTATGAGGAAGTGAGAAATCTGAAATCTGCAGGCTGTTCTGAGGTCGGTTTATTAATTTGCATGTATTCTATTGGTTGAGATGCACTGCATACGCCTTCCCCTGGATGTCAGCAAATAGTGAGAATTGGAATGGAGTTGCTAGGCAGATCTGAGGCCTTATAAATAGGCTGGCAACGTGGTGTCCCCTCTTTTTTCCCTTCGCCATGACGCAAGACAGACCTCAGGATGGCGTTCTAGAAAGCTCCCGTTATAGCCCTTAGATATATCCGGCTCTGATTTTATTCGATATAGGTGTTAAAGACATCATAATGTTGTTATTTTAAAAATCTAACACAGCGATTGCATTAAGAACTAATGTATCTTTCATTTGCTGTCCAACCTGTATTTTTTAGTCAAGTTTAGGATTAGTTACTGATTAGATTAGGTGCCTCTCCCAAGATTTCTCCCGACATATTGTTGGCAGCTTGGCTACTATTCTCATTGTATAACCACGATTTGTGCCGCTAAATATGCACATTTTCGAACAAACTCTATATGTATTGTGTAATATGATGTTATAGGACTGTCATCTGAAGAAGTTTGAGAAGGTTAGTGAAAAAATTAATATCTTTTGCTGGTTTATTCGTTATCGCTAATGTTGGCTTGAATCAATGCTGTTGTGTGGTTGGCTATTGTAGTAAGCTAATATAATGCTATATTGTGTTTTCGCTGTAAAACACTTAAAAAATCTGAAATATTGGCTGGATTCACAAGATCTTTGTCTTTCATTTGCTGTACGCTGTGTATTTTTCAGAAATGTTTTATGATGAGTATTTAGGTAATTCACGTTGGTCTCTGTAGTTATTCTAGTTGCTTTGGTGAGAGTTGTGATGGTGGCTGCAATGAACGTTAAGGCTAATCTGAAGATGGTGCTGGCTAAAGCTAAAACTGGCGAGTGTAGAGAGTATAGAGATATTGTTATCCACGTCGGCACCAATGATGTTAGGATGAAACAGTCAGAGGTCACCAAGCGCAACATAGCTTCAGAGTGTAAATCAGCTAGAAAGATGTGTCGGCATCGAGTAATTGTCACTGACCCCCTCCCAGTTAGGGGGAGTGATGAGCTCTACAGCAGAGTCTCACAACTCAATCGCTGGTTGAAAACTGTTTTCTGCCCCTCCCAAAAGATAGAATTTGTAGATAATTGGCCCTCTTTCTGGGACTCACCCACAAACAGGACCAAGCCTGGCCTGCTGAGGAGTGACGGACTCCATCCTAGCTGGAGGGGTGCTCTCATCTTATCTACCAACATAGACAGGGCTCTAACTCCTCTAGCTCCACAATGAAATAGGGTGCAGGCCAGGCAGCAGGCTGTTAGCCAGCCTGCCAGCTTAGTGGAGTCTGCCACTAGCATAGTCAGTGTAGTCAGCTCAGCTATCCCCATTGAGATCGTGTCTGTGACTCGACCTAGGTTGGGCAAAACTAAACATGGCGGTGTTCGCCTTAGCAATCTCACTAGGATAAAGACCTCCTCCATTCCTGCCATTATTGAAAGAGATCGTGATACCTCACATCTCAAAAATCTCATTCTACTTAATGTTAGATCCCTCACTTCAAAGGCAGTTATAGTCAATGAACTAATCACTGATCATAATCTTGATGTGATTGGCCTGACTGAAACATGGTTTAAGCCTGATGAATTTACAGTGTTAAATGAGGCCTCACCTCCTGGTTACACTAGTGACCATATCCCCCGTGCATCCCGCAAAGGCGGAGGTGTTGCTAACATTTACGATAGCAAATTTCAATTTACAAAAACAAAATGATGTTTTCGTCTTTTGAGCTTCTAGTCATGAATTCTTTGCAGCCTACTCAATCACTTTTTATAGCTACTGTTTACAGGCCTCCTGGACCATATACAGCGTTCCTCACTGAGTTCCCTGAATTCCTATCGGACCTTGTAGTCATAGCAGTTAGATAATATTCTAATTTTTGGTGATTTTAATATTCACATGGAAAAGTCCACAGACCCACTCCAAAAGGCTTTCAGAGCCATCATCGACTCAGTGGGTTTTGTCCAACATGTCTCTGGACCTACTCACTGCCACAGTCATACTCTGGACCTGTCAGGACCCGGTGCGAGAAACAGTCACTAATAATCGTCAGAACCCAGAAGATGAGGCAGACACAGCAGTACTAGAGATGGTGGTTTAATTAAAGAACAAAATCTTCAGGCAAAGAAACTAAATCCACAATGTCCAAAAATAAAGCCAAGAGGCACAAAGTGGAAATCCTCCAAAATACAAAAGAAACTCCACAAAGTGGTAAAAAACAGCAGGGAAAAACAAACCTCAAAAGACTACTCAAATAATACACAAGAACTAAACCAGAGAACCTCTGGAAAATCCAACAAGAGAAATATCTATAAAAACAAGGCTTGGGCTGGGGCTGGGTGCTAACTTACAAACACTGAGCAAGGAACTGAGGAACACACAGGGTTTAAATACTAACAAGGGAATGACCTACAGGTGCAAACAATAATTAGAGCAAGAAAAACAAAAGGTACAAAAAAGGTGCAATGGGGACATCTAGTGACCAAAACCCGAACAGTCTTGGCCAAAACCTGACAGAATCCCCCTCCTAGGAACGGCTCCTGACGTTCCTACCAGCCTTCTCAGGGTGGAGGGTCCTGAACTGACGAATGAGGTCAGGGTCCAGTATGTCCTTGGCAGGAACCCAGGAGCGCTCCTCGGGACCGTAGCCTTCCCAGTCCACCAGATACTGCCAGGACCGCTGCACCCGGCGGGAATCCAGTATCCGGTGGACGGTATAAGCCGACTGGCCACCGATGACACGGGGCGGAGGGGGAGGTCTGCCTGCCGGGATAAGGGGAGAAAAAACAACAGGTTTTAATAAAGAAATGTGAAATGTTGGATTGATCTTAAGGGATCTGGGTAAGTGCAGGCGAAAAGTAACGGGATTGACTCTCCTGGCAATCTTAAAGGGACCGATGAACCTCTGGGACAGCTTGCGAGACTCCACCCGTAGTGGTAAGTTCTTAGTTGAGAGCCATACTCTCTGGCCGGGGTACAGGGTAGGACCGGGACGGCGACGTCTGTTGGCTTGTCGTTGGTACTGCTGAGAGGAACGCAGAAGATTAAGACGTGCCTTCTTCCACGTAAGCCGACAGCGTCGGATGAACCTCGAGGCTGAAGGCACTCTGACTTCTGCCTCCTGGTCCGGGAACAATAGAGGCGCATAGCCAAACTGACACTCATGCGGGGATATACCAGTGGAGGAGGAGCACAAGGTGTTGTGCGCGTACTCGGCCCAAACAATGAAGGATGACCATGTGGACGGGTTGTTGGAAACCATGCATCTGAGGGTGGTTTCCAGCTCCTGATTCATCCTCTCAGTTTGGCCATTGGACTCCGGATGGTACCCTGAAGATAAACTGGCCGTGGCCCCTATGAGTTGGCAGAAGGCCTTCCAAAACCTTGAGGCGAACTGGGGACCTCTGTCGGAAACCATATCTTGCGGAATCCCAAAGACTCGGAACACATGGTTAATCACCAACTCAGCTGTTTCCTTGGCAGAAGGTAATTTGGTCAAGGCAACAAACCTGGCCGCCTTAGAAAACCTGTCGATGATGACTAGGATCGTAGTATTACCATGGGACGGAGGAAGGCCAGTAATAAAGTCCAACGAGATATGGGACCAGGGTCGGTGGGGAATAGATAGAGGGTGAAGGAGTCCTTGAGGGCGGAGGTGAGAAGATTTGCCCTGGCAGCACACGGAACAGGCCTTGACGAAAGTGGCAACGTCTTCTTTTATGGTGGGCCACCAGAACTTACGCTGGATGAACTCCAAGGTGCGACCTACGCCCGGGTGACAGGTGAGGCGAGAGGAGTGCCCCCACAGAAGGACTTGGGACCTTGCTGCCTTGGGAACAAACAACCGATTAGCAGGACCTCCTCCAGGGCCCGGTTCGATGGCTTGAGCTTGTTTCACGGTATCCTCCACTTGCCACGAGATCGGAGCCACGATCTTAGCGGCCGGAAGGACAGTCATGTCAGTATCTTCTCGAATGGCAGGAGAGTAGATTCGTGACAAGGCGTCCGGTTTGAGATTCTTCGACCCGGGTCTATAGGTGAGGATAAACTGAAATCGGCTGAAGAAAAGAGACCATCGAGCTTGTCTGGAGTTCAACCGCTTCGCCTGCTGGATATACTCCAGATTTTTGTGGTCCGTAAGCACTTGAAACGGTTGAGAAGCCCCCTCGAGCCAGTGTCTCCATTCCTTCAATGCCATCTTAACCGCTAGGAGTTCACGATCCCCCACATCGTAATTCCTCTCGGCCGGGGTAAGCCGGTGAGAGAAGAAGGCGCAAGGATGAAGCTTCTTGTCTTCACCCCTCTGAGACAGGACAGCTCCAACCCCAACCTCTGATGCGTCTACCTCCACCACAAAAGGTTCATCCGCCGTTGGTAGTGTCAGGATGGGAGCAGAGAGGATGCGCTGCTTGAGTCCTTGGAAGGCCGTCTCAGCTTCTCTTCCCCACAGAAACCTTGTGTTGCCACCCTTGGTTACAGCTGAGAGAGGGGCTGCCACCGAGCTGAAGTTCTTGATGAACTTGCGGTAAAAGTTGGTGAAGCCCAGGAAACGCTGAACTTCCTTAACGGACTTGGGGGTGGGCCAATCCGCTACCGCCTCTACCTTCTTGGGGTCCATCTGGACTCGTCCGGGTTCCACTATAAATCCCAGGAATTGTACTCGAGAGGAATGGAATTCACACTTTTCCGGCTTAACGTACAAATGGCTGTCTAGGAGGCGTTTGAGCACTTGTCTGACATGCTTAGTGTGTTCTTGAAGGGAGCTCGAAAAGATGAGGATGTCATCCAAGTAAACAAACACAAAGATGTTAAGCATATCCCTAAGCACATCGTTTATGAGCGCTTGGAACACAGCCGGAGCGTTGGTCAGGCCGAAGGGCATCACCGAGTATTCGTAGTGACCAGTAGGCGTGTTGAAAGCGGTCTTCCACTCGTCCCCGGGTTTGATCCGCACAAGATGGTATGCGTTCCGCAGGTCAAGCTTAGTGAAGACAACTGCTTCCTGGAGCAGCTCAAAGGCTGTGGCCATAAGGGGTAGCGGGTAGCGGTTACGGACGGTTATGGCATTGAGTCCCCGGTAGTCGATGCAAGGTCGTAATCCACCGTCTTTCTTGGCCACAAAGAAAAACCCTGCTCCCGCCGGCGAGGTAGATGGACGCATGAGGCCTGCTGCCAGAGCGTCCTTGATGTAGGTATCCATAGCAGCTCGTTCGGGAGGAGAAAGGGAAAAGATCCGACCCCTGGGAGGGCAGGTCCCCGGCAACAGGTCGATGGTGCAATCGTAAGGTCTATGGGGTGGTAGTTTGGTGGCCGTGAAGTCAGGGATAACCAAGGACGAGAGGGAACTCGGAACAGGAGATCAGATGAAAGTTCATCACTTCCTGGTGTTGGGAAACTGAAAGTCGCAAGGGGGTAGTGGCACGAGTGACAAGTCCAGATCCCAAAGGGCTTCTATCCAACGTAGTAACCCTTATGGGGTCACTTAGAGGTTCAGAAGGAACGCCATTCTCCTTCGCCCAGACCCCATCCATGAAGTTACCTGCGGCTCCAGAGTCTACCAAGGCTTGAAGAGAAAACTCGTGGTCGTCCCAGGAAAGGGTAACTGGAATGAGCAGGCGGGAGTTGGATGGATGGGAGGAGGTTATGTTTCCCGTTACAGTCCTCCCAGGCCTGCACGGGAGAGTGCGTTTCCCTGGAGCCCGGGACACGTGGAGCGGAAATGGCCCGGTTTGCCGCAATATAGACAGCATCGCTCCCTCATCCGGCGGTCTCTCTCAGCCTGGGAGATGCGTCCAACCTGCATGGGTTCTGGTGGAGCCAGCGAGGATAAAGGTGGAGACTCGGAGCTGGAACCGATAGGAGCTAGGGTGAGCGGTCTATGGTTTTGTTCTCTCTCTCTCAGACGCTGGTCTATGCGTGAAGCCAACTTGATAAGGGACTCGAGGTTGTCCGGTGGTTCCCGAGTGGCCAGTTCATCTTGGATGGTGTCAGAAAGACCCTTCAAAAAACACACTGTGAGCGCCTCGTCGTTCCAGCCACTTGCTGCTGCCACAGTGCGGAACTGGATGGCATAGTCCGTCACGCTGCGCCGACCTTGGGCGGAGAGTCAGGAGCTGTTTGGCTGAGTCAGGGCCGTTGGTAGGACCTTGAAACACTCGCTTGAATTCTTCAGCAAAGGTAGAGTAGCTGGCACAGCAGGGACTTTGGGCATCCCACACAGCAGTAGCCCAGGCTAGGGCTTTTTCCGACAGCAGGGTGATGATATATGCTATCTTGGACCGGTCGGTGGGAAACGACGATGGTTGCAGCTCAAAGGAGAGAGAACATTGGGTGAAAAACCCCTTACAAACACTCGGATCCCCTGAGAACCGTTGGGGAGGCGGCAGACGAGGTTCAGCCAGGGGATTAACTGCCAGGGGCACTTGAATCGGATGAACTGGAGCAGAAGCGGTTGCCGGGGAAAGTCGATCCGAAATCTGCTTTATGGAAGTCAGCATCTCTGACAGAAGTTGAGAATGTCTAGCCATTAAGGCCTCTTGCTGAACCAGAGCAGCTTCGTGGCGTTGGACAGTCCCCTCGTGGTGGGACAGCATGGAAAAAAGATCCTGGGTACTGGCTGCCTCTGGGTTCATTATAATGGCTCAGTGTTTCTGTCAGGACCCGGTGCGAGAAACAGTCACTAATAATCGTCAGAACCCAGAAGATGAGGCAGACACAGCAGTACTAGAGATGGTGGTTTAATTAAAGAACAAAATCTTCAGGCAAAGAAACTAAATCCACAATGTCCAAAAATAAAGCCAAGAGGCACAAAGTGGAAATCCTCCAAAATACAAAAGAAACTCCACAAAGTGGTAAAAAAAACAGCAGGGAAAAACAAACCTCAAAAGACTACTCAAATAATACACAAGAACTAAACCAGAGAACCTCTGGAAAATCCAACAAGAGAAATATCTATAAAAACAAGGCTTGGGCTGGGGCTGGGTGCTAACTTACGAACACTGAGCAAGGAACTGAGGAACACACAGGGTTTAAATACTAACAAGGGAATGACCTACAGGTGCAAACAATAATTAGAGCAAGAAAAACAAAAGGTACAAAAAAGGTGCAATGGGGACATCTAGTGACCAAAACCCGAACAGTCTTGGCCAAAACCTGACAGGACCTAGTTTTGTCCCATGAAATAAATGTTGTAGATCTTAATGTTTTTCCTCATAATCCTGGACTATCGGACCACCATTTTATTACGTTTGCAATCGCAACAAATAATCTGCTCAGACCCCAACCAAGGAGCATCGCAAGTCGTGCTATAAATTCTCAGACAACACAAAGATTCCTTGATGCCCTTCCAGACTCCTTCTGCCTACCCAAGGACGTCAGAGGACAAATATCAGTTAACCACCTAACTGAGGAACTCAATTTAACCTTGCGCAATACCCTAGATGCAGTTGCACCCCTAAAAACTAAAAACATTTGTCATAAGAAACTAGCTCCCTGGTATACAGAAAATACCCGAGCTCTGAAGCAAGCTTCCAGAAAATTGGAACGGAAATGTCGCCACACCAAACTGGAAGTCTTCCGACTAGCTTGGAAAGACAGTACCGTGCAGTATCGAAGAGTCCTCACTGCTGCTCATCCTATTTTTCCAACTTAATTGAGGAAAATAAGAACAATCCAAAATTTATTTTTGATACCGTTGCAAAACTAACTAAAAAGCTGCATTCCCCAAGTGAGGATGGCTTTCACTTCAGCAGTAATAAATTCATGAACTTCTTTGAGGAAAAGATCATGATCATTAGAAAGCAAATGACGGACTCCTCTTTAAATCTGCGTGTTCCTCCAAAGCTCAGCTGTCCTGAGTCTGCACAACTCTGCCAGGACCTAGGATCAAGGGAGACACTTAAGTGTTTTAGTACTATATCTCTTGACACAATGATGAAAATAATCATAATCAATCATAATCATAATCAATTCAAGCTGCATACTGGACCCTATTCCAACTAAACTACTTAAAGAGCTGCTTCATGTGCTTGGCCCTCCTAAGTTGAACATAATAAACGGCTCTCTATCCACCGGATGTGTACCAAACTCACTAAAAGTGGCAGTAATAAAGCCTCTCTTGAAAAAGCCAAACCTTGACCCAGAAAATATAAAAAACTATCAGCCTATATCGAATCTTCCATTCCTCTCAAAAATGTTAGAAAAAGCTGTTGGTTTTAGACCCCATCATAGCTCTGAGACTGCACTTGTGAAGGTGATAAATGACCTTTTAATGGCGTCAGACCGAGGCTCTGCATCTGTCCTCGTGCTACTAGACTTTAGTGCTGCCTTTGATACCATCGATCATCACATTCTTTTGGAGAGATTGGAAACCCAAATTGGTCTACACGGACAAGTTCTGGCCTGGTTTAGATCTTATCTGTCGGAAAGATATCAGTTTGTCTCTGTGAATGGTTTGTCCTCTGACAAATCAACTGTACATTTCGGTGTTCCTCAAGGTTCCGTTTTAGGACCACTATTGTTTTCACTATATATTTTACCTCTTGGGGATGTCAGTCGAAAACATAATGTTAACTTTCACTGCTATGCGGATGACACACAGCTGTACATTTCAATGAAACATGGTGAAGCCCCAAAATTGCCCTCGCTAGAAGCCTGTGTTTCAGACATAAGGAAGTGGATGGCTGAAAACTTTCTACTTTTAAACTCAGACAAAAGAGAGATGCTTGTTCTAGGTCCCAAGAAACAAAGAGATGTTCTGTTGAATCTGACAATTAATCTTGATGGTTGTAAAGTCGTCTCAAATAAAACTGTGAAGGACCTCGGCGTTACTCTGGACCCTGATCTCTCTTTTGACGAATATATCAAGACTGTTTCAAGGACAGCTTTTTTCCATCTACGTAACATTGCAAAAATCTGAAACTTCCTGTTCAGAAATGATGCAGAAAATTTATCCATGCTTTTGTTACTTCTAGGTTAGACTACTGCAATGCTCTACTTTCCGGCTACCCGGATAAAGCACTAAATAAACTTCAGTTAGTGCTAAAT
Source organism: Salvelinus namaycush (assembly GCF_016432855.1). Taxonomy (NCBI): domain Eukaryota; kingdom Metazoa; phylum Chordata; class Actinopteri; order Salmoniformes; family Salmonidae; genus Salvelinus; species Salvelinus namaycush. Next base: position 12,357,311 of record NC_052318.1, on the reverse strand, counting down.
ACGGCTGCTAGAATCCTGACTAGAACCCCAAAATTTGATCATATTACTCCAGTGCTAGCCTCCCTACACTGGCTTCCTGTTAAGGCAAGGGCTGATTTCAAGGTTTTACTGTTAACCTACAAAGCGTTACATGGGCTTGCTCCTACCTATCTTTCTGAGTTGGCCCTGCCTTACATACCTACACGTACCCTACGGTCACAAGATGCAGGCCTCCTAATTGTCCCTAAAATTTCTAAGCAAACAGCTGGAGGCAGGGCTTTCTCCTATAGATCTCCATTTTTATGGAATGGTCTGCCTACCCATGTGAGAGACGCAGACTCGGTCTCAACTTTTAAGTCTTTACTGAAGACTCATCTCTTCAGTGGGTCATATGATGGAGTGTAGTCTGGCCCTGGAGTGTGAAGGTGAACGGAAAGGCTCTGGAGTAACGAACCGCCCTTGCTGTCTCTGCCTGGCCGGTTCCCCTCTCTCCACTGGGATTCTCTACCTCTAACCCTATTACAGGGGCTGAGTCACTGGCTTACTGGTGCTCTTTCATGCCATCCCTAGGAGTGGTGCGTCACTTGAGTGGTCACTGACGTGATCTTCCTGTCTGGGTTGGCGCCCCCCCCTGGGTTGTGCCGTGGCGGAGATCTTTGTGGGCTATACTCGGCCTTGTCTCAGGATGGTAAGTTGGTGGTTGAAGATATCCCTCTAGTGGTGTGGGGGCTGTGCTTTGGCAAAGTGGGTGGGGTTATATCCTTCCTGTTTGGTCCTGTCCGGGGGTATCATCGGATGGGGCCACAGTGTCTCCTGACCCCTCCTGTCTCAGCCTCCAGTATTTATGCTGCAGTAGTTTATGTGTCGGGGGGCTAGGGTCAGTTTGTTATATCTGGAGTACTTCTCCTGTCTTATCCGGTGTCCTGTGTGAATTTAAGTATGCTCTCTCTAATTCTCTCTTTCTTTCTCTCTCTCGGAGGACCTGAGCCCTAGGACCATGCCTTAGGACACCCTGGCATGATGACTCCTGTCCCCAGTCCACCTGGCCGTGCTGCTGCTCCAGTTTCAACTGTTCTGCCTGCGGCTATGGAACCTTGACCTGTTCACCAGACGTGCTACCTGTCCCAGACCTGCTGTTTTCAACTCTCTAGAGACCGCAGGAGCGGTAGAGATACTCTTAATGATCGGCTATGAAAAGCCAACTGACATTTAAACCTGAGGTGCTGACTTGCTGCGCCCTCGACAACTACTGTGATTATTATTATTTGACCATGCTGGTCATTTATGAACATTTGAACATCTTGGCCATGTTCTGTTATAATCTCCACCCGGCACAGCCAGAAGAGGACTGGCCAACCCTCATAGCCTGGTTCCTCTCTAGGTTTCTTCCTAGGTTTTGGCCTTTCTAGGGAGTTTTTCCTAGCCACCGCGCTTCTACACCTGCATTCCTTGCTGTTTGGGGTTTTAGGCTGAGTTTCTGTACAGCACTTTGAGATATCAGCTGATGTACGAAGGGCTATATAAATACATTTGATTTGATTTGATTTGACACCAATATAAACTGTCCCTGAGATGCCATCTGGCCGAACTCAAACCCCTCTTTATCCACCTTGACAAGTGAAAATAAGCACAATATTAATTCTTAACTTTTTCATTAGGTTTAATACACACATCCATTAAGATCCTTTTGTACTGTTCAATGCTACTGTCAAACATTATAAGGGTCTAAACTCTATGGTGAGGGTGCAGTTGTGTTGCTCTACTCATTCCCCCTATGTCCTTCTCATTGCTCATCTCAACCTTCATGAATCCTTCATATGCCTGACCACATCTCGGCTAATGTGCTACAAACGCCTCTCTTTAAAACTGTGTTAATCTGCTAAACATAAGCCATACTCGATCGCTCTCCACAACTCCAAGTGGCATGTTTCAAACCGACAAGACCAGAGGGGGAGGAGGGCAATAACATTGGCGGTGGTGGGTTGCTATTGGAAACCCTCTGAAAAATGCAGCTTTCATAACTCCCACCTCAGTGATTTGAGCCTGCATTAGCATCCCAGAGCTGATTCCCACTCCATGGCAGGGAGACTGCGTGGGCGGCCGTTGGGCTCCGAGCGGCCCGAGTGCAAGTCTACACAGGAGGGTTCAACTTCAAGAAGTGCAACTTGAAAAAATCTGATGTACGGCTAGGGCTGTTGTGTCTCTGCTATTTCTGTATCTGAGGTTGTGTGTTCAAATTAAAATGGCAAAACTGGCTACATGAGCTATAGTTAGTAATGAGGATGTTTTAATTAATATGTTGTGCTGCTTAGTCTGTGGCTATACTACAGTGTCTGTTTCATGGTGGGGGTTCCGGTTCAGAAAACTGCACACTTGAGGCAATTTCACCAGCAACCTATTCTTATCCTTGAGAATAAGCAAAGAAACGGTTGCAAAGCTAGGTCACATTTTTATGGTACAGCCAAGCATTCCTTGACCGAGATGGCAACTCCAAAAGAAATGGCGATAAAATCCCTACACAGTAGCTTGGCGTTTTTAGACGACAATCAACAACCAAAAAAAAAAAAAAAAACCCTCCAGCAACTCCATAGCAACCACCACCACCACAATAAATAGCACCGTGATGGTCTGTCTCACTTAACAGTTGCTGATGTGGCTAATGTATGAATCCTACATCGGTAGCGTGATTCATCCTGTGCCCTTTTAGCGGCGTTAAATATAAATGAGGTAGTTACTATCCGGAAGGGAAGGCAGGATGGGATAATTACCACATGCTCCAGTTTCCCTTGTCCTCTCCATTGTGATTTGTGCATAGTAATTAAAACATAAGTGCTGCTGGTTAAAAGTTGCACATAGTGTATTAGCTAAGGGAGGAGCCATGGAGGGTGGAAAGCGACTAGAATGTCAAAAGAGGATGGGGTGGATGAAGGGGAAGGTGTTTAGGAGTGGGTTTTATCATTGCTGTTGTTGTATACAGTATGTGTGTGTTGGGGAGGTGTTTGTGTGTGGATGGGTGTGTGTGAGTGAGAGAGACAGGGGCAAAGAGAGAGAGAGATAGGGTGGGTGGGCGGGCGTGCATACCTTTGGTACAGTAGATTCAAAGTAATATCCTCCGAAAAGCTTTCCAAACAGATGAATCCAAACATTCAGTGTAAAGGTGTTGTAATGTGTTATTCTGCAAGACTGGACATTTTTATTTATTTATTTCACCTTTATTTAACCAGGTAGGCAAGTTGAGAACAAGTTCTCATTTACAATTGCGACCTGGCCAAGATAAAGCAAAGCAGTTCGACACATACAACAACACAGAGTTACACATGGAGTAAAACAAACATACAGTCAATAATACAGTAGAATAATAAAAATAAAAATAAGTCTATATACAATGTGAGCAAATGAGGTGAGATAAGGGAGGTAAAGGCAAAAAAAGGCCATGGTGGCAAAGTAAATACAATATAGCAAGTAAAACACTGGAATGGTAGATTTGCAGTGGAAGAATGTGCAAAGTAGAGATAGAAATAATGGGGTGTAAATGAGCAAAATAAATAAATAAAAGTAGGGGGAGAGGTAGTTGTTTGAGCTAAATTATAGATGGGCTATGTACAGGTGTAGTAATCTGTGAGCTGCTCTGACAGCTGGTGCTTAAAGCTAGTGAGGGAGATAAGTGTTTCCAGTTTCAGAGATTTTTGTAGTTCGTTCCAGTCATTGGCAGCAGAGAACTGGAAGGAGAGGCGGCCAAAGGAAGAATTGGTTTTGGGGGTAACCAGAGAGATATACCTGCTGGAGCACGTGCTACAGGTGGGTGCTGCTATGGTGACCAGCGAGCTGAGATAAGGGGAGACTTTACCTAGCAGGGTCTTGTAGATGACCTGGAGCCAGTGGGTTTGGTGACGAGTATGAAGCGAGGGTCAGCCAACGAGAGCGTACAGGTCGTAGTGGTGGGTAGTATATGGGGCTTTGGTGACAAAACGGATGGCACTGTGATAGTGAGTGGTGAGTGCATTTCACTGTATACATTTTTAGCATGCAATCAGTTCTACATGAGACAAATTTGCCAGGTTTAAACTGTTAAGGGCCTATGGCAAGAAGAAGGTAACAAACTGAACACCGTGCTCATATTATTACTTCAATCGCTATTCCACTATTTGTTTTTCACCGCAATCAAACCTGCCAAACACCATACAGACTTCTACACTTAAGACGTTTTTATTGAACCATGTAGATACTTTACTGTTACTATATATATATATACACACACACACACACACACACACACACACACACACACACACACACACACACACACACACACACACACAGGGACAAACATGACAACCAAAGACAGTCAAAAAGAGTAAGTACAAAGAAAATGGGTCCATTGCGTCATCCGCCCCTAAATAATAAAACATTAACATAATTGAATATGTTATGTACTGAGCAGTCCTAACGATTCTATTTAAATGAATTTCACTAGAGCTGCACAAAACACACACATTAAAAAAAGTTACTGTCAAATCAGAAAAGTCATACTTCTTTATTGTAAAATGTATACGATTATATAGCCAGTTAAGTGAGTACAAACGTACATTCCCCCAAATCATCTGCCCACACCTTGCCAACTTGCTATTACACTTGCTCTTCAAATCCATCAAAATGTACTTTCCACTTGAGTGCACTTGTTTTGTTTACAACAAAAAAAATCATGCTGTAAAATATTATTTTGGGTCATAGACATTTATCGACCCCGATATTTGGGGAGGAAGGAGAGTGTGTTTGTGAATAAGAGAGTAAGTGTGTGTGTGTGTGTGTGTGTGTGTGTCTGTGTTTTAGAGAAAGAGAGTCCGTGGGGGTCTTCCAAACCTAGATCTAGTTCTATTTGTGTTATACGGTACAGTGACATTTTTTCTCTTCATGAAAAGAGCTCTTGATATTGGAGTGGCATGCATCTTTCTGCCAGGAACCACGACCTAACAATTCAAGCTCTGACGCTTCATCTCTCTTCTCCTCTACTTCTGCTCCCGTCGCTTCTGAAAAGCACACACAACACGGCATCACAGACTGGAATGGCAGGATATGACTGGTCCAAACTCATTAGCATAGTGACGGTGATCTAAAAGACAGCTTTTAAAGGGTTCACTGAATGATGAGAGCAAATTACCACCATTACTTTAGCAACTGTGAAAATTGAAAGAAAGAAAGCTTTTTGGAACATCAATCCTACATGCACACTTTTAAATCTTTAGTGCTAGAAGTAGTTGTGTAGTGCTAAAAGTTGTGAGATCATCAAGAGTGCATCATGTCCAAAGAAGTATGGTATGCTAAATATCCACTATAACTAACCATCATGAATGATGTCTTATCAAATCTTATGAAGTAAATCATATCGTGAAGAACTGTCAGACATAATGCTATAACAATGCTATAACAACTTATTCATGTAAATTAAATTATAGACAATAGGTACAAAACTCCTTGTCTACATAGGTATTTGACTGGTGTAAGTGTTCATTACTCATACAAAACACAGTCGAGATCTTGCACTCTCATGACATTAACTGGATACCATCTGTATTATTGCCTAGCAACACAGAATTAAGTCAGCAATGCTCTGAAAGCTTTTTTTCCCCATCCGGGGGTTGGGCGATAGGAGGCTGGCTGGGTTACTGATTCCTGAGGGAACACACAGTTTGCTAACACTCTGTTGAGAGTATTGAAACGATTAAGAGTATATTAGTAATAGAAAGAGTAAGAATAAGACTAATGTTAAGAGTAATAGTAGGTAATAGCAACAAGACTACCTTTACTCTCACAGGAAACATACCTTGGCCATTGTGTAAATCTGTGGCAATTATTTTGTACTGATAAGGCAGCTAATATATGCCAGTCATCCCTACTGTGGGTATCAATGACATAACCTTTGATTTATTGGAATTTGGAACCTGAAGTTGTGTCCAATGAATGATAGACAGTAAGTGTTATTGCATATTAGCATCATGTAATAACATGGTCATTAATCCCTCTTGTGATCAATGTAACTACTATGTGACTAAATCTTATTTTCCATGTTCTTTCCCAGTCCTCTAACATTACAAACAAAACTGTATACAAAGTAACTAACTTTCGTATGACCTCGTTACATTGTACAATACAGTTGATCACTAGAATGACTTCTTAAAGATCACAGTCTATGTACCAAAGCCTATCTCTAACAGGCAAACTTGTTGTGTATTCAAGTTCTGTTTAAAGTATTCTAATGTTTGTAATTCCCACTTAAAATTAAAAAATATATATATTTGCCCCAAAGAACAATTTATGAACTCTTACAAAAAATGTCCATTAGTTATTATCCACATAATAATTCACATTTCCTCTTTCTCTGGGATTATTTTCCTGCTGTAGCAAACTGGCTCAAATTTAGATCCTACATCTGTAATACAAAAATATGTCTCTGGTGCATGATAATAGAAAAGGCTTTGCTCTGCATCTTTTACTTATAGAAGAAGTCAGTACCGCCACATTTTATCTGTAGCGTCCAAACCGTTTGGGCTAATATGAACCCACTGTGGAAAGGGGAGACTCTTAAAAACACGATGGTGTTCTCCGTTTTGCTTTACGATCCCCACAAGGTAACCCGGTACAGGTTTATGGAGGTAGTTTTGTGCCAACCAAAACAATGGGTTTAAATATGAGTCCAAAACACAGAAATATTTCCTGAGCTTTCTTTTATCACCTAGATATAGGACAGACACTTTAAAACCTTATGATTATTTTTTGAATGTCTGTTTTCCCATTTATGAATGTATTATTCATTGTGTTTCTATGAGCGTGTCACGACTTCTGCCGAAGTTGGTCCCTCTCCTTGTTCGGGCGGCGTTTGAAGTCGCCGACCTTCTAGCCATCGCTGATCCTCTTTTCATTTTCCTTTGGTTTTGTCTTGTCTTGTATCACACCTGGTTTCAATCTCCTCGATCTCCTGCGCCTGACTTCCCTGCCACCAGCACGCACCCTTACAGAATCAACGACCCAACTATGGAGTCAGCAAGAGCCGGTACCCCGGTTATAGGGGTGGAGGAGCGCGTCCGGGAGCACGCAGCAATGATTCAACATCTTGGCACCGCCATGGACCGCGTTGTCCGAACTGTGGACCGCTGGGAGAGACAGGGCGTTCTTCCAGCGCCTCCACCAGCACAACCGGGGTCTCCTCCGAGCGCCCCTTTTCCACCTGGTTCCAGTGGGCTTCGTCTCTCCCTGCGCCAGGAGTACGACAGATGTGCCCTTCCCCGTTCACGCCTTAGATAGTTGACCATTAGGGTCAGGGTTGATTAGGGAGGTCACCGCTCCTTTGGGCATGGTGATGCAGGGGGGGGTCATACGGAGAGAATTAGTCTCTTCCTTATTGACTCTCCTGCGTTTCCCGTGGTGCTGGGCCTACCCTGGTTAGCTTGTCATAACCCCAAGGTTTCTTGGCCACAGAGGGCTCTCACCGGGTGGTCACGAGAGTGCTCAGGTAGGTGTTTAGGGGTTTCCGTTGGTGCTACTACGGTGGAGAGTCCAGACCAGGTCTCCATAGTGCGCATTCCCCCTGAATATGCCGATTTAGCTCTCGCCTTCTCCAAAAGGAAGGCGACCCAATTACCACCTCATCGACGGGGCGATTGTGCGATAGATCTCCTGGTAGACGCTGCACTTCCCAGGAGTCACGTGTATCCCCTCTCACAGGCGGAGACGGAGGCTATGGAAACATATGTCTCCGTATCCCTGCGTCAGGGGTACATTCGGTCCTCCACTTCACCCGCCTCCTCGAGTTTATTTTTTGTGAAGATGGAGGGAGGTCTGCGCCCGTGTATTGACTACCGGGTTCTGAATCAGATCACGGTGAGGTATAGTTACCCGCTACCGCTCATAGCCATAGCGATAGAGTCAATGCACGGGGCGCGCTTCTTCACCAAACTAGATCTCAGGAGCGCTTACAACCTGGTGCGTATCCGAGAGGGAGACGAGTGGAAGACGGCTTTCAGTACCACCTCTGGGCACTATGAGTACCTCATCATGCAGTACGGGTTGATGAATGCGCCATCAGTCTTCCAAGCCTTTGTAGACGAGATTCTCAGGGACCTGCACGGGGAGGGTGTCGTGGTGTATATCGATGACATTTTGATATACTCCGCTACACACACCGAGCATGTGTCCCTGGTGCGCAGAGTGCTTGGTCGCCTGTTGGAGCATGACCTGTACGTCAAGGCTGAGAAATGCCTGTTCTTCCAACAGTCCGTCTCCTTCCTAGGGTATCGCATTTCCACCTCAGGGGTGTAGATGGAGAATGACCGCATTGCAGCCGTGCGTAATTGGCTGACTCCCACCACGGTAAAGGAGGTGCAGCGGTTCTTAGGGTTTGCCAACTACTACCGGAGGTTTATCCAGGGTTTTGGTCAGGTAGCAGCTCCCATTACCTCACTGCTGAAGGGGGGCCCGGTGCGCTTGCAGTGGACAGCTGAGGCTTTTAGTCACCTGAGGGCTCTGTTTACCTCGGCTCCCGTGCTGGCCCATCCGGATCCCTCTTTGGCGTTCATAGTGGAGGAGGACGCGTCCGAGGCTGGGATAGGAGCTGTGCTCTCTCAGCGCTCGGGTACGCCACCAAAGCTCCGCCCCTGTGCCTTCTTCTCGAAGAAGCTCAGCCCGGCGGAGCGAAACTATGACGTGGGGGACCGGGAGTTGTTGGCTGTCGTCAAGGCCTTGAAGGTGTGGAGACATTGGCTTGAGGGGGCTAGACACCCTTTTCTCATCTGGACTGACCACCGCAATCTGGAGTACATCCGGGCAGCGAGGAGACTGAACCCTCGCCAGGCAAGGTGGGCCATGTTTTTCACCCGTTCTGTGTTTACCCTTTCTTACAGACCAGGCTCCCAGAACGCGAAGGACCCGGCTGTATGACACAGAGGAGCGGCCCATGGATCCCACTCCTATACTCCCCGCATCCTTCCTGGTGGCGCCGGTAGTGTGGGAGCTGGACACGGACATTGAGCAGGCGTTACGTGCAGAGCCCGCTCCCGTCCAGTGTCCCGCTGGGCGTCTGTACGTCCCTTCTGCTGTCCGTGACCGGTTGATCTATTGGGCCCACACGTCACCCTCCTCTGGTCATCCTGGGATCGGTCGGACAGTGCTCTGTTTGAGCGTGAGGTACTGGTGGCCTACCTTGGCTAAGGACGTGAGGCTTTACGTTTCCTCCTGCTTGGTGTGCGCCCAGTGTAAGGCTCCTAGGCACCTGCCCAGAGGTAAGCTACACCCCTTACCCGTTCCACAGCGGCCTTGGTCGCACCTGTCGGTGGATTTTCTTACTGATCTTCCACTCTCACAGGGTAGCACCGCGATCCTGGTCGTTGTGGATCGTTTCTCTAAGTCCTGTCGTCTCCACCCTCTGCCCGGTCTCCCTACGGCCCTACAGACTGCGGAGGCCTTGTTTACACACGTCTTCCGGCACTACGGAGTGCCTGAGGATATAGTGTCTGATCGGGGTCCCCAGTTCATGTCTAGGGTCTGGAAGGCGTTCATGGAACGTCTGGGTGTCTCGATTAGCCTTACTTCAGGTTTTCACCCCGAGAGTAATGGGCAGGTGGAGAGCGTGAACCAGGATGTGGGCAGGTTTCTACGGTCCTATTGCCAGAACTGGCCGGTGGAGTGGGCGGAGTTCGTGCCCTGGGCCGAGATGGTGTAACAGTATAACTTTAGTACGTCCCCTCGCCCCGACACGGGCGCGAACCAGGGACCCTCTGCACACATCAACAACTGACACCCACGAAGCGTCGTTACCCATCGCTCCACAAAAGCCGCGGCCCTTGCAGAGCAAGGGGAAACCCTACATCTAGGTTTCAGAGCAAGTGACGTAACTGATTGAAACGCTACTAGCGCGTACCCGCTAACTAGCTAGCCATTTCACATCCGTTACACTCACCCCCCTCCTTTTCCGCAGCAACCAGTGATCCGGGTCAACAGCATCAATGTAACAGTATAACTTTAAACCGTCCCCTCGCCCCGACCAGGGCGCGAACCAGGGACCCTCTGCACACATCAACAACGGTCACCCACGAAGCATCGTTACCCATCGCTCCACAAAGGCCACGGCTCTTGCAGAGCAAGGGGAAACCCTATATCTAGGGTTCAGAGCAAGTGACGTAACTGATTGAAACGCTACTAGCGCGTACCCGCTAACTAGCTAGCCATTTCACATCCGTTACAATGGCACAGAACTCGCTCCGCCACTAACATCTCTCCCTTTCAGTGCGTACTGGGGTACCAGCCGGTTCTGGTGACTTGGCATCAGGGTCAGACTGAGGTTCCTGCGGTGGACGACTGGTTCAGGTGCACGGAGGAGACATGGGAAGCCGTCCGTGTCCACCTTCAGCAGGCTGTGACGCGCCAGAAGGTTAATGCAGATCGCCACTGCAGTGAGACCCCGGTGGTCGCACCGGGGGACCGGATCTGACTCTCGACCCGAAACCTGCCCCTCCGCCTGCCCTGCCGGAAGCTGGGTCCGCGGTTTGTGGGGCCATTTAAAGTACTGAGGAGAGTGAACGAGGTTTGTTATAGGTTACAGCTTCCACCCGATTACCGTATTAACCCCTCGTTCCATGTGTCTCTCCTCAGGCCGGTGGTGGCTGGCCCGCTCCAGGAGTCTGAGGTGCGGGAGGTTCCTCCACCCCCTCTGGACACCGGGGGGGCCCCGACATACTCCGTTCGCTCCATACTGGATTCGAGGCGCCGGGCGAGGCGCCTTCAGTATCTCGTGGAGTGGGAGGGGTACAGTCCGGAGGAGAGGTGTTGGACCCATCTATGCTGCAGGAGTTCCACCATCTTCGTCCGGATCACCCTGCGCCTCGCCCTCCGGGTCGTCCCCGAGGCCGGTGTCGACGCGCGGGGTGGTACTGTCACGACTTCCGCCGAAGTTGGTCCCTCTCCTTGTTCGGGCGGTGTTCCGCGGTCAAATTCGTCGACCTTCTAGCCATCGCTGATCCTCTTTTCATTTTCCTTAGGTTTTATCTTGTCTTGTATCACACCTGGTTTCAATCCCATTCATTACATGTTGTGTCTTTAACCCTCTGTTCCCCCTCATTGTCCTCGTCCTTGTCGGTGATTGTTTGTTTGTAAGCATTGTGCAAGTTATGTTTCGTACCCACTTGTTTTTATTTTGTATATTTTGGTTTTCGGAGTTTTGAGCACTTATTAAACTGCTCCGTTTATACCAAGTTCGATCTCCTGCACTTGACTTCCCTGCCACCAGCACACACCCTTAAAGAGCGATAGTAGTAAATGCCAAATTCAATATTTTATTTTAAAAAATATGATTTTTTTTTATACCTACAGCGGCCCTAAAATTCCAAATCTAATATCTAAATGATCCATAGTATGACCATATCAAAACAATTCCATATGTTAGCTTAGTAGACTTGGGAAAGTTACCAGAATGTTGCTACCCTAATTCTGCTGAAACTCTCACCTCCTCTCTGGGTTTGTCTTCCTTCATTCTCTTGCGAGTCATGTGACCACGGAAGCTGGCCTGGATCTTGGCAGCAGCCTTATTGGCCTCGGGGTCATCCAGGGGGATATCCATGATGTCATCCTCGTGGGTCCTGGGACACCCGTCCTGAGGGGGAAAAACACCGGGTTGGGGTCGGTTCCATTTCAAATGAATTTAACTGGATTTGTTTATTTTTTATTCTCTTTGAAACACCAAGGCCAATGTCAGCTGTTCTCATCCCATTCACTGACTGACTCTTGTACAATGTGAAAGCTAGCTTGGGTGCCATGTCTGTCTCTGCTTTAGCCAACTTGTTGCTGTCCAGCCAATCAATGGAAGGCAAATTTTCTGTCATTCTGAATACAGTAACAGATACAGGCTATAAGAAAGCTCATTTGATTTGGCCAACCATCTGTATAGGGCAGATGTAACTTACTGTAGTCAACTATATAGATAGCTCATAAACTTTTAAGTGCTATCTAGCTCTTATAACATGGTTTGATGGTCCGATATTGGAAGTTCAAAAATGTATGGTCTGCATGTAGGAGAGCTGGGCAACAAGTATGGCTATGACTCAAGTGGACCAAATATGCTACTCCAAGTAATGAGGTATCATTTCAAAACAATTTGATACAAATGAAAGTGAAGGACAAATGGTGCTCAAAATTCACTGAAAATAGAAAAAATAAAAGATTGACAAGGGTTAGAACACAGTATAGGTATAGTACATATGACAAGGGTTAGAACACAGTATAGGTATAGTACCAGTACATATGACAAGGATTAGAACACAGTATAGGTATAGTACATATGACAAGGGTTAGAACACAGTATAGGTATAGTACCAGTACATATGACAAGGGTTAGAACACAGTATAGGTATAGTACATATGACAAGGGTTAGAACACAGTATAGGTATAGTACCAGTACATATGACAAGGATTAGAACACAGTATAGGTATAGTACATATGACAAGGGTTAGAACACAGTATATGTATAGTACCAGTACATATGACAAGGGTTAGAACACAGTATAGGTATAGTACATATGACAAGGGTTAGAACACAGTATAGGTATAGTACATATGATAATGGTTAGAACACAGCAATGATGTCGCTCTTGCTGCTGGTGATTCTCTGATCCACCTCTACGCAGACGACACCATTCTGTATACTTCTGGCCCTTCTTTGGACACTGTTAACTAACCTCCAGACGAACTTCAATGCCATCCAACTCTCCTTCCGTGGCCTCCAACTGCTATTAAATGCAAGTAAAACTAAATGCAGGCTCTTCAACCGATCGCTGCCCACACCTGCCCGCCCGTCCAGCATCACTACTCTGGACGGTTCTGAATTAGAATATGTGGACAACTACAATCACCTAGGTGTCTGGTTAGACTGTGAACTCTCCTTCCAGACTCACATTAAGCATCTCCAATCCAAAATTAAATCTAGAATAGGCTTCCTATTTCGCAACAAAGAATCGTTCACTCATGCTGCCAAACATACCCTCGTAAAACTTACTATCCTACCAATCCTTGACTTCGGCGATGTCATTTACAAAATAGCCTCCAACACTCTACTCAGCAAATTGGATGCAGTCTATCACAGTGCCATCTGTTTTCTCACCAAAGCCCCATATACTACCCACCACTGCGACCTGTATGGTCTTGTTGGCTGGCCCTCACTTCATATTCGTCACCAAACCCACTGGCTCCATGTCATCTATAAGTCTTTGCTAGGTAAAGCCCCGCCTTATCTCAGCTCACTGGTCACCATAGCAGCACCCACCGGTAGCACGCGCTCCAGCAGGTATATTTAACCGCCTTTCCTTCCAGTTCTCTGCTGCCAATGACTGGAACGAACTGCAAAGATCACTGAAGCTGGAGACTCATATCTCCCTCACTAGCTTTAGGGTTAGAACACAGTATAGGTATAGTACATATGACAAGGGTTAGAACACAGTATAAGTATAGTACATATGACAAGGGTTATAACCCATTATAGGTATAGTACATATGACAAGGGTTATAACCCAGTATAGGTATAGTGCATATGACAAGGGATAGAACCCAGTATAGGTATAGTACATATGACAAGGGTTATAACCCAGTATACAGTTGAAGTCGGAAGTTTACATACACTTAGGTTGGAGTCATTAAAACTTGGTTTTCAACCACTCCACAAATTTCTTGTTAACAAATTACAATTTTGGCAAGTCGGTTAGGATAATTTTTCCAACAATTGCTTACAGACAGATTTCACTGTATCACAATTCCAGAAGTTTACATACACTAAATTGACTGTGCCTTTAAACAGCTTGGAAGTTTCTAGAAAATGATGTTATGGCGTTAGAAGCTTCTGATAGGCTAATTGACATAATTTGAGTCAATTAGAGTTGTACCTGTGGATGTATTCCAAGGCCTACCTTCAAACTCAGTGCCTCTTTGCTTGACATCATGGGAAAATGAAAAGAAATCAGCCAAGACCTCAGAAAAAGAAATTGTAGAATTCCACAAGTCTGGTTTATCCTTGGGAGCAATTTCCAAACGCCTGAAGGTACCACGTTCATCTGTACAAACAATAGTATGCAAGTATAAACACCATGGGACCAAGCAGACGTCATACCGCTCAGGAAGGAGACACGTTCAGTCTCCTAGAGATGAATGTACTTGTGCGAAAAGTGCAAATCAATCCCAGAACAACAGCAAAGGACCCTGTGAAGATGCTGGAGGAAACAGGTACAAAAGTATCTATATCCACAGTAAAACGAGTCCTATATCGACATAACCTGAAAGGCGGCTAAGCAAGAAAGAAGCCACTGCTCCAAAACCGCCATAAAAAAGCCAGACTACAGTTTGCAACTGCACTTTGTACTTTTTGGAGAAATGTCCTCTGGTCTGATGAAACAAAAATAAAACTGTTTGGCCATAATGACCATCATTAAGCACGGCGGTGGCAGCATCATGTTGTGGGGGTGCTTTGCTGCAGAAGGGACTGGTGCACTTCACAAAATAGATTGCTTATTGAGGAAGGAAAATTATGTGGATATATTGAAGCAACATCTCAAGACATCAGTAAGGAAGTTAAAGCTTGGTCGCAAATGGGTCTTCCAAATGGAAAATAACCCCAAGCATACTTCCAAAGTTGTGGCAAAATGGCTTAAGGACAACAAAGTCAAGGTATTGGAGTGGCCATCACAAAGCCCTGACCTCAATCCCATAGAAAATGTGTGGGCAGAACTGAAAAAGCGTGTGCGAGCAAGGAGGCCTACAAACCTGACTCAGTTACACCAGCTCTGTCAGGAGGAATGGGCCCAACTTGGGCCCAACAGGAGGAATGGGCCCAACTTATTGTGGGAAGCTTGTGTGAAGGCTAACCGAAACATTTGACCCAAGTTAAACAATTTAAAGGCAATGCTACCAAATACTAATTGAGTGTATGTAAACGTCTGACTCACTGGGAATGTGATGAAAGAAAGAAATCATTCTCTCTAATATTATTCTGACATTTCACATTTATAAAATAAAGTGGTTGTCACGTTCCTGACCTGTTTTCCTTTGTCATGTATTTGTTTTAGTTGGTCAGGGCGTGAGTTGGGTGGGTTGGTCTAGGTTTGATTTTCTATGTTGGGATTTTGTGTTCGGCCTGGTATGATTCTCAATCAGAGACAGGTGTCAATCGTTGTCCCTGATTGAGAATCATACTAAGGCAGCCTGGGTTTCACTTGTGTTTTGTTGGGTGTTTGTTCCTGTGTCAGCGTTTGGGCCACACAGGACTGTTTCGGGTTTGTCACGTTTGTTGTTTTGTATGTTGAAGTGCTTTGTTGTTTTGTCATTAAATAATGAACACTTATCCCTCCGCATCTTGGTCCGATCCATGCTCCTCCTCGTCCGAGGAGGAGAACGACTACGACAACCTTAACAGAAACACCCACCAAAACAGGATCAAGCGGAGTGGAGAAGGAAGGCAGGAACAACAGCAATGGGGAAAAGAGGAATGGACTTGGGAGGAGATCCTAGACGGTAAAGGACCCTGGGCAGAGCCAGTGGAGTATCGCCGCCCCAAAGCGGAGCTGGAGGCAGCGAAAGCGGAGAGGAGGTTGTATGAGGCTAAAGCAAGGCAGAGCGGCTGGAAGCCCGAGAGGCTCACCCAAAAATTTATTGGGGGGGGGCTAAAGGGGAGTGTGGCGAAGCCGGGTTGGTTACCTGAGCCAACTCCCCGGGCTTACCGTGGAGTGAGAGGGCGTCGTACTGGTCAGACACCGTGTTATGCGGTAAAGCGCACGGTGTCCCCAGTACGCGTGCTTAGCCCAGTGCGGGCTATTCCACCTTGCCGCACTGGGAGGGCTAGGTTGGGCATCGAGCCGGATGTCATGAAGCCGGCCCAACGTATCTGGCCTCCAGTACGTCTCCTCGGGCCGGCGTACATGGCACCAGCCTTACAGGTGGTGTCCCCGGTTCGCCTGCATAGCCCAGTGCGGGTTATTCCACCTCGCCGCACTGGCAGGGCTACGGGGACCATTCAACCTGGTAAGGTTGGGGAGGCTTGGTGCTCAAGAGCGCGTGTCCTCCTTCACGGTCCGGTATATCCGGCGCCACCTTCCCACCCCAGCCCAGTACCATCAGTGCCGACACCACGCACCAGGCTTCCAGTGCGTTTCCAGAGCCCTGTTCCTCCTCCACGCACTCTCCCTGTGGTGCGTGTCTCCAGCCCAGTGCCTCCAGTTCCGGCACCACGCACCAGGCCTACTGTGCGCCTCAGCAGGTCAGAGTCGGCCGTCTGCCCAACGCCGCCTGCGCTGCTTGCCTGCTCAGCGCTGCCTGAACTGTCTGCCTGCCCAGCGTTGTCTGAACTGTCTGCCTGCCCAGCGCTGCCCGTCTGTCCCGAGCCGTCAGAGCTGCCCGTCTGTCCTGAGCTGCCCGTCTGTCCCGAGCCTTCAGAGCCGTCCAGCCAGGACCAGCCAGAGCCGTCCAGCCAGGACCAGCCAGAGCCGTCCAGCCAGGACCAGCCAGAGCCGTCCAGCCAGGACCAGCCAGAGCCGTCCAGCCAGGAGCTGCCAGCCAGCCAGGAGCTGCCGGAGCCAGCCAGCCAGGATCCGCCGGAGCCAGCCAGCCAGGATCCGCCAGAGCCTTCCGCCAGCCAGGATCCGCCAGAGCCTTCCGCCAGCCAGGATCCGCCAGAGCCTTCCGCCAGCCAGGATCCGCCAGAGCCTTCCGCCAGCCAGGATCCGCCAGAGCCTTCCGCCAGCCAGGATCCGCCAGAGCCTTCCGCCAGCCAGGATCCGCCCCTCAGTCAGGTGCTACCCCTCAGTCAGGTGCTACCCCTCAGTCAGGTGCTACCCCTCAGTCAGGTGCTACCCCTCAGTCTGTTACTGCCTTTTGAAATAGTGGGATTGACATGGAGGGTGAAGATTGGGAGGAGGCCACGGAAGCGGGGGTTGACTATGGTGGGGTGGGGACCACGACCAGCGCCAGAGCCGCCACCGTGGACAGACGCCCACCCAGACCCTCCCCTAGACTTTGTGCTGGTGCGCCCGGAGTTCGCACCTTAAGGGGGGGGTTCTGTCACGTTCCTGACCTGTTTTCCTTTGTCATGTATTTGTTTTAGTTGGTCAGGGCGTGAGTTGGGTGGGTTGGTCTAGGTTTGATTTTCTATGTTGGGATTTTGTGTTCGGCCTGGTATGATTCTCAATCAGAGACAGGTGTCAATCGTTGTCCCTGATTGAGAATCATACTAAGGCAGCCTGGGTTTCACTTGTGTTTTGTTGGGTGTTTGTTCCTGTGTCAGCGTTTGGGCCACACAGGACTGTTTCGGGTTTGTCACGTTTGTTGTTTTGTATGTTGAAGTGCTTTGTTGTTTTGTCATTAAATAATGAACACTTATCCCTCCGCATCTTGGTCCGATCCATGCTCCTCCTCGTCCGAGGAGGAGAACGACTACGACAACCTTAACAGTGGTGATCCTAACTGACCTAAGACAGGGAAGTTTTACGAGGATTAAATGTCAGGAATTGTGAAAAACTTAGTTTAAATGTATTTGGCTAAGGTGTATGTAAACTTCTGACTTCAACTGTAGGTATAGTACCAGTACATAGGCTACAACAGAGACCTGCTTATCCCTAATGATCAGTCTGCACATGTAAAATACGAGATAATCAACGTTAATAAACTATACCCTAATTTTAAAAAAAGTAAACTGAATTTTTTGTGTGCTTATAAGTCAATTTATCATTCTATACCAATAACATACAGTGACATTGGGGATTGTATTGTCATATCATTGTGGAGTGGATAAACAGACTCAGAGTGCATTGTTCACCTCTAAGGAATAGGCTAAGGAACAAAATCCCTTGTCAAAGAAAA
This sequence comes from Salvelinus namaycush, assembly GCF_016432855.1. NCBI lineage: Eukaryota > Metazoa > Chordata > Actinopteri > Salmoniformes > Salmonidae > Salvelinus > Salvelinus namaycush. The sequence goes on along the minus strand of NC_052318.1, from coordinate 12,339,453 downwards.
TAGCTTCCTGTGCTTTGTCTGTGCCTCTCCAGCCAGGTCCTATGGGGACTTGAGTTTCATCTGCACATCTATTTTTTCTTGGCTGTTAGGGGATGACTGTGTCCCAATTGCCATCCTATTTAGTGTATAGTGCACTACATTGACCAGAGCCCTTTTGGCCCTGGTCAAAAGTAATGCACTATATATGGAATGGGGTGACATTTTGGACACAGCTGATGTTTGTTATAGGTCAGAAGCATTCCTTGTCTAATGAAGCTTGCTAGTCAATAATGGTAGTTTACTGAAATGAAAGCAAGATCCTCAGGTGAATTTCATGCCAAGGAATATATTCCTGAGGCCTAAACTATCTGACTTTCACAGAAGTAAATCGATAGGCCACTCTAGTGGGTGATGTTTTTTTCCCCATCTTTAGATAATGGCCTCCAACACTTTACCATTGTCTTACATCTGACAAGGTAAAAATCTTTCGTTCTACCCCTGAACAAGGCAGTTAACCCACTGTTCCTAGGCCGCCATTGAAAATAAGAATTTGTTCTTAACTGACTTGCCTAGTTAAATAAAGGTAAAATAAAAAAATAAAAAAATGGATTCTGCCTGCACGGATCTGTCTCGTATCTCGCAAAGGGTAATGGGATAAATCAAAAGTAGTCTGGCTACAACGGGCTGCCATAACATTAGAGGGTATTACCATCAAATCTGAATACGAGTTCCACGTTCGACAAGACAGATCAGTTTGACGGACGAGCGTCACGGAGGAGTGACGCCATCTGACGAGAGACAATGAAACTTTACTTAAGGACAAAGGCCATAATTCATTATGATACAGTAATAATGCATAATCATTATGCATTATTGATATAAGCACATATTACCCCGTATGATACCATTATTCCTGATTCATCCTGAATAATCAGCCCTAGGCATTAATGAGTGCATAATTAAACATAAGGGCTCATACCTACTTACAACAAGTTATAATGCATTATACCTGTTGACCTGAGTTATTTCAATGATGTGGTCACAAAACAAAAACCAAAAGACGAGGAGTGGTTTGCAAGGTGGTTACCACTGAAATGGCAGTTACATTTGCCAAGACCCATTGTTCAGCTACCAAACACATCTTAGGCGGTATACTATGAGCAGAAACAAGATTGAAGAGGGAATATTTAGGTCAAGTGGCACCCACTATCTTTTTAATATTCAAATAGAATGCCATGTTGTTGGGCAGAAACATAACAGAAATGTATCCTAGCTCAAAATATCCAAGCTACGTGTCAAGATATATACTTTTTATGTAATTATCAATCATTGACCAAGTCATCTCTGACATAACGGATCTTCAAATTATGCAGGTCAAATGATTGGTGAGAGTTAGTATACAAATTACCATCTGTCTAATCTATTCACAAGCACATGATAGCAAGTCTTCAAATTATACACAGATAATGGAAGTTTCTTGAAAGTCTGGGGTCCTCCTTCAAACACACAACTTTCAAGCCCACACAGTTCAGCAAGGATGAGTTGTGTAACGTACCAACTGCTTCTATCCCTACCGGAAAAAAATGAAAGCCAAACACTTTGCATGAAATCATCCACCCCAACTGAATATATCTCTTTGCTCAAATCCCAAAAGAATAAGTTGTCAGTGTTGGATTGCTTTTGAAGATCTCCTTTTCTAAAATGATTCACAGAGTGAAGTTCAGTGATTATGCTACACATTATACAGCTGCCATTGTAGCCCTTTCCTGCAGTCAAATGACCTAGTGACCTTATGGATGGAATGTTATTCATATTTTTCATAATTTCATAATGAATAAGAATTATTTTGAAGAGAAAAACGACGAAAATATGGCGTTTCTATGTCAAACAGTTTTGTTATATTTCAGTCTTCTATGATATAAAGTATATAAAGTGTGTATATTGGGATGTGTAACGGCAGTCTAAGTCGTCCTCCTCCTCAGACGAGGAGAGGCGAGAAGGATCTGAGGACCAATGTGCAGCGTGGTAATTTTCCATTATTTAATTAACACAAAACAAGACACTATACAAAATGACAAAACAAACTAACCGTCACAGTCCTAGCTGGTGCAGACAAAACACAAAGACAGGAAACAACCACCCACAATCCCCAACACAAAACAAGCCACCTATATATGATTCTCAATCAGGGACAACGATTGACAGCTGTCTCTGATTGAGAACCATATTAGGCTGGACACAGAAACAGACTAACTAGACACACAACATAGAATTCCCACCCAGCTCACGTCCTGACCAACACTAAACAAGCAAAACACATAAGAACTCTGGTCAGGACGTTACAGTACCCCCCTCCTGAGGTGCGGACTCCGAACGCACCCCTAAAACTCAAGAGGAGGGTCCGGGTGGGCATCTGTCCGCGGTGGCGGCTCCGGCGCAGGACGAGGACACCACTCCACCACTGTCTTTGTCCCCCTCCTTAGCGTCCTTTGAGTGGCGACCCTCGCCCACGACCTTGGCCTAAGAATCCTCCCCAAGGCCCCCACATGATTTAGGAGGTAGCTCAGGACAGAGAGGTAGCTCAGGACAGAGAGGTAGCTCAGGACAGAGGGGCAACTCCGGACAGAGAGGCAGCTCATGACTGGGTGGCAGCTCCGGACTGGGTGGCAGCTCCGGACTGGGTGGCAGCTCCGGACTGGGTGGCAGCTCCGGACTGGGTGGCAGCTCCGGACTGGGTGGCAGCTCCGGACTGGGTGGCAGCTCCGGACTGGGTGGCAGCTCCGGACTGGGTGGCAGCTCCGGACTGAGTGGCAGCTCCGGATTGAGTGGCAGCTCCGGATTGAGTGGCAGCTCATGACTGAGTGGCAGCTCATGACTGAGTGGCAGCTCATGACTGAGTGGCAGCTCATGACTGTAGGGCAGCTCATGACTGTAGGGCAGCTCATGACTGTAGGGCAGCTCATGACTGGAAGGCAGCTCATGACTGGCGGGCAGCTCATGACTGGCGGGCAGCTCATGACTGGAGGGCAGCTCCTGACTGGCTGGCGGCTCTGGCAGCTCCTGACTGGCTGGCGGCTCTGGCAGCTCCTGACTGGCTGGCGGCTCTGGCAGCTCCTGACTGGCTGGCGGCTCTGGCAGCTCCTGACTGGCTGGCGGCTCTGGCAGCTCCTGACTGGCTGGCGGCTCTGGCAGCTCCTGACTGGCTGGCGGCTCTGGCAGCTCCTGACTGGCTGGCGGCTCCTGACTGGCTGGCGGCTCCTGACTGGCTGGCGGCTCCTGACTGGCTGGCGGCTCTGCCGGCTCCTGACTGGCTGGCGGCTCTGCCGGCTCCTGACTGGCTGGCGGCTCTGCCGGCTCCTGACTGGCTGGCGGCTCTGCCGGCTCCTGACTGGCTGGCGGCTCTGCCGGCTCCTGACTGGCTGGCGGCTCTGCCGGCTCCTGACTGGCTGGCGGCTCTGCCGGCTCCTGACTGGCTGGCGGCTCTGGCGGCTCCTGACTGGCTGGCGGCTCTAGCGGCTCCTGACTGGCGGACGGCTCTAACGGCTCGGGACAGACGGGCGGCTCTGAAGGCTCGTGGCAGACGGGCGGCTCTGAAGGCTCGTGGCAGACGGATGGCTCAGATGGCGCTGGGCAGACGGATGGCTCAGATGGCGCTGGGCAGACGGATGGCTCAGATGGCGTTGGGCAGACGGATGGCTCAGACGGCGCTGGGCCGACGGATGGCTCAGACGGCGCTGGGCCGACGGATGGCTCAGACGGCGCTGGGCGGACGGATGGCTCAGATGGCGCTGGGCGGACGGATGGCTCAGACGGCGCTGGGCGGACGGATGGCTCAGACGGCGCTGGGCAGACGGATGGCTCAGACGGCGCTGGGCAGACGGATGGCTCAGACGGCGCTGGGCAGACGGATGGCTCAGACGGCGCTGGGCGGACGGATGGCTCAGACGGCGCTGGGCGGACGGATGGCTCAGACGGCGCTGGGCGGACGGATGGCTCAGACGGCGCTGGGCGGACGGATGTCTCAGACGGCGCTGGGCGGACGGATGGCTCAGACGGCGCTGGGCAGACGGATGGCTCAGACGGCGCTGGGCAGACGGATGGCTCAGACGGCGCTGGGCAGACGGATGGCTCAGATGGCGCTGGGCAGACGAGCAGTGCAGGCGGCGTTGGGCAGACGGCCGACTCTGACCTGCTGAGGCGCACAGTAGGCCTGGTGCGTGGTGCCGGAACTGGTGGTACCGGGCTGAGGGCACGCACCTCAGGGCGAGTGCGGGGAGAAGGAACAGTGCGTACAGGGCTCTGGAGACGCACAGGAGGCTTGGTGCGTGGTGCCGGAACTGGAGGCACTGGGCTGGAGACACGCACCACAGGGAGAGTGCGTGGAAGAGGAACAGGGCTCTGGAGACGCACTGGAAGCCTGGTGCGTGGTGTAGGCACTGGTGGTACTGGGCTGGGGCGGGAAGGTGGTGCCGGATATACCGGACCGTGCAGGCGTACTGGCTCCCTTGAGCACCGAGCCTGCCCAACCTTACCTGGTTGAATGCTCCCCGTAGCCCGTCCAGTGCGGGGAGGTGGAATAACCCGCACTGGGCTGTGTTGGCGAACCGGGGACACCATGCGTAAGGTTGGTGCCATGTACACCGGCCCGAGGAGACGTACTGGAGGCCAGATATGTAGAGCCGGCTTCATGGCACTTGGCTCAATGCTCAATCTAGCCCGGCCAGCGCGGGGAGGTGGAATAACCCGCACCGGGCTATGCACACGTACAGGAGACACTGTGCGCTCTTCCGCATAACACGGTGTCTGCCCGTACTCCCGCTCTCCACGGTAAGCATGGGAAGTGGGCGCAGGTCTCCTACCTGCCTTCGCCACACTACCCTTTAGCCCCCCCCCCTCCAATACATTTTTGGGGTTTCTTCACGGGCTTCCAGCCACGCTTCCGTGCTGCCTCCTCATACCACCGCTCCTGGGCTTTAGCTGCCTCCATCTCCTCCCGAGAGCGGCGATTCTCTCCAACCTTAGCCCAGGGTCCTTTACCCTCCAGAATTTCCTCCCATGTCCAGGAGTCCTGTGTAGTTGGCCGCTGCTGCTGCTGTCGCTGCCCGTACTCACGCTGCTTGGTCCGAGTTTGGTGGGTGGTTCTGTAACGGCAGTCTAAGTCGTCCTCCTCCTCAGACGAGGAGAGGCGAGAAGGATCTGAGGACCAATGTGCAGCGTGGTAATTTTCCATTATTTAATTAACACAAAACAAGACACTATACAAAGTGACAAAACAAACTAACCGTCACAGTCCTAGCTGGTGCAGACAAAACACAAAGACAGGAAACAACCACCCACAATCCCCAACACAAAACAAGCCACCTATATATGATTCTCAATCAGGGACAACGATTGACAGCTGTCTCTGATTGAGAACCATATTAGGCTGGACACAGAAACAGACTAACTAGACACACAACATAGAATTCCCACCCAGCTCACGTCCTGACCAACACTAAACAAGCAAAACACATAAGAACTCTGGTCAGGACGTTACAGGATGCAAACTCAATATGTAATACATTTCAACTCTATATCTGCCAGGTTTCTTCTTTTTTTAAGCCCATATGTGTGAGGTGTATACCTTTGTTTCAAAGTAGATTTGTTTAAGACTACCAAGAAACCTGATGTGTGACCCTGATTTAGTCCACTGCAGTAAAAGGTTAAGCTGTCATGTTACTATGCCATAGGAATCAAGAATCTACAACTGAACTGGTTACAGTACACAGGGCAGCCTTGTGTACTGTAAAGGCTTGTGCAGACACCAGGTGAAGGCTTGTGCAGACACCAGGTTATGAACTTCGTGGTATTCAACTTAAAGCCTGCAGGTATAGTGCTTTATAACTTGTTTTAACAATGTATAAGCCTTTATAATGTCTTATAAACAAGGGATGTGTTATGTCTCAATGTGTCCACATTTCATTTAAACTAACTCAAAGTGGCAGGTATTTAGCCAAGGTCCTTGTGAGATGATGAGACATTATAAGGGGTTATACATGCTTATGACAAGTCTTACGATGCATTATACCTGTGTTACACTATATATACACACAAAAGTATGTGGACACCCCTTCAAATGAGTGTATTCAGCTATTTCAGCCACACCTGTTGCTGACAGGTATATAAAATCAAGCACACAACCATGCAATCTACATTGGCAGTAGAATGGCTTTACTGAAGAGCTCAGTGACTTTCAACGTAGCACTGTCATAGGATGCCACCTTTCCAACAAGTCAGTTCATCCCAAAAAAATTGCATTGGATATATTTACCATATCATATGGAGACAGAAACAAACATTTTACCTTATCATAAGTAGATATAATTGCAAATGATTAAATCCTTCCAATAGAAATTAAAAAAACAATTTAGTTACAAATTGAAATTGAATTAAATGAGTGTCAGGTTTTGGCCAGGACTATTCAGGTTTTGGTCACTAGATGTCCCCATTGCGCCTTTTTGAACATTTTGTTTTTTTCCCTTCTAGTTAATGTTTTCACCTGTGCCTCATTTCCTTGTAGGTATTTAAACCATTAGTGTCCCTCAGTTCTTTGCTCTGTGTTTGTATGTTAGCACCCTGCCCCAGCCATGCTGTGAACATATATTTCTCTTGTTGGATTTTCCAGAGGTACTCTGGTTTTGTTCTTGTTTAGTTTTGATTAGTCTTTTGAGGTTTGTTTTTTCCCTGCTGTTCTTACCACTTTGTGGATTTTCTTTGTATTTTGGAGGATATCCATTTTTTCTCTTGGCTTTACTTTTGACGTTGTGGATTTATATTTTTGCCTGAAGATCTTTTACCTTGATTAAACCACCGTCTCTAGTACTGCTGTGTCTGCCTCATCTTCTGGGTTCTGACGACTATTAGTGACTGTTTCTCACACCGGGTCCTGACAATGAGTTGACTCTTCACATGGGATGATTTCATTGAATAACAAAAGAAAGGGAATATTGAATAATCTCCAATGATCCATCGCATCTCCCAAAAACGTTTTCAACATTAATCTGTAAAATGAAACTAAAGCTTTGGTTGTCTTCCTCTCAGGCTTCCATGTCTTCTCCCTGGACCCCCTGAATGTCCACCTCTTGAACATCAGACTCTGAGGCCTCATCTTCACTGTCACGTTCCAACCTTGTTGAAGATGGCTTGTTGTCAGGCTAAAAAAGCCTCAAATTTGGCAACCAATATTTCAACCCTTGTATTGGTCAGCCTGTTGCGTGCTTTGGTGTGTGTTCCAAACAAGGACCAGTTGCGCTCTGATGCGGCTGATGTTGGTGGGATTTGGAGGATGATGAGGCAACAGGGGAAAGAGCTTCAGATCAACAAAGTCCCCTCCACCAGGTGGCTGATGAGATATGTTGGCACGACTGCCATATTGCATCTCCATCCCAAAGCCCTTTCTTGAAAGTGCACTTTGCCAGACTGCCAAGAACCTTGCCCTCATCCCGGCCAAGGTGGCGAGACACGGTAGTGATGACACCATAGGCCTTGTTGATCTCTGCACCAGACAGGATGATCCCCCCCCCGCCCCCCCCAATGGGTGTTGCTGGGCAGCTTCAATGTGGTGCTCTTATTCTTCTCACTTTGCTTGGTGAGGTAGATTGCTGCTATAACTTGATGACCCTTCACATACCTAATCATTTCCTTGGCTCTCTTGTAGAGTATATCCATTGTTTTCAGTGCCATGATGTCCTTCAGGAGCAGATTCAATGCATGATCAGCACATGCATTGAATCCACTTTAGACCAAGCAGCCTTCATGTTCGCAGCATTGTCTGTCACCAGTGCAAATACCTTCTGTAGTCCAAGGTCATTGATGACTGCCTTCAGCTCATCTGCAATGTAGAGACCGGTGTGTCTGTTGTCGCTCGTGTCTGTGCTCTTGTAGAATACTGGTTGAGGGTAGGAGATGATGTAATTAATTATTCCTTGCCCATGAACATTCGACCACCCATCAATGATGATTGCAATACAGTCTGCTTTCTCAATGATTTGCTTGACCGTCACTTGAACTGTTGAACTCTGCATCCAGCAAATTAGTAAATAAAGCATGTCTGGTTGGAAGGATGTATGTTGGGCGAAGAACATTCAAAAAGCTCTTCCAATACACATAGCCTGTGAGCATCAGAGGTGAATCAGTTGCATACACAGCTCGAGCAAGACATTCATCAGCATTTCTCTGACTACGTTCCTCCATTGAGTCAAAAAAACTTCTGATTCACAGGGACCATGTGCTGGTGCTATCGATAAGGTGTCTGATTCATCATTTTCACCTCGAATAGAAGTAGAAGGACTTTTGTCAGAGGTTGCTTGTTGTGAGCGCTGAGGGAACTTTATGCACTTGGCCAGATGATTCTGCATCTTTGTTGCATTCTTCACATATGATTTGGCACAGTATTTGCAAATATGCACAGCTTTTCCTTCTACATTAGCTGCAATGAAATGTCTCCACACATCTGTGGCATTTTCTTGTAAAGATTAGATTTTTTTGGGTAAAAAAACCCCAAATACAATTCCATGTACAGATAAATAGTTAAGCAGTTAGATTAAACAACTCCTTTGTAAATGTTGTCAAATTAATCATGTATGGAAACAGGTGAATTAACACTCCTTAGTTAGCAGCCTCAAGCAAGCTAAAACTCACATGGTAGCAAAAACTAACTAGCAGAAATTGTTAACAAGTTATAAATGATTTAAACACACTTTGCTGTAGGCTACTATTTACTAGTTAACAAAAAATGATGTATGTCATATAAAATATATTCACTCCAGTATTGTAATTGTAATCATCCAGTATTGTAATCAAAACTTACCAGAAAGCATGTAGTTCTTGACTCAGACAGTGTAGTAGTGTGGGCTCAATAGCATCTCATTAGTGTGCAAGATTCTTGCGAATCAGCTGTACATGTGATGGAAGAATGCACTGTGCATGCAGAGGATTGCAATAGTTTAACCAAAATATTCCACAAGACCTAGAACTGCCTTATGTGTATCCCACAAAAAAAGATTCACTGATAAAGTTAGCTTATATGATGAATTTAAGCAAAATTCCCCAAATTCCCGTGCTTAACTTCTCATGGAAAATATCCGTAAACATTCTGGAAATTTAGCGGAAAGTTCCCGACACTTTGCCAACTGTAAAGTTTGGTGGAGGAGGAATAATGGTCTCGGGCTGTTTTTCATGTTTTGGGTTATGGCCCTTAGTTCCAGTGAATGGGAAATCTTAAAGCTACAGCCTTCAATGACATTCTAGACGATTCTGTGGCAGCAGTTTGGAGAAGGCCCTTTCCTGTTAAAGCATTACAACGCCCCTGTGCACAAAGCGAGGTCCATACAGAAATGCTTTGTCGAGATCGGTGTGGAAGAACTTGACTGGCCTGCACAGAGCCCTGACCTCAACCCCATCGAACACCTTTGGGATGAATTGTAATGCCGACTGCGAGTCAGGCCTAATTGCCCAACATTAGTGTCCAACCTCACTAATGCTCTTGTGGCTGAATGGAAGCAAGTCCCCACAGCAATGTTCCAACATCTAGTGGAAAGCCTTCCCAGAAGAGTGGAGGCTGTTACAGCAGCAAAGGGGGGACCAACTCCATATTAATGCCCATGATTTTGGAATGAGATGTTTGACGTGCAGGTGTCCACAGTTTTGGTCATGCAGTGTATAATGCATTATACCTGCATTACTGCACAAACCAGTCATTGGAGTACAGGTAATACAGTAGTTAACCAAATGTTTGTCCTCATTCTAGCCTGGATTTTCCTGAGTGATTTGCATGTGCCTGTGCTTATTATACCGAAGGTCAGTAAGGTTAACGTTATCTGTTGGAACCAGTCCAAACACAAGATCTTTTCACCACCCTCAATCAAATGTTGGCACCATGGCAATTTTTGGCAGTCTGGCAATTTTGGAAAATGCCAGAAGGGCCGGACCATCTTTTATTGGGGTGGGCTGGTCGAAATATTAAATATATAATATAAAAAATATTAAATCATAATTTAAAAAACAAACATTATGACACTGCCGGCAGCCCATGGACCTGCTTTTTTATGACATTTGAGCAATTTGTCATGATAATCTATATTGAGCATTTTGCTGACCATTGGGGTACAGGCATTGAATTGCGAGTGGCACCGATGAGATGTGGGCTGGTGTAGCTGAATTTTTGTCCCAGCCGCCCATGGTTGGCATTATCATCATGTTTTAGCATAGTTTTAAATCTTTCCAATAATTATTACGCAAATGAACATTGGACTGAAAATGACATACAGCCGAAAACACAGTTTACTAAAACAGTACAAAAACTGTTGAAAATATAAATTACATCTGATGAGTTAAACACATTATCTGTCAACAGTTCTATGCACTACTGATTTGAAATCAATCAAATAATGCCAGTCTGAGCCTGCAGCTGCTCTCCCACCTCCATGATTAGAAGGCTAGCCGAACCAAATAATTACTTTGTCTCATCATCTCTACATGGATCCAAATTCTTTGTGCAATTTTGTGTTGAGTCTCTGGTCAGCTTTTGTTTTGGAGTAGTTTTCTTTTCATAAACGCACCAAAAACACATTGACTTTGGAACGTCAATTTTGTTGTACGCATTTCGGTGCCTTGGAACGTCATGTCAATGTCTGAATGTCGTTTTATCAGATTGATTTACTATATCCATTAGTTTAACCTGTCTCCCGTTATTTTCATTATGAAATACATCTAACAAAGTAGCCTAAAACGTAAGACTTTAGGTTCAACATTTCAAATTTTGACAAATGTAGCCTAGAGTTCGATACTTACATTTCGACATTCCATTGCGAGAGAATGGAAAAGAAAAATCCTATACTGAAACGTAACGTTCACTACTCACTAATAAACTTCGTCCTCTTCGTCACGTCTTTCCCGTAACTATTTTACTCCTATGTGGCAGTATGCATGCAAATCGGAATTCATTCTCCAATCAGCTGATAGCACATGAACGAGCTCAGACGTTATTCATTGCCCTGCTCTCCGAAATCACAAAACATGACATCCGAAATCACAAAACATGACAGAAGTGTACGAAAAGGTTGTGGCAATGACTCATGATAGCAATGACGTGTATATCTATTGTACAATGCATTTTCCCTCGTTATCTTCATAATATTACATACTGACAGCCTGTAAATTCCCCACTGGCCAAACCATGTCATTTCAACTTAGAAATGTGGTTAATATTTGGTTGAGATGTTGAACAATGAGACTTCAACCTTTATTCAACCACTCAAAAAGACAGCCAGTAGTTGAATTCCCGACTTGTTATCACTATACATCTAGAAGCACAACCAAATTCCAATGGAAAACAATGTCAGACGTTTGGTTTAGTTGTCATCAAAATGTCTTACCACTGCGCTTTCATCCATTTAAATGTACAACAAATGTTCAAATGGATATGCAATGTCAGATATTTTGTATTTTATTACAACAACATGTTTTCACTAACCTTCATTTAATAGTGCAACCCAGCTAGCACATTATGGTTCCTTGGAAGTTGTGTTTTTGGTTTGACATTGGTTGTGAGAACAAAGCCATACGTTTCCTGAATGGTAAAACTTAACGTGTTTTCTGAGAACAGAAGTGAAAGTTTTGCCTGTTCTAGGAATGTTTATTTTTAGGTTGCAGGGAGTAGAGGTCTTCTCGAATCCCGAAATTGAGATCTGAAGCGAATTGGATCCGTGAAATCCCCAATCGAGACCGACAAAAATCAATACCCAATCCGATTTGGATCCGAGGTGGACCAGATTCAGCCCAAAATATGTCCCAGACGAGGGAGAATCGGATCCAAATTGGGTCGAAAATTTAAAAAGATTCTGCTTTCTTGCCACGAAAATGAGTAAAATTGTTTTGACTTGTCTGGCAGTGAACGGTAACAACCACGTCAACAAGCAGAACGGAGCTAGCATGGCGTGTTTTTGTTACGCTTACAAAGCTGTTCATTTTAGGCTATTCAAACAGACCCCATTTCAAAGACAAGCACTCATTAATCAGAGCAACAGTTTTCAGCTGTGCTAACATAATTGCAAAAAGGTTTTCTGATGAACAATTAGCCTTTTAAAATGATAAACTTGGATTAGCTAACACAACGTGCCATTGGAACACAGGAGTGATGGTTGCTGATAATGGGCCTCTGTACACCTATGTAGATATTCTATTAAAAATGTTATTTTAATGGACAAACAATGTCCTTTTCTTTCAAAAACAAGCACATTTCTAAGTGACCCCAACCTTTTGAACGGTAGTGTACATGGGGCGTGCCCACAAACTTGGCATTGTTTATTTTGAACGATCAACACACAGTAATCTCAGATCTTCTCTAGGCAAGATTTTGTTTTAATGTTAGTTTTTCACTACATTGCTCATCATGCCCTTGTGATGTTGTGTCTGGCTGTGCTAACTACAAACAAGCGCGAAAATGTGTTATCTGTCACCGTTCTACCTAACAGAGACTTACCCCAATGATGCCAGTGGCTTGTGGCTATCAAGAATTATGCTTGCGGTGACCAAAGATTATCAGAAGGATTTTCAAGCTGAACTGATGGGGAATCCATTTCGACAACTGCTGAGAAATGATGCGATACCATAGTTTTTTCCCTTCACAACAAAATGGAATATTTGCGATTAAAGGTAACGTAACATTAGTTAGCATGCTAGCCTAGCTGGACTTGGTAAGTTAGCTAGTTAGCTAACGTTACTGTCACATTGTATAATGATCGGAGACAGGCGCAGGAATACGAAAATCGTTTTTGGTATTTCTCTACCCAAAATAGCGTACGTCATGAACATGACGGGGCCAAAGCCCAAAATAAACATGTGTATATATATATATATATATAACACAGGATAGTAACCCAAACAAAGAGCGAGATGTAAACCTCTAATAAACACACGGGATGAGACCTGTAATAACAATACACGGGACAAGACCCGTAATAACAAGTGCACACTAACACGGTAACACGCAAGCCGATACAACAGAGCACAGGTACTCACAAGACCAACGGGCATGAAACAATAACCAAGGACAATGGCGAACAGAGGGCACACATATAACCATACTAAACAGGGGGAATGTGAACCAGGTGTGCGTAATGAGACAAGACAGTCCAGGGTTGGTGGTAATGATCCAGTTCAGTGACGCCTAGAAGGCCGGTGACGTAGACCTCCGAAGCTGGTGAACGGGATGAGCAGCAGTACCGGGGGAATCCATGACAGTTAATTTTATTTATTTATTTATACAGGTTTTTTCTGTATTAAGAGAGACCTGGTCCAATAGCAGCAGAGGGAACAACGTTTTAGACAAAACAACTTACATACACAACATTAACCTCTAACACCTCCCAAACCCGGATCCAGGAGCACCCCCATCAGTAGAAAAGCTACTAGCATAGCCTAGCATAGCGTCACAAGTAAATACTAGCATCTAAATATCATTAAATCACAAGTCCAAGACACCAGATGAAAGATACACATCTTGTGAATCCAGACATCATTTCTGATTTTTAAAATGTTTTACAGGGAAGACACAATATGTAAATCTATTAGCTAACCACGTTAGCAAAAGACACCATTTTTTTTACTCCACCAGTTTTTTACTCCATCAGTAGCTATCACAAATTCGACCAAATAAAGATATAAATAGCCACTAACCAAGAAACAACTTCATCAGATGACAGTCTGATAACATATTTATTGTATAGCATATGTTTTGTTAGAAAAATGTGCATATTTCAGGTATAAATCATAGTTTACCATTGCAGCCACCATCACAAATCTCACCAAAGCGACTAGAATAACTACAGAGAGCAACGTGTATTACCTAATTACTCATCATAAAACATTTCTTAAAAATACACAGCGTACAGCAATTGAAAGACACAGATCTTGTGAATCCAGACAATATTTCAGATTTTCTAAGTGTTTTACAGCGAAAACACAATATAGCGTTATATTAGCTTACCACATGTGCAAACATCACCCCAGCATTGATTCAAGGCAAAAAGAGCGATAACGTATAAACCACCAAAATATATTAATTTTTTCACTAACCTTCTCAGAATTCTTCAGATGACAGTCCTGTAACATCATATTACACAATGCATATAGTTTGTTCGAAAATGTGCATATTTAGCGGCACAAATCGTGCTTATAGAATGAGAATAGTGTCCAAATACTCAAGCAATCTGTCCGGCGCCATCTTGGAAAGGCACCTATTCTTATCGAAAACTATTCATAAACTTGACTAACAAAATACAGGTTGGACAGCAATTGAAAGACAAATTAGTTCTTAATGCAATCGCTGAATTACATTTTTAAAATTAACGTTACTGCGCAATACAGGGTGCGATAAAGCAAGGCTACACTGCAAGTAATGGCGTCTTATGCATTTTACTTTTTTCAACAGAACAATGAATTATCAGCATAAATAGTTCTTACTTTTTGATGACCTCCCATCAGAATCTTGGGATAGGTGTCCTTTGTCCAAAAGAATCGTTGCTGGGTTGGAGAAAGTCATCTTCCACGTTGCAATTAGCAGTAAACAATGGCATGCGAGAGAGAGATACCCAACTTCCTACAACGTCAGAAAATGAAATACCCGAAAATCGCAATATACTGACATAAACTGATATAAATCGGTTTAAAATAACAAGATTATGATGTCTTTAAAGCCTATATCGAATAAAAACAGAGCCGGATATATCTAGGAGCTAAAACGGGAGCTTCTAAAACGACATGCCAAGGTCCTCACTGCGTCAGAGCGAAGAGTCAAAAGAGGGGACCCTTTGATTCCAATCAATTTATAGACTTTCGGATCTGCCTAGAGACTCCATTTCAAGGCCCTCTATTCGCTGACACCCAGGGGAAGGCGTATGCAGTGCATCTCAACCAATAGAAGACAGGCAGAGTTATACACAGGTCTGAGAACAGGTTGGAAAAATCTGCATTCTCAACTCCACATAGGGAAATTGCTCTAAGTCCAGTTCTGTTTCACGCACAGACATAATTCAAACGGTTTTAGAAACTAGAGAGTGTTTTCTATCCAATAGTAATAATAATATGCATATTGTACGAGCAAGAATTGAGTACGAGGCAGTTTAATTTGGGAACTCATTTTAACAAAGTCGAAATGGCGCCCCCATAGGCTCAAGAAGTTAAATAAAACTATAAACACACATACAGTACAACAAAAACATTGTACATTAAAAACACAAACGTCTTGACTAAAAACAGCTGGCCTAAAAACAATTACACTCTTCTATGTGTGATACATCGATCAAGTGTTTAAACTCCACCAACGAAACTAGATCATCACATTTTAAAATGTTCAGGAGAGAATTCCAGGACCACAGAGCTAAGTAACTAAAACTATTTCTACCATGTCCTGTTCTAATTTTTGGTACTGTTAGAAGCAAATCAGAATGGGACCGTAATATATATTTATTTACTGACCTGACTAAAAAAGAACAGAGATAAAATGGCATTTTACCCAATATGGCCTTATAAATCAGTGTATACCAGTGAGATCAATAAGATCCCCAATGTTGTTGATATACAAAATGAACAACAGTGGGCCCAAAATAGAACCTTGCGGAACACCTGAGCACACCTCTATGGACTCAGATTTACAACCATCCGCCATTACACATTGTGTACGATTTGATAGGTAATTTATAAACCAATCTAGAGCATGACCAGTATTTCCACAACATTTTAACCTTTGCACTAATACAGCATGGTCCACGGTGTCAAAAGCCTTCGACAAATCAATAAAAACAGACACGCAATGTAACTTCTTATCAAGAGCACAGTGGATGCCATTTAAAACCTTCAATGTTGCTGAAACAGTGCTGTGGCAAGACCTAAAACCTGATTGCATTCCATTTAAGATGTTGTTTTCTTGGAAGTAGGCCTTTAGCTGCCTACTAACTAAGGACTCCAGTACCTTTGACAGTACAGACAATTTTGATATGGGTCGATAGTTGTCAAGTAGCGAAGGATCTCCACCTTTTAGGAGAGGCAGTACAAAAGCAGATTTCCATAACTTGGGGATTTCCTTAACATCAAGTGTGAGGTTAAAAATACATGTTAAGGGGGGAGCAATGATGTCTGCAGCTAGGTGTAGGAGGCGGGGGTCTAGTTCATCAGGGCCAGAGGATTTTTTTTAATCAATTACTTTCAGGGCTTTACACACTTCTGAAACAGAGAAGGATGAAAAGGAGAACCTGGTGAAGGAGTGCACAGGGGTGTCAGGTAAATTCATAGGGGGCTCAATTATACCTTTGACCTTTTCAAATCAACTGCCTGCATCTAAAAAATGCATATTCAAGGCTTTCAGAATGGAGGTTCTCTCAGTTACAATCTGTGTATCGACCAACAATTGTTTGGGAAGCTGTGTATCTTTTTTGCACTCCAAACCCTTCACTACTTGCCAAAATTTGGATGGATTATTTAAAATTTGTGATGTAGATTTCAGGTAGTGGTCTGCTTTCAATTTACGGATCATAGCCACACCCATATTTCAAAGATGTTTAAAAGCCTTCCAATCATCTGCCAAACCAGTCCCTCTTGCTTTAGCCCATATAGCGTTTCGTTCCCTTATGATTTCAGTAAGATCCTTAGTAAACCAAGGGTTCTCTCTGCCCTTAATCCTGAATTTTTAAAAAGGGGCCTATTGCATATCCTGGAATGCGTCCTGGAATGCGTTGTGGAAGTAAGAAAAGGCTAGTTCAACATCAATGATTAATTCCATTCTATTCCATTCAATGCTAGATACACCATGTAAAAAACCTTGAATATCAAACCGCTTCCCGTTTCTTTTTGTAATAAAACGTGGAGATTTCTTAGGAATTTTACCATCTCTCACACAGGCAATAGCACAGTGATCACTTATGTCGTTTGCAAAATTACCAGAAGCATTAAAACGATGGGGAGTATTGGTTAAGATCAAATCAATCAAAGAGGATTGAGTTACAGTCCTGTATTGAACTCTGAAAGCCATCAGCTGAATCATATAACTAGCTAGCTATCTTTTGGATACATACTGTCAATCAATTTAGCTTATGCCATGGTAGTCACTGCTAGACTGATACTTTCAGCAGAGTAAACATGTTTGTTTGTTCATTCTTAAGCTAGCTAATGTTAGCAAATAACAGTCGCTCAATCTGGTAGCCATCTATTCCACCCTTCTCTGGAAAACACTGTTATTAAAAAAAAATGAATTGTAACTCACTCACTCTGTTTGTGTGTTGGTAGCAATGGTGAATGTGTATGAATTGTCTCTGGTTGGTTAATTGGATTTCAGTTTGTTAGCAATCTTGCTGCCAATTAATTGACGCTAGCTAACAGCAAGCTGACAATAATGAAATGTCCATGTTAGGTGTGCTAAGCTAGCCAGTCTAACAGAGATCAATACAATTAGTCGGGTGGTTCAATTGTGTATTGTTGTGTGTTTTGGATACACAAGCATGAGGGCGGGGACACACCTTGCGGCTATGGAGCACAACAAGATTGTGGGACAAAAACCAGCAAGGGACACTGAAAGATATAAAATCGAGACAACAACAGTAATGACACAACCACCTCATTCTTCTCTCTGCAGATTCTCAAAACACAATACCAGTGGTGTAAAGCAACTAAGTAAAAATACTTTGAAGTACTACCTAAGTCCTTTTTTTTCCAGTATCTGTGCTTTACCTTACTTTTACTCCACTTCATTCCTAAAGGAAATATGTACTTTTTACTTTTACCCCCATAAGTTTTCCCTGACACCCAAAAATACTTGTAACATTTCAAATGCTCAGGCAAAACGGTATTATGGTCCAATTCACGCACCTACAGGTATAAATATAACCCCATTCACAGGGTTGGTTAACTCCTTAGATTCTTCGGGTCTCCACGGAATTAGGTAAATCTGCTTTTGCACGTTCCATGTTTTTGGAATCACTTACACAATTCATTACATTTGGATTCCCTGCTGCCAGTAGAGCATTTTAAAACCCTGATAATAAATTAGTTCACTGAGGTGTGCAATTGTATTGATTGATTGATTTAGTAACTTGTTTATGGAATCTGTGATGTTGGTGATGTTCTAGTGTAGTGTACTTGTTATTATATTTTTTAAGTCTTTTGCTTTGTGGTCTCAGGGCACCATTGAAAATGAGACCCTGGTCAAATACTGCATTTGTAAATTTGTAAATTATGTCTGAGTGTTGGAGTGTGCCTCTGACAGACACCTTTCTCAATCAATGAGAGAAGACTTGAAATAGACAAGATGGCAGCGTACACATTATTGGATTACTTCATGGAGCAAAACAAATATATATTTTAATAATGGAGCGTTTTCTAAATTCAAACTGACCCCCTGCAACTGGACACAGACATGTTATGAGACTCCTGTTTCCACAAATCGAGGATGAAGACAGAATCGCCAAGCTAAGATTGTCGAAAATACCTATCCTGTAACTCCCAGTAATGAATACAAGAACTGTTTGGTTAAATCACATCATCTGGTGTAACAATCTGTAGCTAAGAGAACTGGTGATCAACAGATGATGGGAGAGGTGGTCATGATGAAATTGCCATTCACACAGAAACATACAGTAAGAAAATACAGTATGATAGGTGTGGTAAAGTTTAGGGAATACTTGTACAGCTGTCATGATCAAACTGCCATTCAGCTCCTCTTGAGTCATCTTCTGCTTGAAATCCAGCATAATGTCCAATCTATTGAGAGGAATACAGTTCACGGGATTCTGTTTCTCTCCATCTAGAATCCACTCCAGGAAAAATCCTAGGTGCCAGACATCAACATTAGGGAAGAATAGTTGAACATGCATACATGTGCGCAGGCACAGAGATGACATTTAGCACAATATCTAGCCTAATAGAAAGAAATATGGCATAACCCTCAACCTTTGCACAGTGACCAGACCGTACAAATGTACCTAGGTAGGTAGGCAGACAGTATCTAGCTACAGCCATGTCTATCAGGCATGCTTAGGCGAATCTTTTAATAGTAAAACCAGCTTATCAGTTTAGAATTTACAACAGTAAATTGTACTATTTTTCTCATCACTGTTAGCTAGTAAACTTAGCTAGCTCGCTAGCTGGATAGCCAATACATCTGTTTGGATGTAAAAATCCTATTTTGCGTCATGCCGATCATTTTATGAGAATGAAATGCATCCACGGTCATAATCATAACCAATGTCAACCCTGGTCAATTATGTTACATAGCTAACTAGTAAAATTATTTGCAGTTGTTTTTGTTACACGTTTGCTAACAAGTTACAAACGTGAAGCGTGGCACATAGGTTAGCAGGCACCAGGCTAACTAGCTAGCCAGCTCCAGTCATGCTAACGATTGCTGGTAAACCTAGCTTTAGGTGGCTGGTTGTAACATTGTAGCTTGCTGTTTAGTAACCATATCTACGACTAAAAAGAGTAGAAGTTTTACAATCGAGATACAATAGATCTCCGATTGTAAAACCTCTTCTATTTTTTGTCATAGATATGGCTCACTGTAGTTGTTTAGCTAACTTAGCTAGCTAGCTACCTACCTAAGTTAGCAAGCAGAAAAATTATTTGATTTCCCGCCACTGTAACAGAGTAGTATGTTTGCCAGCAATACACAATATGGGTTTCAGTAGATAAACTAAAGTAAGCTAGATAGCTAGGTGGCTTGCAGGAAAATGCACTTACTTAGTTAGCCACTGTATTTGTCATCTTCCCTCTTGGTGCTGGCATCAGTTGTAGCCGAGCTTCTAGATAAATCTAACCCTTTGTTTCGAATCCTCTTCGCTATTTTCCAGTTGAAACATGTATGATTGAATGTCACCATGTAGCAAATAGAACATAAAAAAATGCTAAATTTTCGAATTTGTGTTGATGAGAGGAATCCCTTGAAGCCATTGCGGTCTGGTCAATTCTTTCAGTTTTGCCCAAAGGATTGTGTTAGTCTCCGCCTCCCTTTAAAAAAAGCTCCCCTTGGGGGAGGGACGGGGCAAGAGCACAAAGCACTGACCCACACAAGTTGTAGTCCCCCATCAATACACCGGAAGCCATCATAGGGTGTATCATTCAGCGCACGAAGCCTAGACCTGCCTTGCTCCTGGGAAATGATGTGTGACACACATCTCACGGACCTAGAAATGCCTGAATGATGAAAACAAGCCCAGATTCCCTCAGGGTGAAATTCCCCTTTAAATCGGCTTGAACATCTATGGCAATACTTGAAAATGCCTGTCTAGCAAAGACCAACAACCAACTTGGAAGAGCTTGAAGAATTTTAAAAAGAATTATGTGCCAATATTATACAATCCATGTGTGCAAAGCTTTTAGAGACTTACCCAGAAAGACACAGCTGTAATTGCTGCCAAATGTGATCCTAACATGTATTGACTCAGGTGTGTGAATACTTACAGTGCTTTCAGAAATTATTCATAACCCTTTACTTACTCCACATTTTGTTGTGTCACATCCTGAATTCAAAATTGATTAAATTGGGGAGAATATCTGAAATACAGAAATATCTCATTTAAATTTCTCAAATATTACCGTTTTCTTAGTGAGACTTTTGCCGCCCAAAACTCTAACGTCCAAAAAGTGTATAATAAAGAATGTGGGGAATGGTCAGTGGGGAGATGTGGAAAACTAATGTCATATTGTTTTTCATTTTGTGATGTAATTAAAAACTGTATGGACGAAATACTGTAACTTGGAAAGGATACCCCCTTTATCAGTCAAGTTTCCATCCAATGCATTATGATATGAGCATTTATGTTAAGATAGGAGTGTGATTATAGGAGATAACTTCCAATCATATCCTTTGCGCATTAAGTAGCCACACCCCGAGTGAGGTCAGAAGAGCTTGTGAGACGGACGGAGCAGTCCCCTTTGGCCAGAGTGCATATACACCTTATAATGTTTAATTTGGGAGATGGTAACTCTTTAAACAACCTCTTCCGTTTTGCCCAAAATCTTAATGAGTTAATTGTTACATGATTAATTTAATCGGATAACAATTAAACATAGTTAGTTGATTAAATTAATAACAGTCATCAGATTAATGAAAGTAAAGTCACGACAGTTGTATTGGATTTGCCCCAAACAAAACACTTTGTATTCAGGACAAAAAGATAATTGCTTTGCCACATTTTTGCAGTACTACTTCAGTGCCTTAAGGCAAACAGGATGCATGTTTTGGAATATTTGTATTATGTACAGACTTCCTTCTTTTCACTCTGTCAATTAGGTTAGTATTGTGGCGTAACTAGAATGTTGTTGATCCATCAGTTTTCTCCTATAACAGCCATTGAAATCTGTAACGGTTTTAAAGTCACCATTGGCCTCATGGTGAAAATCCCTGCGTGGTTTCCTTCCTCTATGGACCCCTATATCTTTGTAGTGACTGGGTGTATTGATAAACCATCCAAAGTGTAATTATTAATTTCACCATGCTCAAAGACATATTCAATGTCTGCTTTATTTATTTTTATCCATCTAACAATAGGTGAAATTCTTTGCGAGGCATTGGAAAACCTTCCTGGTCTTTGTGGTTGAGTCTGTGTTTGAAATTCACTGCTCGACTGAGGGACCTTACAGATAATTGTATGTGATGTGTATAGAGATGAGGGATCATTCAAAAATCATGTTAAACACTATATTGCACACATGCAACTTATGTGACTTGTTAAGCACATTTTTAGTCCTGAACTTGTTTAGGCTTGTGATAACAAATTAATACTTATTGACTCAAGACATGTCAGCTTTACAATGTTTTATTCATGTTTTAAAATTCCACTTTGACATTATGGGGTATTGTGTGTAGGCCAGTTACAACAAATCTCAATTTAATACGTTTTAAATTCAGGCTGTAACACAACAACATTTGGAAAAGTCAAGGGTTGTGAATACTTTCTGAAGGCAAATTAGATATTTCTGTATTTAATTTTCAAGAAATTACTTTTCACTTTGTCATTATGGGGTATTGTGTGTAGATGGGTGAGAAAAAAAGTATATTTAATACATTTTGAATTCAGGCTGTAGCAAAACAAAATGTGGAACAAGTCAAGAAGTATGAATACTTTCTGAAGGCATTGTTGATTTTTCTGGACCAGGTCCAAATCCCCGACACTCAAAGAAGGAGGAGACGGTGCTATAGAGGCCGGAAGGCGGACACCCTGATGAGACTACGGTAGTGAGTGAATAAATTGCATCTACCCTCTGTTCTTTTGGCGAATGTGCAATCACTGGAGAATAAACTGGACAAGCTCCGTTCGAGACTATACGATCAACGGGACATTAAGAACAGTAATATACTATGCTTTTCGGAGTCATGGCTGAATAAGGACATGGATAATATACATCTAGTTGGTTTTGCTATGTATCGGCAGGACAAGAGTCCGGTAAGATCGGGGGATGGTGTGTGTCTCTGCTGGTGCGCGATCTCTAATACTAAGGAAGTCCCAAGATTCTGCTCGCCTGAATTAGAATTCCTCATGATAAGCTGTAGACCATACTATTTACCAAGAGAGTTTTCATCTGTATTTTTCGTAGCTGTCTATTTACCACCACAAATCGATGCTGGCACTAAGACTGCACTCAACGAGCTGTATAGGAACATAAGCAAACAAGAAAATGCTCATCCAGAGGCGGCGCTACTAGCGGCTGGGGATTTTAATGCAGGAAAACTGAAAACCATTTTACCTCATTTCTACCAGCATGTCACCTGTGCAACTAGAGAACAAAGACTCTAGATCACCTTTACTCTACACACACATACAAAGCTCTCCCTCGTCCTCCATTTGGCAAATCTGACCATAACTCTATCCTCCTATTCCTGCATTCAAACAAAAACTCAAACAGGAAGTACCAGTGACAAGCTCAATACTGAAGTAGTCTGACTGTTTTGTACCACACTATTATATGTTCTGGGATTCATCACGATGGCATTGAGGAGTTTACCACATCACATCAGCTTCATTAATAAGGGCATTGATGACGTTGTCCCAACAGTGACTGTACGTACATATCCCAACCAGAAGCCATGGATTACAGGCAACACTGAGCTAATGTAACGATCGTCGTCCTCGTCTGATGAGGAATAGGAAAGATCGGACCAAAATGCAGTGTGGTACGTGTCCATGTTAAATTTTAATAAATAAACTGAACACTGCAATAACAAAATAACAAAAGTGAAACAACGAAAATCGAAACAGTCCTATCAGGTGACACAACACAAAACAGGAAACAACTACCCACAAACACAGGTGGGAACAGGCTACCTAAATATGGTTCTCAATCAGAGACAACGATAGACAGCTGCCTCTGATTGGGAACCATACCAGGACAAACACAGAAATACAAAACATAGAACAAAACATAGAATGCCCACCCCAACTCACGCCCTGACCAAACCAAAATAGAGACATAAAAAAGGAACTAAGGTCAGGACGTGACAGCTAAAGGCTAGAGCTACCGCCTTCAAGGAGCTCTGACGCTCGTCGGACATGTCAGGTTTGCAAACTATCACGGATTACAAGGGGAAAACCAGCCGAGAGCTGCCCAGTGACGCGAGCCTACCAGAAGAGCTAAATGCCTTCTACGCTCTCTTCAAGGCAAGCAACACTGAACCATGTGTGAGAGCACCAGTTGTTCCAGACTAATGTATGATCACTCTCTCCGTAGCCGATGTGAATAAGATCTTTAAACTCTTATGGGCAGGTGGGACGGTAGCGTCCCACCTAGCCAACATCCGGTAAAATTGCAGAGCCGAAATTCAAAAATACCAAATTCAAATATTTAACAGTCTTGATAATATATGTGTTATACATCAAAATAAAGCTTAATTTCTTGTTAATCCAGCCGCTGTGTCAGATTTCAAAAAGGCTTTACTGCGAAAGCAAACCATGCGATTATCTGAGGACAGTGCCCCGCATACAAACACATGAAAATCATATTTCAACCAGGCAGGTGCGCCACAAAAGTCAGAAATAGCAATATAATTAATGCCTTACCTTTGAAGATCTTCTTCTGTTGGCACTCCAAAATGTCCCAGAAACATCACAAATGGTCCTTTTGTTCGATAATGTCCTTCTTTATGTCCCAAAAATGTCAATTTATTTGGCGTTTGATTCAGAAATACACCGGTTTCAACTCGCCCAACATGCTTACAAAGTATCTAATAACTTACCTGTAAACTTGGTCCAAACATTTCAAACAACGTTCCTAATCCAACCTCAGGTACCCTAAAACATAAATAATCGATCAAATTTAAGACGGAATAAACTGTTTCTAATACCGGATAAAAACAACGTGACGCGCGCTCCAGTTCACGTGCACCAAAACAGTAGAGTCCACCTGGAGTGACACTTACAATGAATAGGACTACTTCTTCATTTCTCAAAAGAAAAACATCGAACAATTTCTAAAGACTGTTCACATCTAGTGGAAGCCATAGGAACTGCAACCAGGTTCCTAATAATAAGGGTATCCCATAGAAACCTATTGGAAAATCCTATGACCTCAATTTTTTCCCCCTGGATGGTTTGTCCTCTGGGTTTCGCCTGCCATATCAGTTCTGTTATACTCACAGACATTATTTTAACAGTGTTAAAAACTTTTGAGTGTTTTCTATCCAAATCTATCAATGATATGCATATCCTAGCTTCTGGGCCTGAGTAACAGGCAGTTTACTTTAGGCATGCTTTTCATCCGAAGGTGAAAATACTGCCCCCTACCCAAGAGAAGATAAACAGGTTAACCACTGTAGTCCCTGTGCCCAACAATGGCAAGGTAACCTGTCTAAATGATTACCGCCCCGTAGCACTCCCATCTGTAGCCATGAAATGCTTTGAAAGGCTGGTCATGGTGCACAACAACACCCATCATCCCAGAAACCCTTGACCCACTCCAATTTGCATACTTCCCCAATAGATCCACTGATGAATCAATCTCTATTGCAGTCCACACTGCCCTTTCCCACCTGGACAAAAGGAACACCTACATTGGTTCTTCCTTTAAAAATGACGAGCTTATGCTGCGACTGTTTGTGGTAGATGGTGGCATTCTGTCATTGCACCACATTATCACAAGGGGGAGTTAGAACCATGATCTATCGGTAGTCTAAACTGTAGCAATTAATAAAGCCGTTTTCAGTCTGAGAGTCTCTCCTCGGGCACTAGAGTCCTGCATCAGGCAACAACAACAAAAACTGTCAGTGGTCCTAGAATTAAGCGAGAACTTGGGTAAGTACAATGCGGGAATTTCACTTGACATGTGGACTGACGATTTTCCAAAAAATAGGCATGGTGGGCTTTTGGTTTCTCTCCCTCTAAAAACAGAAATAAATCATTCTAAATAACAAACTGGCTTTATTTACAAATTAGCAAGAATGTCTCACCACATGTTCAAGAATTGCATTTTTCCCTTTATTCAGATTACAATCGCTTATTCAGATTACAATCGCGGTTATTTGAAACAAAATAATTTCCAAAATATCATAATTTTTTAAAACAAGCCATAGAAAGTTAGTTGCAATTTCAGTTTAAAAAAAACAAGGAACTTGTCTGTCGGCCCTGCATTAAAGACCAAAATTGGTTAAAGAAAATTGTGATAAATATAAATATATACCGCCGTCTCTATACCATGTCATTTTCCTTTCATAAAGCATCCTTATTTACAAAGCAAATATTATTATTATTAACCCTGCATTATAATTATTTAAAAGACCCTTAGCTCCTGAGTATTCTTAAATCAGGAGACCTACATGTAGAGATGAAAAAAATATTTTTAGATATACTGTAGGCCTACAGTAGGTGATATGAGTCTCACTAGTGTTGAGTATTGTGCTGTTAAAAGTGTTGTAGGTATTTAAAAAAAAACAAAAAAAATTAACCTTTATTTTACTACATAAAGGTCATCTTACTCTGCTGGCGTCTTGACCCAGTTTATGCCCTCATTTGCAATGCAAACCATAACAAATTACTATGGGAATAAATGGAAGTGGAAGGGAGAAAACATAAGGAAATTCTCTGTCGGCCCTACATGGAGGCCTTTTGAAAACACGTTTTCAAACACTTGTTTTTCACAAGGGCTATTAGCAGGACAATAGACACGATGTGGTCCCCAAAACACCTCTCTGACATAGGGTCCAGCATATCTCTTGATGATGTCATTGAATGTCTCACCAGCTTTGATCCATGTCTGGTCCTGCAGGACGCAAAGTTCTTTGTTTGTCAGACAAATCATTTAGTCGAAACTACAGAACAGTACAAAACAAGAGAACACACATGGTTACTGTTCTGAAAAAAATAATATTATAATAATTATATATATATATATATATATATAATGTCTTACAGAGCCTTTTCTTCAACTGTCTTCTGACTGTGATTAGAGCGATGTTGATTGCCTTTGCCGATCGCTCATCATCTTACCGAGTCCAGCGGCATGTTGCGGTTCATCTGATGAAGGTCACATTGGTTGGAGATTATAAGAGTGCATGGCCGTAAAGGCTAGATCATTTTTCAAACATTCATAGATGACCAACAGGGTCAAATAATATAAACAGTGGTTATAGAGGGTGCAACCGGTCAGCACCTTAGGAGTAAATGTCAGTTGGCTTTTCATAGCTGAGCATTCAGAGGTCAAGACGGCAAGTGAGAGAGAGAGAGAGAGAGAGAGAGAGAAAGAGAATCGAAACAAACAGTAACGCAGTAGCGCGTGTTAATGAGTTCCGAGAGACAATCTGTTATTGTCACACCCTGACCGTAGATTGCTTTGTATGTTTCTATTTTTTGTTTGGTCAGGGTGTGATGTGGGTGGGCATTCTATGTTTTGTTCTATGTTTTGTATTTCTAGGTGATTGGCCTGGTGTGGTTCTCAATCAGAGGCAGCTGTCTATCGTTGTCTCTGATTGAGAACCATATTTAGGTAGCCTGTTTTCCCACTGTTAGTTGTGGGTGGTTATTTTCTGTTTAGTGTTTTCACCTTGCAGGACTGTTTTCGGTTATTCCTATTGTTATTTTGTATTTAGTGTTCAGTTCAGTAGATTAAAGATGAACATGTACCCCGCTGCATTTTGGTCTGACGATTCCTCTTCTTCTTCCGATGAATGCCGTGACAGTTATCCAACGATTAGTTTAATAGCCCGGCTTCTGTAGGTGTGAAAATCCCCCCAACAAGCAATAGCCTACCCGCGTGTGGCCAACTATTTCAGCACTGTTTCGCGCTGCTCTGAGACAAGCAAGACTATTTAATAAACATATACTTTTTAAAACTGTTTTTTAAAATTAACCCTGCATTATAGTTGTATAAAAGCCCCGTAGATATTCATTTAGAATCCTCTAAATTGAATTAGATATACTACTGTACGAGGACATTTTATTGGATCTGATAGTATTTTCATTTAGAGATTCCGGTCAACTCTTTCATGTTTCCTTTTATGTCTCCTACCAATTATTATTGGATTATTCACCATGGCAACCATGATATTGGTGCATTTTTGACCAAATGTAAGTCAGAACAAATACTTATTTCATTTTTAGAATATTCCTGTTTCTATTGTTATATGTAAATACAAGAAATATGTATGTAGAGGGGTAACTTTCTTCACCAGTTCTGTTACCATTTTGTACAATTGTGTGATTAGTCTACCAGTTGGTGTAACTGTAATGTTAATTCTCTTGAGAGGAATTTTGCTCTTCACAATCACAATATTAAAAACGTTCAAATGCACTCATGAATTAAATCGCTTTAGCCGACATGTTGCGGTTCATCTGATGACGGATTGACTCGCTCTATAAGCCCAGGACGATAGTAAAATGGGCAATAAGATACACTACAAGAAAGGGAACACACATATATAACCGTAGAAAACAGTTGCAGGTCGGAGGGCCATCAAGCTTTGTTTAAAGTGCGTGTGGGCGACCTCATGCAACTGCAAAATGTCGCATGAAGCATATACTAAACAGTATTTCTTCATCAACATCTTTATGCTCTCGTTAATAAAATAATGATAAAAATACTCTTTCAGAATGCAGATGTATATTTTGTTATGGATCCATAATGAATTACTATGGGAATAAATATCACTGAATGACAGAAATATTGGAACATAGTAGGCTAATGAAGGTAAACAAATTGTTGCTTACTGGAAAACCCAAAATCATCCAATTGTTATAAACTACAGAACAATACAAAATAAGAGAACGCACATGGCTAATGTTCAGAAAATATGTACCGTATGTATATTTATTGGTCATATTGGTCATGGCTCCCGAGTGGTGCAGCGGTCTAAGGCACTGCATCTCAGAGCAAGTGGCATCACTACAGTCCCTGGTTTGAATCCAGGCAGATCACATCCGGCCGTGATTGGGAGTCCCATAGGGAGGCGGACAATTGGCCCAGCGTCATCTGGGTTTGGCCGGGGTAGGCCGTCATTATAAGTTAGAATTTGTTCTTAACTGACTTGCCTAGTTAAATAAAGGTTAAATAAAATAAAATATATATAATATGTCTTACAGAGCCTTTCCATAAGTTGACTCATGTTTCTTCAACTGTCTTCTGACTGTGATTAGAGCGATGTTGATGTTGTGCTGTGAGACCAGCAGATTCCAGACTGCATTGGCTTGAATAGTCTCACTGGAAATGGAATGCAATGTAAAAATGTGCAGAATACAGTAAAGACCAGCAGTCGATTTATTTAAGCATTATTTTTAGCATTATTAGGCCTACTTTACAGTATTGTAGCCTACTCTACCTGTTCATTTTCCTGGGCTGTTCGGTGTAACACAGGTGAAAAGCACTGTCCGTGACCATAATCTTTTGCCGACATGTTTAATTATTCAAGGCTCCTTTCTCTTCTCTGTGCTGGAGTTCTTTTAAGAATACTTACTGGAACACCCAAAGTCATCCAGTTGTTAAAATAGGATTTGAAGCAATAGCCTACCCGCGTGTGGTGAACTATTTCAGCACCATTTCGCACTGCTCTGAGACAAGCATGGGGACTGGTCTTGATAAATCAATGAGATTTTTATTTTCACTGAATCTCCATTTGGGTATTGGTTAGCCTACAATTAGGGTGTGGAAACGGTCATGTTGTACAACCCGCCTGAGGGTTTCGTCTTTATTTTTTCTTGGAATAGTAACATCATACTATTAATCAAATTAATTGAGCTACATTTCTTAAAATCAATCCCATATACTATGTTCTAACAAAACAGTTCTTATTAGCAAACTAGCACTAACTAGCATTAATGGCAACAATGGCTGACACTTAAATAACGTGCTATGTAAATTACTATGGCTCAGCGTTCAACACCATAGTGGCCTCCAAGCTCATCACTAAGCTAAGGACCCTGGGACTGAACGCCTCCCTCTGCAACTGGATTGTGGACTTCTGGACAGGCCGCCCCTAGGTGGAGAGGGTAGGCAACAACACATCCGCCTCGCTGACCCTCAACACGGGGGTCCCTCAGGGGTGCGTGCTCAGTCCCCTCTGGTACTCCCTGTTCACCCAAGATTGCGTGGCCACGCACAACTCCAACACCATCAAGTGTAAAAACTATATTCAGATTTGATAGCTGTGCAGGAATCCCTTGCTGATTTAAAACTTGTGTTTATTATGGGGGGGGGGGGGGGGGGGGGGAAATAAGTTGTTTTTAAACTCTCCTAAGAATGTTTCAGATGAACTACATGTTAGCTCATTAGATGATTCTCCAATCGAACATGCTCACGCATATAAATACTTAGGCATTTGGATTAGTATGGATTTGACGTTTAAAGAGCGTATAGATGTGCTGGTTACAAAGCGAAGATTTAATGTAGGCTTTTTCTACAAAAACAGATCATGCTTTCTCTTAGAGGTAGGAATCAGATTATTCAGTCAACCTTTTTATCTGTTCTTGATTATGGTGATATTATTTATTAACGTGCAGCTGGTACTATTCCTAAACCTTTGGATGCTATCTACCATAATGCCCATTGTTTTGTTACAGGTGACAGTTTTGATACTCATCACTGCATCCTGTATCAAACGGTTGGCTGGACTTCGCTAAAGACCCGTAGACCTCTACATTACTCCCTTTTTGTTCACAAGGCCCTACTTCATAAACTTCAGTTGTATCTAACTTTGCTGTTGAAGTAGAGACACCTTAGTTGCCTAACCTATTCACAGGACTGTTTAACTCTTGAGGTTCCTAGGGTCTCCACCGAGCTAGGTAAATCTGCTTTTAGTTATAATGCACTGTATTGCTGTAACAAAATTAAAAATACATTTAATTTTGATGTTCGGGTGCGTTCGTGCAATTTAAAGTACGAATTGGGGACTTATTTAATCTTATGAGGGTAGGCAACAACACATCCGCCACTCTGATCCTCAACACAGGTGTTTGTACTTAGTCCCCTCCTGTATTCCCTGTTCACCCATGACTACGTTGCCAAACAAGACTCCAACATAATCATTAAGTTTGCTGACGACACAACAGTGGTAGGCCTGATCAACGACAACGATGAGACAGCCTATAGGGAGGAGGTCAGAGACCTGGCAGTGTGGTGCCAGGACAACAACCTCTCCCTCAATGTGAGCAAGACAAAGGAGCTGATCGTGGACTACAGAACAGGCCTACAGGGGCTGTAGTGGAGCGGGTCGAGAGTTTCAAGTTCCTTGGTGTCCAGATCACCTACGAACTATCATGGTCCAAGCACACCAAGACAGTCGTTAAGAGGGCATGACAACACCTTTTCCCCCTCAGGAGACTGAAGAGATTTGGCATGGGTCCCCAAATCCTCAAAAAGTTCTACAGCTGCACCATTGAGAGCATCCTGACCAGTTGCATCACCGCCTGGTATGGCAACTGCTCGGCATCTGATCGTAAGGCGCTACAGAGGGTTGTGCGTACGGCCCAGTACATCACTGGGGCCAAGCTTCCTGCCAACCAGGACTTATATACTAGGCTGTGTAAGAGGAAGCCAAAAAAATTGTCAGAGACTCCAGTTACCCTAGTCATAGACTGTTTTCTCTGCTACCACACGGCAAGCAGTACCGGAGCGCCAAGTCTTGGACCAAAAGGCTCCTTAACAGCTTCTACCCCCAAGCCATAAGACTGCTGAACAATTAATCAAATGGCCACCGGACTATTTACATTGACACACCCCCCCTCCATTTGTTTTGTACACTGCTGCTACTCGCTGTTTATTATCTATGCATAGTCACTTCACCCCTACCTACATGTACAAATTACCTCGACTAACCTGTACCCCCCGCATATTTACTCGGTACCGGTACCCCTGTATATGGACTCGTTATTGTTATTTTATTGTGTTACTTTTAATTAGTTTTTACTTTAGTTTATTTGGTAAATATTGTCTTAACTCTTTCTTGAACTGCGCTGTTGGTTATTAAGGGCTTGTAAGTAAGCATTTCACGATAAGGTCTACACTTGTTGTATTCGGCGCATGTAACAAATAATGTTTTATTTATTTATTTGTGGAGAAATGTAACTGTTTTCTGGGAGATTTGTGATGTTTTATTTGTGCTTCACATGAATGTGTTTTGGTATTTCAATGTGTGTATACTGTATACTGAACAAAAATATAAATGCAACATGTAAAGTGTTTCATGAGCTGAATTTAAAGATCACAGAAATGTTCCATACGCACAAAAAGCTTATTTCTCTCACATTTTGTGCACAAATTTGTTTACATCCCTGTTAGTGAGCATTTCTCCTTTGCCAAAATAATCAATCCACCTGACAGTTGTGGCATATCAAGAAGCTGATTAAACAGCATGATCATTACACAGGTGCACCTTGTCCTGGGGACAATAAAAGGCCACTCTAAAATGTGCAGTTTTGTCACACAACACAATGCCACAGATGTCTCAAGTTTTGAGGGAGTGTGCAATTGGCATGCTGACTGCAGGAATGTCCACCAGAGGTGTTGCCAGAGAGTTGTATGTTCATTTCTCTACCATAAGCCGCATCCAATGTTGTTTTAGAAAATTTGGCAGTACATCCAACCAGCCTCACAACCGCACACCACGTGTCACCACTCCACCCCAGGACCTCCACATCCGGCTTCTTCACATGCGGGATCGTCTGAGATGAGCCAACAAGACAGCTGATGAAATGTTGTATTTCTGTCTGTAATAAAGCCCTTTTGTGGGGGAAAACTCATTCTTATTGGCTGGGCCTGGCTCCCAAATTGGTGGGCCTAGCCCCTTCCATGCCCACTCATGGCTGCGCCCCTGCCCAATCATGTGAAATCCATAGATTAGGGTGTAATTTATTTATTTCAATTGATTTCCTTATGTGAAAGTAAAATCATTGAAATTGTTGCATTTTGTGTTTATATTTTTGTTCAGTGTAAACAGTGCCTTCGGAAAGTATTCAACCCCCTTGACTTTTTCCACATTTTGTTATGTTATAGCCTATTTCTAAAATGTATTAATATGTTTTTTTCCCCCCTCACAAATCTACACACAATGTCCCATAATGACAAAGCAAAAACAGGCTTTTAGAAATGTTTGAAAGTTTATTAAAAATATAAACCAAAAATATCACATTTACATAATTATTCAGACCCTTTACTCAGTACTTTGTTGGAGCACCATTGGCAGCGATTACAGCCTTGAGTGTTCTTGGGTATGATGCTACAAGCTTGGCACTGTACACTGCTGCTACTCTGTTTATTATATATCCTGGTTGCCTAGTCACTTTTACCCCTACCCATATGTACATACTGTATTTGTCATGTTTTGTCTTTTGATTATCATGTCTTGTCCCTGTGCTTCCCTTCCATTTGTCTCCCTCTGCTGGTCTTAGTAGGTTCTTTCCCTCTCTCTTCCCCTCCCTCTCTTCCTCTCTCGCTCTCTCTCTATCGTTCCGTTCCTGCTCCCAGCTGTTCCTCATTCTCCTAACTACCTCATTTAATCTTTCACACCTGTCCCCTATTTTGCCCTCTGATTAGAGTTCCTATTTCTCCCTCTGTTTTCCGCTTCTGTCCTTGTCGGATTCTTGTTTGATGTTTGCTGTTCCGTGTCCTGGTTCCGCCCTGTCGTGTTTTTGCCTTCATCAGATGCTGCGTGTGAGCAGGTGTCATCTAAGATATATCCAGGAGTACCGTTTTGTTTAAGTTTGGAATAAAGACTCTGTTTTTGTTAAGTCGCTTTTGGGTCCTCATTCATCTGCATAACAGAAAGATCCGACCAGTATGGACCCAGCGACTACGGATTCTCGCAACACTGCCATCGAGATCCAGGGAGCAATGCTCGGCAGACACGAGCAGGAATTGTCTGCTGCTCGTCATGCCGTTGAGACCCTGGCCGCTCAGGTTTCCAACCTCTCAGGACAGTTTCAGAGTCTTCGTCTCGTGCCACCTGTTACTTCCTGGTCTTCCGAGTCTTCGGAACCTAGGGTTAATAACCCACCATGTTACTCTGGGCAACCCACTGAGTGCCGCTCCTTTCTGACCCAGTGTGATATTGTGTTTTCTCTCCAGCCCAACACATACTCACGAGAGAGAGCTCGGATCGCCTACGTCATATCACTCCTTACTGGTCGGGCTCGGGAGTGGGGCACAGCTATCTGGGAGGCAAGGGCTGAGTGTACTAACGATTATCAGAGCTTTAAAGAGGAGATGATACGGGTTTTTGATCGTTCAGTTTTTGGGAAGGAGGCTTCCAGGGTCCTGGCTTCCCTATGTCAAGGTGATCGATCCATAACGGATTACTCTATAGAGTTTCGCACTCTTGCTGCATCCAGTGACTGGAACGAGCCGGCGTTGCTCGCTCGTTTTCTGGAGGGACTTCACGCTGAGGTTAAGGATGAGATTCTCTCCCGGGAGGTTCCTTCCAGCGTGGACTCTTTGATTGCACTCGCCATCCGCATAGAACGACGGGTAGATCTTCGTCACCGAGCTCGTGGAAGAGAGCTCGCGTTAACGGTGTTTCCCCTCTCCGCATCTCAACCATCTTCTCCCATCAGCTCAGAGACTGAGCCCATGCAGCTGGGAGGTATTCGCATCTCGACTAAGGAGAGGGAACGGAGAATCACCAACCGCCTTTGTCTCTATTGCGGTTCTGCTGGACATTTTGTCATGTCATGTCCAGTAAAAGGCCAGAGCTCATCAGTAAGCGGAGGGCTACTGGTGAGCGCTACTACTCAGGTCTCTCCATCAAGATCCTGTACTACCTTGTCGGTCCATCTACGCTGGACCGGTTCGGCTGCTTCCTGCAGTGCCTTGATAGACTCTGGGGCTGAGGGTTGTTTTATGGACGAAGCATGGGCTCGGAAACATGACATTCCTCTCAGACAGTTAGGGAAGCCCACGCCCATGTTCGCCTTAGATGGTAGTCTTCTCCCCAGTATCAGATGTGAGACACTACCTTTAACCCTCACAGTATCTGGTAACCACAGTGAGACCATTTCCTTTTTGATTTTTCGTTCACCTTTTACACCTGTTGTTTTGGGTCATCCCTGGCTAGTATGTCATAATCCTTCTATTAATTGGTCTAGTAATTCTATCCTATCCTGGAACGTTTCTTGTCATGTGAAGTGTTTAATGTCTGCTATCCCTCCTGTGTCTTCTGTCCCCTCTACTCAGGAGGAACCTGGTGACTTGACAGGAGTGCCGGAGGAATATCATGATCTGCGCACGGTCTTCAGTCGGTCCAGAGCCAGCTCCCTTCCTCCTCACCGGTCGTATGATTGTTGTATTGATCTCCTTCCGGGGACCACTCCCCCTCGGGGTAGACTTTACTCTCTGTCGGCTCCCGAACGTAAGGCTCTCGAGGATTATCTGTCTGTTTCTCTCAACGCCGGTACCGTGGTGCCTTCTTCCTCTCCCGCCGGAGCGGGGTTTTTCTTTGTTAAGAAGAAGGACGGTACTCTGCGCCCCTGTGTGGATTATCGAGGGCTGAATGACATAACGGTTAAGAATCGTTATCCGCTTCCCCTTATGTCGTCAGCCTTCGAGATGCTGCAGGGAGCCAGGTTCTTTACTAAGTTGGACCTTCGTAACGCTTACCATCTCGTACGCATCAGAGAGGGGGACGAGTGGAAAACGGCGTTTAACACTCCGTTAGGGCATTTTGAATACCGGGTTCTGCCGTTCGGTCTCTCTAATGCTCCAGCGGTCTTTCAGGCATTAGTCAATGATGTACTGAGAGACATGCTGAACATCTTTGTTTTCGTTTACCTTGACGATATCCTGATTTTTTCACCGTCACTCGAGATTCATGTTCAGCACGTTCGACGTGTACTCCAGCGCCTTTTAGAGAATTGTCTCTACGTGAAGGCTGAGAAGTGCGCCTTTCATGTCTCCTCTGTCACTTTTCTTGGTTCTGTTATTTCCGCTGAAGGCATTCAGATGGATCCCGCTAAGGTCCAGGCTGTCAGCGATTGGCCCGTCCCTAAGTCACGTGTCGAGTTGCAGCGCTTTCTCGGTTTCGCTAATTTCTATCGGCGTTTCATTCGTAATTTCGGTCAAGTGGCTGCCCCTCTCACAGCTCTGACTTCTGTCAAGACTTGCTTTAAGTGGTCCGGTTCCGCCCAGGGAGCTTTTGATCTCCTCAAGAAGCGTTTTACATCCGCTCCTATCCTTGTTACTCCTGACGTCACTAAACAATTTATTGTCGAGGTTGACGCTTCAGAGGTGGGCGTGGGAGCCATTCTGTCCCAGCGCTTCCAGTCTGACGATAAGGTTCATCCTTGCGCTTACTTTTCTCATCGCCTGTCGCCATCGGAACGCAACTATGATGTGGGTAACCGCGAACTGCTCGCTATCCGCTTAGCCATAGGCGAATGGCGACAGTGGTTGGAGGGGGCGACCGTTCCTTTTGTCGTTTGGACTGACCATAAGAACCTTGAGTACATCCGTTCTGCCAAACGACTTAATGCACGTCAAGCTCGTTGGGCGTTGTTTTTCGCTCGTTTCGAGTTCGTGATTTCCTATCGCCCGGGGAATAAGAACACCAAGCCTGATGCCTTATCCCGTCTCTTTAGTTCTTCTGTGGTTTCTACCGACCCCGAGGGGATTCTCCCTGAAGGGCGTGTTGTCGGGTTGACTGTCTGGGGAATTGAGAGACAGGTAAAGCAAGCGCTCACTCACACTGCGTCGCCGCGCGCTTGTCCTAGTAACCTTCTGTTTGTTCCTGTCCCTACTCGTCTGGCTGTTCTTCAGTGGGCTCATTCTGCCAAGTTAGCTGGCCACCCCGGTGTTCGGGGTACGCTTGCTTCTATTCGCCAGCGGTTTTGGTGGCCTACTCAGGAGCGGGACACGCGCCGTTTCGTGGCTGCTTGTTCGGACTGCGCGCAGACTAAGTCAGGTAACTCTCCTCCTGCCGGTCGTCTCAGACCGCTTCCCATTCCTTCTCGACCATGGTCTCACATCGCCTTAGACTTTATTACCGGTCTGCCTTCGTCTGCGGGGAAGACTGTGATTCTTACGGTTATCGATAGGTTCTCTAAGGCGGCACATTTCATTCCCCTCGCTAAGCTTCCTTCCGCTAAGGAGACGGCACAAATCATCATTGAGAATGTGTTCAGAATTCATGGCCTCCCGTTAGACGCCGTTTCAGACAGAGGTCCGCAATTCACGTCACAGTTTTGGAGGGAGTTCTGTCGTTTGATCGGTGCTTCCGTCAGTCTCTCTTCCGGGTTTCATCCCCAGTCTAACGGTCAAGCAGAAAGGGCCAATCAGTCGATTGGTCGCATTTTACGCAGCCTTTCGTTTCGAAACCCTGCGTCTTGGGCAGAACAGCTCCCCTGGGCTGAGTACGCTCACAACTCGCTTCCTTCGTCTGCTACAGGGCTATCTCCGTTTCAGAGTAGTCTTGGTTACCAGCCTCCTCTGTTCTCGTCCCAGCTCGCCGAGTCCAGCGTTCCCTCCGCTCAGGCTTTTGTCCAACGTTGTGAGCGCACTTGGAGGAGGGTCAGGTCTGCACTTTGCCGTTACAGGGCGCAGACTGTGAGAGCCGCCAATAAACGTAGGATTAAGAGTCCTAGGTATTGTCGCGGTCAGAGAGTGTGGCTTTCCACTCGTAACCTTCCCCTTACGACAGCTTCTCGCAAGTTGACTCCGCGGTTCATTGGTCCGTTCCGTGTCTCTCAGGTCGTCAATCCTGTCGCTGTGCGACTGCTTCTTCCGCGACATCTTCGTCGCGTCCACCCTGTCTTCCATGTCTCTTGTGTCAAGCCTTTTCTTCGCGCTCCCGTTCGTCTTCCCTCCCCCCCTCCCGTCCTTGTCGAGGGCGCACCTATTTACAAGGTACGGAAGATCATGGACATGCGTTCTCGGGGACGTGGTCACCAGTACTTAGTGGATTGGGAGGGTTACGGTCCTGAGGAGAGGAGTTGGGTTCCATCTCGGGACGTGCTGGACCGTTCGTTGATTAATGATTTCCTCCGTTGCCGCCAGGGTTCCTCCTCGAGTGCGCCAGGAGGCGCTCGGTGAGTGGGGGGGTACTGTCATGTTTTGTCTTTTGATTATCATGTCTTGTCCCTGTGCTTCCCTTCCATTTGTCTCCCTCTGCTGGTCTTAGTAGGTTCTTTCCCTCTCTCTTCCCCTCCCTCTCTTCCTCTCTCGCTCTCTCTCTATCGTTCCGTTCCTGCTCCCAGCTGTTCCTCATTCTCCTAACTACCTCATTTAATCTTTCACACCTGTCCCCTATTTTGCCCTCTGATTAGAGTTCCTATTTCTCCCTCTGTTTTCCGCTTCTGTCCTTGTCGGATTCTTGTTTGATGTTTGCTGTTCCGTGTCCTGGTTCCGCCCTGTCGTGTTTTTGCCTTCATCAGATGCTGCGTGTGAGCAGGTGTCATCTAAGATATATCCAGGAGTACCGTTTTGTTTAAGTTTGGAATAAAGACTCTGTTTTTGTTAAGTCGCTTTTGGGTCCTCATTCATCTGCATAACAGTATTACTTCAATACCTCAACTACCTCGTACCCCTGCACATTGACTCGGTACTGATACTCCTTGTGTACAGCCTCGTTATTGTTATTTTATTGTGTTACTATTTATTTAGCAAATATTTGTATTACTTTTTAACTCTGCGTTTCACTGTAAAGTCTACACCTGTTGTATTCAGCACGTGACCAATACAATTTGATTTGATTGTCTATTTTTTGTTGAATTCTGGGTTGAATTGAAAAACAATAGCTGCTGATGACTTTGCAAATGCTATATAGGCCTATATGAGTGAAATAAGCTATGGTCATGCTGTATTTCATTTGCTCTGTTAAGCCTACCCTTTGGAATGAGTTCAATAGCAACAGTTAATTTATTTCATTTTTAAGTGGAATTCTCTCAACAATCATTCTCAAGATAGCACATT
The DNA here is from genome assembly GCF_016432855.1 of Salvelinus namaycush. Taxonomy (NCBI): domain Eukaryota; kingdom Metazoa; phylum Chordata; class Actinopteri; order Salmoniformes; family Salmonidae; genus Salvelinus; species Salvelinus namaycush. The sequence continues at coordinate 12,301,074 of NC_052318.1, read as the reverse complement.
GGTAATAGTCAGTGGCAAATATCATAGCTAAGCATGGCTTGGTTAAAATCCTGGATGGGAGACCAAAGGGTAGCTGTAAAAAGATAAATTCTCCAGTAAGAGGTACTGCCCAGCCTATTGTTTTTCTGATAGTGGATATAACGTTGAAGATCTGACGTTGTTTCAAAAGTACAAATTTAACATATTTTATACAAGGATTGTCTATGTTTAAATTTGGATACCATGATGACAAAATCCTGTGGTTGAAATTACCCAGTTTACTTTGATGCCTTTTTAAAATCCAATGTATTTTCCACGTCACAAGACGTTGACAAATTACATTGAAACATTGATTCAACCAGTTGGTGTCTAGTGGGAAATGTCTGCCAAATACTGTAAATGTCATCATTAGGTAGTTCTATAACTTCTCTTAATTGTCATATTATTACAAAAAACTAATGGATAAACAAAATATGTGGGAAAAGTAACCATTTTAAATAGTGCCCTTTATTCATCTGTTCTTTATGCATCTTATTTGCTGATAAATAAATACAAATTCTCCATGATATTGGATAATCTTAATAAACAGTTATTTATTGCCTTCATCATACTTATACCATACTGTATCTAACATGTCATACTTTGTTCAGGCAGAACAGTACCATAGCAGATGTGAAAACCTTGTTTCCTGTAGGATCTTTCCAGTCTCTGTAGGCTGTTCATCATGAGTAATGTTGGCCCTATGTTCCTCCTCTAACTTCCCTACCATGTGGTGTTATGATAATATGCTTCCACATCTTTGTTCATTTCTTTTCTTCTGTGGTGTTATTTTAAGAGCAATCATCACACAACTCCCTTAGACAGTTCAAATACAGTATGGTCTGTCTGAGTGGGCAAATTATCACTTTAACTTCTCACATAATGGAATAAATATTGATGACAATTGCATTGCGGGAATGGTATGTCATACAGGACCTATGCAAAAAGGTTATATCCAAAGCTTAACTGTGCATAATTAGCCTACAGTGTCTACTCTGTGTGTAAGCATATGCTTTTGTTGAATCGGTTTTCAATTTTTAAAAAAAATAGAAAGGGTACACATCAAATACAGTGTATGAAATAAAACGGAAGTGACAGGTTCATCCAAATATAGCATTCTCCCTTGAGAACGCAGACAGGCAATATCACTTGGTGATGCTCACGCAATCCCTAGAATTGTGTGAGTAAAGGGGATAGTGTCTTGGTAGTGTCTTGGTCACACAGTATAATATATAGTATACAATAGAACAGCAGCGTTGACTGTGTGTGTGTGTGTGTGTGTGTGTGTGTGTGTGTGTGTGTGTGTGTATGCTTGTGTGTGTTAATGTGTGGTTGTGTGTGTGTTTATGTGTGGTTGTGTGTGTGGTTGTGTGTGGCTGTGCTTGTGTGTGTTAATGTGTGGTTGTGTGTGTGTTTATGTGTGGTTGTGTGTGTGGTTGTGTGTGGCTGTGCTTGTGTGTGTTAATGTGTGCTTGTGTGTGTGGTTGTGTGTGGCTGTGCTTGTGTGTGTTAATGTGTGGTTGTGTGTGTGTTAATGTGTGGTTGTGTGTGTGGTTGTGTGTGGCTGTGCTTGTGTGTGTTAATGTGTGGTTGTGTGTGTGTTAATGTGTGGTTGTGTGTGTGTTTATGTGTGGTTGTGTGTGTGTGGTTGTGTGTGGCTGTGCTTGTGTGTAAGGGTTGGACGTGTGGAGAGTCAATGCAGATAGTCTCTGAGGTGCAGTTCTGAGCAGGTCGACAGCTAGGGTTACCTGTTTAACAGTCTGATGGCCTGGTTGTAGAAGTTGTCTTGGAGCCTATTGTTCCGAGACCTGATGATCCGGTACCATTTGCCAGATAGTAGCAGAGTGAACAGTCCATGGGTGACGGAGTCCTCAACAATCTTCGGGCCTTCCTCAGACGCCGCATGATATTGCTATTGCTTACTAGCCATTTAATAGTTAGAGTCCTATTTCATTAGATAGGAAAATGGCTTGTGGCAGTTAAAACATTGTATAAACGAAGTGTTGAGATTTCACTTCAGGAGGAATTTCTTCACTCTGCAGGTATCCATGGCAACATACTCACAAGAGTAACCCAGTCCCTCATTGTTACCTGCCAATTTCAACAGAGTCTACATCAGATGCCTGGGAAAAATGTTCACATTTGACAATACAAATTGGTTGAATTGGATGGTGTTTGCCTCTCTCTCGAAATGTCAATGTATGTGACAATCAGCACATCCACATTGAACTCACTGTTAATGTGCCAGTGTTGGAACCACAAGTTATTTCTGAGTACACCTGTAGTTTCTCTTCATTTGGGTGTGAGCGAATCATATCAGTGATATGATATCACCCAATGCACCATGGGTTGTATATGTATCGATCGTTTCCGAGTAGGAGTAATGTTCTTGGATTAGTTCCCTCCTGTCCATATAATTGTATCAATTGTGATCTAAAAGGCAAAACTGTTCCTAAGTCAGCACACCTACTCTGAGACGCTTGATACATATACAGTAGATGGGTTGGTTGTTTAGCAACAAAACCGACGCGTGTTCAACTATGGGGCAAAACAGACGGGGTTGGCTTAGACTGTTGAAAACAAATACATTTGCACATTGAGCACTTGTTATTTCTAAAATACGTTGTTATAGTTGTTGGTTAGCTAGCTAGTGAATTTTTGCTATATTAGCATAGACATGACATCATTGCTTAAGTCGTAAATCGGGAGGTGGGCTATAGAGGGTTATATTGGTCCGCTAATACAGGACTAGTAAAGGCCGAGTGCAGTACTCCTGTGAAAAAAATATTTTATAATGAATATTTATTTTTTATTACAATTTTTCAGGGGGTGCTGCAGCATCCTTAGCACCCCTACTTCCCACGGCTATGCTCGAGACTTTGGCAGAATCTTTTTTAATACCACACAAATGACACAAATGGCAGGCTACTTTGACACTGACAAACTGAGATCAGGAAAAACGACCTTGTCTTGAATCAATCAATAGCTTAGGCCTAGGAGTGTGAAGACTACAATATGAGGAGGAAATTATAGTCCTAAAAAATGCTTTCCAGTTTCACTGACTCACCAATGATGCGCCGCTCACTGGCGGGTGATGGCCGAAGTGCTGAAATTTGAAATTTGTGACAGTCTCTGCAGTTCTATAGCTATCAGAGATCACTAATTTAGAGAATCTTCGATGCTATAGATGCGTTTCCTTTTACTATATGCTATGGCAGTGTTTTTCGTAGATGCAGTCCACCCATTTTAAAAGTGCACATTCACTTCCACAACATTTGTTCTAGGCTACCAGCATGAAAGATGAACATGCACAATAACACAGGATACCCGTACAAAAATCCACTGCCATTAAAATGCAGTAACTCTGCAGTACAATGAAATAATGGTTGTTTAAGGAATGATATCTGGTAGCTTGCTGTGTGTGTTGGCTTATAAAGATCATCTTTTGTTGATGTTAATTGCACTGTTTATTGTGTTGCACATTTTCTTCTGTTCCACTGCCTGCAATTTTGATGTTCTATTATGACTAACTACATTTGTTTTCAGAATTTTACAAATAACACATAGGCCTATGTCTTTTACTTCAATATCCTACTACAATCCACCAGGATTTACAACAAAAAAAAATTCTACAATTTATTTTCATCGATAATTAGTAAAACATTACTGCACCTGAACTTGAAACTGAGAATATGACAATTATATTTTCCCTTAAAGCTTTTAAGCAATTAATATAATGCGTGCAATAATTACATTTTATTTTCAGTAGCTAAATAAGGAGTTAGGCATATCAGTTCCAGCTAAAACTTGGATTGGAATCTGTGCCTTCGCGTAGCAATACATTGTAATTTAAGTAATCTTCTGCTGTATTTTTCGGGGTATCTGTACTTTACTATTTATAGTTTTTAATTACTTTTACTTCATTCAAATCAATCAAATGTATTTATAAAGCCATTTTTAAAAGCACAAAGAAAGGTGAAACAAACCAAGGTGTGACAGTGCCCCACCCCCCCTCTAGGGATGCCACCTGGCGCATACCTGGTTGACCGGGGTGCCGGCAATGGAACTCAGTGATGAGGGCTGGATCCAGGATGTTCCTACCGGGGACAGGAAGAGGTTGAAGGAGGCCAGCCGGAGCTTGCTGAGGAGTCTTGTTCTGAGCACAGACGATGCAGGCGGCGAAGAACGCAGAGAAATTCCAGAACCATGGTGGGCCACCAAAAGCATTGTCGCACAAAGGCCAGGGTCCGACGGGAGCCAGGGTGGCAGGCAAGCCTGGAGGAATGAGCCCATTCCAAGACTAAACATCCCGTTAGCAGGGCACCCCCCCGGTTCGGCTGGGAACGCTGGGCCTCACCTGGATCTCTATTCCCCAGACAATGGTAGCCGCCAGGCACAAGGTAAGAAGAATGATCTCAGGGTTCGAGGGTGTAGAAGCGAGGCAATAGCGGTGTGAAAGTGCGTCCGGCTTAACATTCTTAGACCCCGGGCGGTAGGAGATGGTGAAGTTGAACCGGGTGAACAACAGGTCCCATCGAAGATATTCCAGGTTCATGTGATCCGTCCAGACTATGAATGGAAGTTCCGCCCCCTCTAACCAGTGTCTCCACTCCTCCAAGGCCATCTTCACGGCGAGTAGTTCTCGGTTCCCCACATCATAATTCCTCTCCGTGGCGTTAAGGTGATGGGAGAAGGTTCAGGGATGCAGCTTAAGGTCCAGGGCAGAATGCTGGGACAGGATGGCAGTCATAAGGTCGATGCGGAGGAAGCAAAGTGGCCCGGGCCTTGCTGAAAACCTCCTAGGATCCTGAGATCCTGGTACTCCGTGGGAATGCCGGAGAGGTCCGAGGCTTCTTCCGAACCCACAGGAAGACATCCCGGGGCAGGCTACGCCGACTTCAGGCAATGGCCATGGCAGAAGAGGCTCCAGCCCACGATAGTACCAGCAATCCAGTTGATACTGGGATTGTGGAGCTGGAGCCAAGAAAACCCCAGTACCATGGGAACCTGAGGAGACTTGATGAGCATAAACTGTATAGATTCACTGTGGTTCCAGAACAAATGCAGGTGGATAGGAGTAGCATTGTGGGTGACCCTACATATAGAGTGCCCATCCAGTGCTCTAGCATCCAGGTGGCTGGAAAGGGGCTGAGTGGGGATGCCCACCTCAGACACCAGGGTAGTGTCCATTAAACTTTCGTCGGCCCCAGAATCAATGAGAACACGGAGAGATTTAGACTCGTCACCCCACTCAGAAAAATGACAACTTGTCCGTGTAGACCAATTTGGGTTTCCAATCTCTCCAAAAGAATGTGGTGATCGATGATGTCAAATGCAGCACTAAGGTCTAGGAGCACGAGGACAGATGCAGAGCCTTGGTCAGAAGCTATTAAAATGTAATTTACCACCTTCACGAGTGCAGTCTCAGTGCTATGATGGGGTCTAAAATTGTTTATACATTGTATACATTGTTTGTCTTCAGGAAGGCAGTGAGTTGCTGTGCAACAACTTTTTCTAAAATGTTTGAGAGGAATGAGAGATTCGATATAGGCCAATAGTTTTTTTTTTTTTTTCTTGGTCAAGGTGTGGCCTTTTCAAGAGAAGCTTTATTACTGCCACTTCTAGTGAGTTTGGTACACATCTGGTGGATATGGAGCCATTTATTATGTTCAACATAGGAGGGCCAAGCACAGGAAGTAGCTCTTTCAGTAGTTTAGTTGGAATAGGGTCCAGTATGCAGCTTGAAGGTTTAGAGGCCATGACTATTTTCATGAATGTGTCAAGGGATATAGGATTAAAAAACTTGAGTATTTTCCTTGATCCTAGGTCCTGGCAGTGTTGTGCAGGTAATGTGCTCGGGTAATTTCTGTATACCAGGGAGCTAGTTTCTTATGACAATTTTTTTGTTTTTAGGGGTGCGACTGCAGCTAGGGTATTACGCAAGGTTAAATTTAGTTCCTCAGTTAGGTGGTTAACTGATTTTTGTACTCTGACGTCCTTGGGTGGGTGGAGGGAGTCTGGAAGGGCATGTAGGAATACTTCACTACATTCCTAAAGAAAATAATGTACTTTTTACTGCATCTATTTTTCCTGACACCCAACAGTACTTGTTACATTTTTAATGTTTAGCAGGACAGGAAAATGGTCCAATTCACACACTAATCAAGAGAACATGTGGTCATCCCTACTGCCTATGATCTGGCGGACTCTCTAACACAAATGCATAGTTTGTAAATAATGTTGGAATGTGCCCCTGGCTATCCATAAATGTTCAAAACAAGAAAATGTTGCCATCTGCTTTGCTTAATATAAGCAATTTGAAATGATTTATACTTTTAATACTTAAGTATATTTTAGCAATTAAATTTACTTTTAACACTTGAGTAGATTTAAAACCAAAGACTTTTTGAATTTTACTCAAGTAGTATTTTACTGGGTGACACTTTTACTTGAGTCATTTTCTATTATGGTATCTTTACTTTTACTCAAGTATGACAATTGGGTATTTTTCCATCACTGTAAACATTGACAGTTTCTCAAAATGTAAACAAAAAACATATTGATAGTGAAGTGGTACTCCCTGTTCTCCTGCATTCTTAATAAATGTAAGTAAAGCAGCGCTTTGTTAGGGAGAACAACGTCAAGAAAAGTTTTGCTAGCTAACTAGCTAGCTGGCTAATTTTAGCTAGCTAATTATAGCTCTCTGGCTAATCCTCCAAGGACATTGTAAGTACATTTTTACCTGTTGTTTCTAGCTAGGTAGCTAACGTTTTGACATTTTGATATCTGTTTAGTCAATGACAGTAAATGTGTGTAGCTATGTGTGTGTTTCTTTCTCTGTGTGTGTGTGTGTGTGTGTGTGTGTGTGAGCATGAGAGAGAGATGATAATGACAATAACTTAAAAGGTCTGCACTTTTTGGGCAATACGGACTTTCAGCTCCCTCCAAAGATTTTCTATTGGGTTCAGGTCTGGAGACTGGCTAGGCCACTCCAGGACCTAGAGATGCTTCTTACGGAGCCACTCCTTAGTTGCTCTGGATGTGTGTTTCGGGTCGTTGTCATGCTGGAAGACCCAGTCACGACCCATCTTCAATGCTCTTATTGAGGGAATTAGGTTTTTGGCCAAGATCTCACGATACATGGCCCCATCCATCCTTCCCTCAATACGGTGCAGTCGTCCTGTCCCCTTTGCAGAAAAGCATCCCCAAAGAATGATGTTTCCACCTCCATGCTTCACGGTTGGGATGGTGTTCTTGGGGTTGTACTCATCCTTCTTCTTCTTCCAAACACGGCGAGTGGAGTTTAGACCAAAAAGCTCTATTTTTGTCTCATCAGACCACATGACCTTCTCCCATTCCTCCTCTGGATCATCCAGATGGTCATTGGCAAACTTCAGACGGGCCTGGACATGCGCTGGCTTGAGCAGGATGACCTTGCGTGCGCTGCAGGATTTTAATCCATGACGGCGTAGTGTGTTACTAATGGTTTTCTTTGAGACTGTGGTCCCAGCTCTCTTCAGGTCATTGACCAGGTCCTGCCGTGTAGTTCTGGGCTGATCCCTCACCTTCCTCATGATCATTGATGCCCCACGAGGTGAGATCTTGCATGGAGCCCCAGACCGAGGGTGATTGACCATCATCTTCAACTTCTTCCATTTTCTAATAATTGCGCCAATAGTTGTTGCCTTCTCACCAAGCTGCTTGCCTATTGTCTTGTAGCCCATCCCAGCCTTGTGCAGGTCTACAATGTTATCCCTGATGTCCTTACACAGCTCTCTGGTCTTGGCCATTGTGGAGAGGTTGGAGTCTGTTTGAATGAGTGTGTGGACAGGTGTCTTTTATACAGGTAACGAGTTCAAACAGGTGCAGTTAATACAGGTAATGAGTGGAGAACAGGAGGGCTTCTTAAAGAAAAACGAACAGGTCTGTGAGAGCCGGAATTCTTACTGGTTGGTAGGTGATCAAATACTTATGTCATGCAATAAAATGCAAATTAATTACTTAAAAATCATACAATGTGATTTTCTGGATTTTTGTTTTAGATTCCGTCTCTCACAGTTGAAGTGTACCTATGATAAAAATGGCAGACCTCTACATGCTTTGTAAGTAGGAAAACCTGCAAAATCGGCAGTGTATCAAATACTTGTTCTCCCCACTGTATATCAACGAATTGGCGAGGGCACTAGAACAGTCTGCAGCACCCAGCCTCAACCTACTAGAATCTGAAGTCAAATGTCTACTGTTTGCTGATGATCTGGTGCTTCTGTCCCCAACCAAGGAGGGCCTACAGCAGCACCTAGATCTTCTGCACCGATTCTGTTGGACCTGGGCCCTGACAGTAAATCTCAGTAAGACAAAAATAATGGTGTTCCAAAAAAGGTCCAGTTGCCAGGACCACAAATACAAATTCCATCTAGACACCGTTGCCCTAGGGCACACAAAAAACTATACATACCTCGGCCTAAACATCAGCGCCACAGGTAACTTCCACAAAGCTGTGAACGAGCTGAGAGACAAGGCAAGAAGGGCTTTCTATCCCATCAAAAGGAACATAAAATTCGACACACCAATTAGGATCCGGCTAAAAATACTTGAATCAGTTATATATCCCATTTCCCTTTATGGTTGTGAGGTCTGGGGTCCGTCCGCTCACCAACCAAGAATTCACAAAACGGGACAAACTGTCACGCTCGTCGGAAGAAGACCAAGGTCAGCGTACATTTTCTTTTATTTAGTAAAATGTCGCCAACAAAACAAGAAATAACAAAAACGACCGTGAAGCTTACAAGGGCTATAGTGCCCCTAACAAAGACAACTTCCCACAATGACAAAAGGGAAAAAGGCTGCCTAAGTATGATTCCCAATCAGAGACAACGATAGACAGCTGTCCCTGATTGAACCATAACCGGCCAACACATAGAAATACAAAAACATATAAATCAGAACATAGAATGCCCACCCCAAATCACACCCTGACCAAACCAAATAGAGACATAAAAAGTCTCTCTAAGGTCAGGGCATGACAAAATGATTTTTCTCTCCCAGAGCTCACTGGGGGGAGTGAGCCTCCCCGGGGGGAGTGTCACCTGACAGTCCAACCGGCCTCACAACTGCAGACCACATGTAACCACGCCAGCCCAAGATCTCCACGTCCGGCTTCTTCACCTGCGGGATTGTCTTAAAACAGCCACCGGACAGCTGATGTAACTGAGGAGCATTTTGGACTGTAATAAAGCCCTTTTGTGGGGATTTTTTCCCCTGATTGGCTGGGCCTGGCTAGCCAGTGGGTGGGCTTATACCCTCCCAGGCCCACACATGGCTGCGCCCCTGCCCAGTCATGTGAAATCCATAGATTAGGGCCTAATTAATTTATTTAAATTGACTGATTCCTTAAATGAACTGTAACACAGTAAAAAAATTGAAATTGTCAAATGTAATATGTGATATTTGGCATTTCATTAGGATCCCCATTAGCTGTTGTGAAAGCAGCAGCTACTAATCCTGGGGTCCACACAAAACACAAACATGACATAATACAGAACATGAATAGAAAATAACAGCTCAAAGACAGAACTACATAAAGGTAAAAACGGCACACATAGCCTACATATCAATACATACACACAAAATATCTAGGTCAAATAAGGGACAGGCATTGTGCCTGTTAGCTGCTGTTTTATCTGGGGGGGTATTCAAAACCATCTTTGCTGTTCATTTGAGCAATTTGAGATGGAAAGGAATTCCAAGCAATAATGGCTCTATATAACACTGTACACTTTCTTAAATTTGTTCTGGATTTGGGGACTATATACCCTTGGTGGCATGTCTGGAGGGGTAAGTATGTGTGTCAGAGGTGTGTGTAAGTTGATTATGCAAACAATTTGGAATTTTTAAAACATTCATGTTTCTTATAAAAAGAAGTGACACAGTCAGTCTCTCCTCAACTCTTAGCCAAGGGAGACTGGCATGCATAGTATTTATATTAGCCCTCTTATTACAATGAAGAGAAAGGTGTGCCGTTCTGTTCTGGGCCAGCTGCAGCGTAACTATGTCTTTTTTTGCAGTACTTGACCACATGACTGGACAATAATCAATGTATGACAAAACTAGAGCCTGCAGGACTTGCTTTTTGGAGTGTGGTGTCAAAAAAACAGAGCATCTCTTTATTATGGACAGACTTCTCCCCATCTTTACAACCATTGAATCTATATGTTTTGACTATGACAGTTTACAATCTAAGGTAACTCCAAGTAATTTAGTTTCCTCAACTTGTTCAACAGTCACACCATTCATTATCAGATTCAACTAGAGGTCTAGAGTTAAGGGAACGATTTGTACCAAATACAATGCTCATGAAAAGAGGAATTTGTGGCGGTGTTGAAGTAGGAAAATGTGATTATTTCAAGCCCTCGGACAATTTGCTATTTGTACACTACTGCAGTATTGCAAACACATTGGCCAAAATGGATGTATGGCCACCTAGTGATATTAAAATGCAAGGGCAAGAGTAAAGTCCTTCTCAGCAGCGGCATATTTGTTCAAAATAAGTTACATTTCATTATAATTATAATTAACAGGGAGAGAACAACACAGCGATTATAAGGTAAAACCAATCTAAAACAAGTGTAATTTCTATTTATAATTCCTTTATCCAAACGGATTACTCCTTTACACTACCGTTCAAAAGTTTTAAATTATAATTTTTTAACCTTTATTTAACTAGGCAGGTCACAAATTATTATTTACAATGACGGCCTACAGCAGCCAAACCTGGACACCCTGGTTGGCGTTCTGCATCAGATGACCTTGCCAATTGTGCGAAGCCCTATGGGACTCCCAATCACAGCTGGTTGTGATACAGCCTGGATTTGAACCAGGGTGTCTGTTATGACGCCTCAAGCGCTGAAATGCAGTGCCTTAGACCGCTGCGCCACTCGGGAGCCCAAGAAACAACAAAATAGTGAAGACATCAAAACTATGAAATAACACATATGGAATCATGTAGTAACCAAACAAGTGTTAAACAAATCAAAATATATTTCATATTTGAGATTCTTCAAATAGCCACCTTTTGCCTTGATGACAGCTTTGCACACTCTTGGCATTCTCTCAACCAGCTTCACCTGGAATGCTTTTCCAACAGTCTTCAAGGAGTTCCCACATATGCTGAGCACTTGATGGCTGCTTTTCCTTCACTCTGCGGTCCGACTCATCCCAAACCATCTCAATTGGGTTAAGGTCGTGGGATTGTGGAGGCCAGGTCATCTGATGCAGCCCTCCATAACTCTCCTTCTTGGTAAAATAGCCCTTACACAGCCTGGAGGTGTGTTGGGTCATTGTCATCTCTATGGGGTGCCACAGGGTTCACTTCTTGGGCCGACTCTCTTCTCTGTATACATCAATGATGTCGCTCTTGCTGCTGGTGAGTCTCTGATACGCAGACGACACCATTCTGTATACTTCTGGCCCTTCTTTGGACACTGTGTTAACAACCCTCCAGACGAGCTTCAATGCCATACAACTCTCCTTCCGTGGCCTCCAACTGCTCTTAAATACAAGTAAAACTAAATGCATGCTCTTTAACCGATCGCTGCCTGCACCTGCCCGACCGTCCAGCATCACTACTCTGGACGGTTCTGAATTAGAATATGTGGACAACTACAAATACCTAGGTGTCTGGTTAGACTGTAAACTCTCCTTCCAGACTCACATCAAACATCTCCAATCCAAAGTTAAATCTAGAATTGGCTTCCTATTTCGCAACAAAGCATCCTTCACTCATGCTGCCAAACATACCCTCATAAAACTGACCATCCTACCGATCCTCGACTTCGGCGATGTCATTTACAAAATAGCCTCCAATACCCTACTCAATAAATTGGATGCAGTCTATCACAGTGCCATCCGTTTGTCACCAAAGCCCCATATACTACTCACCACTGCGACCTGTACGCTCTCGTTGGCTGGCCCTCGCTTCATACTCGTCGCCAAACCCACTGGCTCCAGGTCATCTACAAGACCCTGCTAGGTAAAGTTCCCCCTTATCTCAGCTCGCTGGTCACCATAGCAGCACCCACCTGTAGCAAGCACTCCAGCAGGTATTGGCTCTGGTCACCCCCAAAGCCAATTCCTCCTTTGGCCGCCTCTCCTTCCAGTTCTCTGCTGCCAATGACTGGAATGAATTGCAAAAATCTCTGAAACTGGAAACACTTATCTCCCTCACTAGCTTTAAGCACCAGCTGTCAGAGCAGCTCACATATTACTGCACCTGTACATATCCCATCTATAGTTAAGCCCAAACAACTACCTCTTCCCCTACTGTATTTATTTATTTATTTTGCTCCTTTGCACCCCATTATTTCTATTTCTACTTTGCACATTCTTCCACTGCAAATCTACCATTCCAGTGTTTTACTTGCTATATTGTATTTACTTTGTCACCATGGCCTTTTTTTGCCTTTACCTCCCTTATCTCACCTCATTTGCTCACATTGTATATAGACTTATTTTTCTACTGTATTATTGACTGTATGTTTGTTTTACTCCATGTGTAACTCTGTGTTGTTGTATGTGTCGAACTGCTTTGCTTTATCTTGACCAGGTCGCAATTGTAAATGAGAACTTGTTCTCAACTTGCCTACCTGGTTAAATAGAGGTGAAATAAAAAAATAAAAAAATAAAATGGTTCTGTTGAAAAACAAATGATAGTCCCACTAAGCGCAAGCCAGATGGGATGGTATATTGCTGCAGAATGATGTGGTAGCCATACTGGTTAAGTGTGCCTTGAATTCTAAATAAATCACAGACAGTGTCACCAGCAAAGCACCCCCACACCATAACACCTCCTCCATGCTTTGCGGTGGTAAATACACATGCGGAGATCATCTGTTTACCCACACCGCGTCTCACAAAGACCTGGCGGTTGGAAACAAAAATCTCCAATTTGGACCTCAGACCAAAGGACAAATTTCCACCGGCCTAATGTCCATTGCTCGTGTTTCTTGGCCCAAGCAAGTCTCTTCTTCTTGGTGTCCTTTTAGTAATGGTTTCTTTGCAGCAATTCGACTATGAAGGCTTGATTCACACAGTCTCCTCTGAACAGTTGATGTTGAGATGTCTCTGTTACGTGAACTCTGTGAAGCATATATTTGGGCTGCAATTTCGGAGGCTGGTAACTCTAATGAACTTATCCTCTGCAGCAGAGGTAACTCTGGATCTTCCATTCCTGTGGCAGTCCTCATGAGAGCCAGTTCATCATAGCGCTTTATGGTTTTTGCAACTGCATTTGAAGAAACTTTCCACGTTTTTGAAATGTTCTGTAATGTCTGACCTTCATGCCTTAAAGTAATGATGGACTGTCGTTTCTTTTTGCTTATTTGAGCTGTTCTTGCCATAATATGGACTTGGTCTTTTACCAAATAGGGCTATCTTCTGTATACCCTCTACCTTGTCACAACACAACTGATTGGCTCAAACGCATTAAGAAGGAACAAAAATTCCACAAATTAACTTTTAAGGCACACCTGTAAACTGAAATGCATTCCAGGTGACTACCTCATGAATCTGTTTGAGAGAATGCCAAGAGTATGCAAAGTTGTCATCAAGGCAAAGGGTGGCTACTTTGAAGAATATAAAATATTACTCCAAATCTTAAAGACGTGTTCATTAAAAGTATATGCCTTTGCTCACTAAGATTTAACAGGACCTGATTAACTGGTCTACCCTACCAAACTCTCTTTTTGGCAGAATGAATGTCCTTCCTCAATTTCAAAATATCCCCTGCAATCTATCTCAGTCGTTTTTTTCAGAAAATGAATGCCAATACAGTATATCTAAATATATCTGGAACAATAAGAAATCTAGAACCAAATTTACCAAACTAATTAAGCCGAAGGATTTAGGAGCAGTCTCTTTGCCAAATCTGCAACTATATTACCGGTCTGCTCAGATCAAACACATGATTAGTTGGTGCCTAGACAGACACCACTCACTTTGGGTTTGGATGGAATCAATAGCATGTCATCCAAGTGCATTAGCCTTATCTGACAATTATCTGACAGTACATAATACACTCATAGCTTTGGAAAGATGCAAGGACGTACTTGCAGATTCCAGACCATATATCACTCTGGTCACCGATTGCCCAATTTGTAAGTCGCTCTGGATAAGAGCGTCTGCTAAATGACTTAAATGTAAATGTAAAATGTTAATCCAGATTCCCCCCCCCCCCCCCCCAAAAAAGGAGTATTGGACTTCTGGACTGGAAGACGAAGGGTATTGCTGACCTTACGTCTTTATTTACTCCGGACACTCTTAAGTCGTTCCAACAGATAAAAACTGAGTTTGACTTACCCAACAAATCTTTTTTTAGGTACCTACAACTTAGACACTTCATAGAGGGTCAGAAGAAAGTTGATGAACTATACAGACTACAGACACAGGAGGCAGATGGTTGGAGTCTTACAATGTTTATTAATCCAAAGGGGTAGGCAAGAGAATGGTCGTGGACAGGCAAAAAGGTCAAAACCAGATCAGAGTCCAGGAGGTACAGAGTGGCAGACAGGCTCGTGGTCAAGGCAGGCAGAATGGTCAGGCAGGCGGGTACAAAGTCCAGTAACAGCCAAGGGTCAAAAGGACTAGAAAAAGGAGAATGCCAAAAGCAGGAGAACAGGAAATCCGCTGGTTGACTTGGAAACATACAAGACAAACTGGCACAGAGACAGGAAACACAGGGATAAATACACTGGGGAAAATAAGCGACACCTGGAGGGGGTGGAGACAAGGACAGGTAAAACAGATCAGGGCATGACAGTTTTCAAATGACTGAAGTTGAAATACTATTTACGAATCCTACTGTTCGGAGAGGTTTATTCTCCGACATATATTCTATTTTATTGAACAGATGTGCCTCATCCTATGATGCGTTGAGACATGTTTGGGAGAGAGACATTGGACATGCATTCTATCTGCGAAAGGGTCTACCCCAAATGCACCTCCATAAACATCCAATAACTATATTTCAATTTTTTAATAGAACCTACTTTACACCTGTCCACCTTCACAGAATGTTTTCCAATGCATCATTTATGTTTCAAATGTAAACAGGATACTGGCACCTTCATGCAAGTTTTTTGGTAATGTAGCAGAATCCAGTCTTATTGAAATTATATTCATTTACACATCCAGAAGATCTTGGGTAGACAATTTGCTTTTTCACCTTATATTCGCTCTACTTTGATTGTAACGTTGTGTTTTGACTCTGAACATCTGTTCAATACCTTTGTTTACTTAGCCAAAACAATAATTGTAACTATGGTCCACACCTGAAGTACCATCTGCGAGAATGCGGCTTTCTCAAGCTTCTGCTATTCTACCCCTAGAGAAACTTAACTTTTATTTACACCAGAAATCTGATATATTTAGGATAATCTGGTCTCCATTGTGGTCCTATGTAGAAAACCTATCAGTTGGTGTAGCACTTGCGAGGCACAGCTCAGCATACATTTAAATAATTGGCAAATAATTGTATTTTTATTTTACTGGAGTGATGGTACAGTGACAGCATCTGATGGTCATGGTGCTTTCAAGACTGTCACGCCTGCTCCCGCTCCCCCTCTGGCGCTCGAGGGCACCAGGTTGCCCATCATTACGCACACCTGTCACCATCGTTACATGCATCAGCGCTTCTTTGGACTCACCTGGACTCCTTCACGTTTTTGATTGCCTCCCCTATATCTGTCTATTCCTCAGTTTCATCCCCGTGTGAGCATTATTGTCGTTATGTTTCCTTGTCCAGACGCTGTCCTTGTTTCGTTTCATGTCCATTATTCATTAAATGTTCACTCCCTGTCCTCACAAAGACAACTCGGAATAAAACAAGATCAAATCATGACATCAGTTATCTTCAAGTCGGAAAGTCGGAGCTCTAGAAAGATGCCCAAGTTTCCAACTTGGAATTCCGAGATGGATGACCGTTCAAAAGGATTTTTCCCAGTCTGATCAAATTTTTTTCTGAGTTCCCAGTTGTCTTGAACTCACTGAAGTCAGCTATTTCCGAGTTCCCAGTTGTTTTGACCATGGCATTATTCTCAGCTGTGAGACTGACCAGAGGGGACACCTTCTTCCACCTGATGGCGAAACTCAAGTCAAGTCAGCATTTGCCTCATGCACAAATTCATGTTGTTCCTATGACCAGAGAAAGTGAAATATGAATTGATAATTTATATGAAAATAGACATGACGAGCTGCTAATAATAATAAAAACAGAAGGCTTTCAATACACTTGTCTACTCATTCATTGCAGCTGTAGCGCGAGTGGAACTAGGGAGAAGCTAGTTCTGTTTTGTGATAGTGTTGAAAAAAAGTGTTGACAGTGCAGAATAAAAACTTAGGCATGAACTCATTCATAAAAACAGCAGCTCTGCAGTATTCTTTGACAGTCTCTCTGGTCATTGTTTTAAAAGTTACAAAATATCAGGCTAGTATTAAACTTTACTGTGGCCGTGGTCCCTGTAGGCACAGTGATTTGTGCTATCCGATTGGCCAGCGCAGTAGACACACTCGATTTAGCCACAGATCTGCCAAGTAGGCAGAGTTTGTCTTACAGACAAATGAAATGGTTCAGAATGGGAACACTTTGCCTACCCTTAATTTTAGCATTAAAAGACTCCAAAAAATGGCCAATAATATCAGGTCTAGTACCATCGTTGGGCCGCGGGTGTGAAAGATTCAGCAGACTGCTGGCATTACACATCTGGCTAAAAGACTACTGTATCTCTGCTGGAGTCACTTTTATTGATAACTTTGACAACTTCTGGAAACAGAAGATACTCTACAAGAATGACGGAGTCCATCCAAATCATCTTGGCTCCTGGACTCTGTCCACGCATTTCAAGGCTGCGTTGAAACAATGACTGGTAAATGATCCAAGACCAGCTCAGTTAATCCCTACCATTGTGACAATGAGTCTTCATAATGCTGCATCAAATGTACAGTACATGATCTTAGGGGCATTAGCAAACACAATGTAAGTAATTTAATTTATGTACCCCCAATTGCACCAAATATATCTGTTTATCCTACAGTTATTGTAAGCAATAATCATGAGCCTATAAAACAGAGTTACACTGTTAGCACTGAGGCAGTGTGCAATAGTAGGAAGACCACTTTATACAGCTCACCCTGCACTATCAGCTCCAATGTAAATAACATGAGTAAGTCTACCTCTGATAAGCTTCCCAGTAGAGCATTAAAAACAATCAAGCAACCCAGAAAAGTGCTAAAAATATCCCGTATTAACATATGTAGCCTAAGAAACAAGGTCCATGAAGTCAATAACTTGCTGGTAACAGATTTATATTCTGACTATCTCTGAAACTCACTTAGATAATACCTTTGATGATACATTGGTAGCAATACATGGTTAAAACATGTTCCAAAAAGTGGTTTTCGCTGTCTATATTCAGAACCACATTCCTGTAAAGCTTAGAGACGATCTAATGTTAAATACTGTTGAAGTAATATGGCTACAGGTTCATCTGCTTCACCTAAAGCCCATTCTTGTGGGAAGCTGCTATAGACCACCAAGTGCTAACAGTCAGTATCTGGATAATATGTGTGAAATGCTTGATAATGCATGTGATACCAACAGAGAAGTATATTTTCTGTGTGATTTAAATATTAACTGGCTATCATCAAGCTGCCCACTCAGGAAAACATTTCAAACTGTAACCAGTGCCTGCAACCTGGATCAGGTTGTCAGTCAACCTACCAGGGTATTTACAAACAGCACAGGAATTAAATCATCATCATGTATTGATCACATTTTTACTAACGCTGCAGATATTTGCTTTAAAGCAGTATCCCAATCCATAGGATGTAGTGATCACAATATAATAGCCATATCTAGGAAAACCAAAGTTTCAAAGGCTGGGCCT